>NC_139229.1:167080556-167405238 GCF_977018435.1 Lepisma saccharinum | reverse complement strand
TAATTACACTGGGGAACAAAAAAAAGATTTTATTTTGTGGCATAAAGTTTAATAACAGTTTCAGCACACAAAACAGCTGTGATTGCCAATTGTATGATTGATTCAGTTGAATTGACTCCAGTTACAAAAATAAACACACCATGGAAAATGTAGGAGGTAAAATTACTCCACACTTTTCTCGGTAATATCAAAATTTGATAATTGGCTGAAATTCCCATTAAGAAACTTATTTATTTATTTGTAAATTGTTGCTAGCCAACTTATGAAGCATTGCTAGGCAATATATCTCTTAATGTTGAATTTTGTAGTATAACTAAGCGAAATGCGTTTAATGTGAATACATTGGAAATATGAGTTCCTCACGTAGTATGTGTTTCAATAACCCTAATGTTTTTTGCTATATATGTGGAATATAGCCTATTGTCTACCATCACAGAGAAGAAATATCACGGATGTAGTGAGAGATTTGTATCAGGCTTTTTTTGCCAAAAATCTGGGACAACAGAATAAAAAATGGGTCCAACATATAGTTTGCAAAACTTGTTTGGAATCACTTCGTTATTGAGGCCAAGGTGGACCCAAATTTGGAGTGCCCATGACATGGAGTGAACCAAAAAAATCATGTTAATGATTGCTATTTTTGTGCTGTAAATGTTAAAGGCATGAATAGATTCAAAAAGCGTAACTGGGTGTACCCTAATGTAGAGTCAGCAAAGCCGTCAATACTGCACAGTGAAAATTTACCTTTACCAGTATGTATCTTTTCGCAAAATATCGACGATGACGTTGAGATATCAGATGAAAGTGCTAGTGACAATAAAAACGAAAGTGATTTTGAAGGATGTAGTTCTACACCGCAAGCATTCTCCCAAAGCGAACTGAATGATTTGATTCGTGACCTACATTTGTCAAAAAAATCATCTGAGATTCTAGCATCGCGACTAAGAGAAAAACATTGTCTTCAGCCTGGTGTTACTGTAACATCATATAGAACTAGAGAACACATTATTCTTCCTTACTTTAGCGAAGACAATGATCTTGTGTATTGTAACAATATTCCTGAGCTTTTGCTGCTGTTAGGTCTATCAACATATCACCCAGAGGATTGGCGTTTATTTCTGGACAGTTCTAAAAGAAGTTTGAAATGTGTTTTACTACACAATGGTAATAAACATCGTTCAGTTCCTATCGGACACTCAACAAAGCTTAAGGAAGAATACCAAATCATAAAAATGGTTTTAGAAAAAAATGAATATACTGAACATAAGTGGCTCGTGTGTGTGGATTTGAAGATGGTGATTTTTTTACTAGGACAGCAAAGTGGGTACACAAAACATCCCTGTTTGCTATGCGTGTGGGATAGTCGTGCTAGAGAAAAGCATTGGACGATAAAATTTTGGTCCTCAAGGGAAAATATTACAGTGGGAAAAGCTAATGTCATTCATGAACCGCTGATAGATAGGGACAAAATCATCCTTCCCCCCACTGCATATTAAACTTGGGTTGATAAAACAGTTTGTCAAGGCCTTAGATACAAGTGGTGATTGTTTCAAATATATATGCCACACTTTTCCAGGACTAAGTATTAAAAAATTGAAGGCAGGAATCTTTGACGGACCACAAATTCGTACACTTATAAATGATGCCAATTTTACAACTTACATGTCCTACATCGAATCTGAGGCCTGGCTGAGCTTTGTGTCCGTCGTCAAAAACTTTTTGGGGAATCACAGAGCAGAAAACTACCGCGTTATAGGTGGAAATATGTTGAAAAAGTTTGAGAAGTTGGGAGGTAATAAGAGTGTGATGATACATTTTCTACATAGCCACATTGACAGATTCCCTCAGAACCTTGGTGATTTTAGTGAAGAACAGGCAGAAAGGTTCCATCAGGATATAAGGATAATGGAAGAAAGGTACCAGGGACGGTGGGATCGCCACATGATGGCCGACTACTGTTGGAGCTTACAGAGGGATTGTCCTAAAAAGCAATACAGCAGGAAATCGTATAGAAAACGTTTCACATAGTTTGTTACTTCATTGTGTACATATTTTCTTAATTATTATGATCATACGCCTATATAAATTTATTTTTCTAATAATGATTGTAATCACAAAAAGAAATATTAAATTGTTGTTGGAAGTTCATTTATATGTATGTCTTATGTTTCCGCCATTTTGGTTTAGTTGCATTTATTTCATAAATTAGAGCCAATTCAGGAAATATATTATTATATCATTATTCAGCAGCATGAAATCACCCTAAATTAGCTCTCAAACACTGTGCCGCAATTTCACTGTTCCCCAGTGTTATTAATTTTAGATGTCAAAAGATAATACTGTTACGTTACTACAAATTTTATTATGAATTTGTACTTCAAGTGGTACGATAACCCCACCCCCTTAATTCACCTAAGGTAAAGGTAGTTTCCCCCAACCAGTGGCGATGATCGAGTGCCAAAACAGAGGGGGTGCAAGTGACAGTACTGGAAAAAATCCGACCTCTATTTTCTGTTCATCTCTCAGAAATATTCTAAAATAAATGGTTGTGACTGTGCATGGATTTATGTACTTGGCGTTTAAAAGTTTATGGAAACATTTCGTGATTTTTGTGTTAACTAAGACTAGAGCTTCAGCCATTACGCATTCGGGGATATATTTTTGAATTACTCTACCTGATAACACCTTAGCTTGCTTTTATTTAAAATTAGACAAAGTTAGAGGATGTAAGAACGCCCACAGTTTTTTTTTAACAACACATTCAAAGTATACTCGCATTGATGGTAATGGAGAAGGGCTATCATGCCTGAACCCCCGAAATATCCTTGAATTAAAATTTTACTTTCAATCAAGGAAGGTAACCAACCAGTATTACACAGATTGATTGATTGATTTGGTTTATTTTACTTCGCATCTGCCACATTTGTCTAATCATAAAGATGTGAAATTGATGAAGGGACACTCACAAAGAGCACCCATGCCAGTCCGGGATTCGAACCCGGAAACCAGTATCAGACAAGTCGCAGGTTTTTTCTTCAACTTTTTTCCCAGTCACTCCAGACAATGTAAATGTTAATTAAATCGCCTTTTGCATTCGAGGATTATCTGGTATAAAATCGGGAAAGAGAATTTCTACCGCCACAGTATTGATTGAGTATAAAGGTACATAAGAACAATTGTAGTATCAGTTACGCTCAGAAATGGCTTAAATAAAAACATGAACTATTATTTCTAAGTTAAGAGACTGCGACGTACAAGCATAGGTATAAGTCTGCAACAGCAGTTTACTAAGCCGACCTCCGTGGCTGAGTAGTTAGCACAGATTGATTGATTGATTGATTTAGTTTATTTTACTTCGCGTTTTGTGCTTCTTGGCAAATTCGATGGGGATGAGTGATGAAATGATGAAATTGATGAATGGACATTCACAAACAACCAAGCCCGAGCGGGATTCGAACCCGGGACCCTTGGCGTCGCAGCGCGATGTGCTAAAAACTCGACCCCAGGGTCCGGCCGTCTCGGGATCGAATCTCGGCCTGGGCACGGTTATCTCTTTATCAATTTCATCATATCATCATTCATTCTCGTCTTCGCGATTAGCCAAAAGTGGCAGAAATGCGAAGTAAAATAAACCAAATCAATCAATCGACATTTTACTAAGAGCTTTTGTAACCATAACCTTTAGCTGCATTCGTTATGTGGACTCCCTTTTTATCCGAGTTGCAATAAACACTACCATAAAACGGAAAACTTGTTCCTATGTGTGGGTGGCAACATTGGTATTTAGTTGTAACCAGTTTTCAGTTACCTCCCCTTTGACAAAAACCGCACCAGATGGGACACCCATGTTGGAGTTCCCAATGCACAATGGGCTCAAGAAGCCGCGCGTCTTTCCCAATGTCATCAAGCCTGGTATAACCATTTTCTATGGTATAACCCTCCTCCACCACCTACCCCTCTCTCTCTCTCTCTCTGCAGAATATGCATAGGTCTTTGATGTAATTGGGCCTTGCCTAGCAGCCATGGGTCGAAAATAAAAAAAGTTAGACTTTTTACACTACGCCTAATGTTTCCTTTTTCTGGTTGCGAATACTAATTCAACAGCGGAAGTAGGAATCTGATATATACTTCTCAAAATTGAAACGAAAATGTATTAAGTGCGTAAGCGCATGATATTTTTTATTATTATACACTATGACACTGTACCCTATCCGATATTATAATATTAATTCTTTCCCCTCCTATTTTCGTCCTATATTTCTTTGGTTTCAACAATTTTAAAATTATAGTTCCTGTAAATAAGAAAGCGGTAGAGATTGCGAGACATGAAACAGAATATACAATATTCTTGGCAATAACTTTTCTCTATAAATGTGCATGTATAAAATAGAAAACCATATTTACTAGTCATGAGGGAAAAGTATGATATCACGTTAAAAAAAGTTAGTTACGAAATAACAACTATAAAAATAAGAATACAGTCGCGTGGAAGTATTATGTATTATTATTTACCAGATTCACAAGAATAAAGCACTTAAGGGGGTTCTAAAGCCATGTTAAAGCATAGGCCCAAATTTCAAAATATAATCGTACAACTAATATAGATTCGGTAAGGAAGAAATTTTCCGATATAAAAGATTGTTTTATTCACTAAAAAATGTGAGCCTTATATTTTTGTAAAAATTGAAGGTATATAAGAAAATAACAGAAAAGTCTCCGTCATGTTCAAACTTCTGCGTACAGATGGCGCTGAAGTGGTAGTTTTGTCAATACCGGTGCATTTTTTATTGTATGACTAGTATGGAAGATTTCGTGGTGAAACAAAGATCACATTTTCTTCCCCCAAGCATCTGAAATTCTATGTGAAAAAATGCAAACATTTCGTACCTTCAGAGAGTAGTGCTTATCATCAAAATTTTTGAAGTGGCGTTTCGTCGCAATTTAGTTCGTGGTGCAGATTTTAGCCAACACTGTTGCCGAGATTTCACTCCGTGCTTTCTAACGATATGATCAATGCGAGTGCTTCGAAATTGTGAAAGTTAAACCAAGTTACTAGAGAATAACGAATCCCAGTAAATGTTGGAAGAAGGAAACATCGGATCCCACTTTAAATTGTAGGTCCAGTCCTGATTAGCCTATCTGTGCATAAAAAGAACTTAAATCATCAATTCAAGGTTTTCAAAAAAATAATTTGCTTAAAGTATAGTAATTTGAGCTTTAATTTCCATTGTAACACTGTTAAGCCTTGTTTCCATGTCATTAAAATGTTGAAGGAAAGCTTTTATAGTATAAAAAATATACATAAAAATGCAACGTTTCCACCCTCTAACAGGGTCTTCATCAGACGAATATTCAAAATTGACAATAAGCAAAGATTATTTGGTCTTATCATCATCCTGAGAAAATGGAACACTTTTTTGTATCAATTGGAATTCTGCAAGAATAATACATTAAGAAACTGAAATTTACGGCCTTGTGGAAAAATTAACATTAATACTTTTAAGCATTTTCCAACAATGTTTATAATTAAAAAAATTGAAAACTTGTTTTATCTTTAATTTCATTTTACTAATACAGGGTGCGGAATTGCAAATGGCATTTTAACAATGAAAGCACGGTGCGTTGCGTTGCGTTCTACCCAAGAATATTTTGAACGGTCGCAACATACACAAGAAAAGAACTTCGCTGGAGCAAGCGAACGAAAGCAAGTCTCTTCACACAATCCACTTGACGATGTGAGATTCAAACTGTGGGCTGCGAACTGGACGCACATAGTTCTCGAATAGTTCTCCCTGATTCGAGCCTGAACACCACTAATGTGTCTTGTCTTCCCATGTATGCAGCTCTTATAACAGCTGAAACCCACCAAATTGTTCATATTCAGGCCTAAGCACTTGCAAGTGTTCAAAATTGTCCGTCACACAGCTTCCACAGTCTTGTCATAATATATCGGCACGAAACAAAGGAAGTCTTCTCGAACACAGCTGCATCGAGAAACAATTAGGCTAATGCACAGTGAAAACCCTTCCGTTCCCAACACATCTAATGTTTCGACTTCAATATGATAAAATGCTCACTCATTTATCTCCAGTGGCGTGACGGGGGTCATAACCCTCCTTTGGCCCAGTATTTCTAAAAAAAAATGAACGTCAAAGGCAGACAAATATGGCAAAATGAGGACTGACTACCGAAAAAAGTATACGTACCCCCCCCCTTTTCGAAAATCCTAGGTATACCAGTAGAGCGCAACGGCACGACATGCCAGAGACCATAGGCGTAGCTAGAACTTTATATTTGGGTGTGCACAAAGAAAAAAAAAATGAGTTCTTGTACCTTTCTAATAACATATTTTGCAACACAATCATTTGCTCTTTAACTGCACTGATGTTTGTAAAGGAATATAAATTCACTAAATGACAGTGTTGAAAATTTCTGAATATATGTAATAGAAAAATCAAATTGCATAGAAATTACACACACACAAAATGTTCATAAATGTTACAAACAAATACATTAAAATACACGTCATCTATAACAAGAGACGTCTGTCAAAAGGTACAATGTTCTCAAACTCCTCAATAACATCATTTACATCAATATAAAAGACAGCTTTTTCCTGTTCCACAAATAGCAAGAACAGGGCTTCCAATCTATCCTGCTTCTGAGTTGCTCTTAATTTAGTTTTAACTTGGGTAAGCTTGGAGAAAGCTCTCTCTCACACGTGCAGCTTGTGACAGGTATAGAATAATGGCGCTGCAGTACAGAGTAGAATGCAGTAAATATCTTCTTTCTCCAATGACATAAAAAAATCGAAAATCTATAGACACTAGTTTCATCAGCGATAATGCACACGTTTGTACCAAGTAATGACATTTTCAACTCCTTACAAACTGCCGCTTATTTTCTCTCTTATTGAAATATCTGTCTCTAATTCTCTTTGATAAAGCAGCCCTTTAGGGTGTGCCTAAGCACACCCGGCACACCTCGTAGCTACGCCAATGCCAGAGACCCTGGTTCGGGTCCTGACAGAGCCTGAAAATTCCGCTAAAATATCTACATATGCAACATCTTCCTGCTTTCTCTTCTCGACATTCATATAATTTTCGGCTGTCCCTTTGTAGTGGTTAAGTGTTTGAGTGTGTGTCGAACCCAGTTGGCTTAAATAAAAGTCCTTTTGGGGCACAAATAAAATTACAGTTGATCTGTGCAACTTATTTATGTCTTAATAAACCGCCCCAACATCCGGTACTCCTGAAATATTCACTTTAGACCTTCGATCTCTTCGGCTCATGGTCCCGGGTTCGATACCCGGTGGAGGCACGTAGTGGTTCGGATCCCACTTTAAACTGTAGGTCCAGTCCCAATTAGCCTTACTGTGCATAAAGTGGACTTAAAACATCAATTCAATTCAATTCTTCGGCTCATGCCCCGAACTAGCACTACACTGAGTCTCCTAGAGTTCCACAGACGTAGTGTTGCCCACGAGACGAGACTTTGGCCTGTCTCGTCTCGTGGAAATGCTGTGAAATGCTGTCTCGTCTCGAAAATATTCGTTTGTTCTCGGGACACATGATCCATCTCGTCTCGTCTCGAATTTTTAAAAGCCTGTCCCGTCTCGTCCCGTGGGCAACACTACACAGACGTCCATATCTTCAACTTTGGACACGAACTAGAAGTAGACTTCGGTAGTTTACGGGAAATTGTGTCACTAGTTCTCTTCATTTTCGAATTACTAACAGATTCTGTTGTACTGATCAACCGAGAAATTGAAGCCAGGTATTTATGTCTTCATTATATTCTAGAATGTTCCGCAGATAAAACGTTTCATTAATATTACCAGTAGTTCGACTCCACCTCTTACTTAAGAACGTTTCCTTTCCCGCTTTCCAAAGAATAAGTAATACAAAGAATAGTCCTACTCGTGGCACGCTTTGTTGTGCAGCTTCCAAATGATGACAAATCTTTACACAATGATCGCTCTCGCTGCGACGGCAACAATGAAAGCGCAAGAAACGTTTGCGTGCAATATTGTCAATGAAAGGGTTATAGAACATTCTCCGTCTTGCCTCGATAATTACTCTCCTTAAATTATCGTCACATTATTCAAGAAGCCAAAAAAACTAATTTATCCAGTGTAAACTGATAGATTTCCTGCGGGGGCTCGACCCCCTGATCTCCACCTTGGATACGTGCTATTATCAATAAAATGGCTATGGAACATTCTCTATCTTGCCCCGATAATTATATCTCTCCTTAAATTGTCGCATTTTAAAGAAACCAAAAACCTAATTTTATCTAGTGTAAACTGAAACATTTCTTGGGGAGGGGGTCGACCCACCTTATCCCCACCTTGGACACGTGCTATTATCAATTACAGGGTTGTAGAAAAATTTACCTTGCCTCGATAATTATTTCTCTCCTTAAATTTTCGTCACACACACAAGAAACCAAAAAGCCTCATTTTATCTAGTGTAAACCGAAAACTTTCGGGGGGGGGGGGCTCTAGCCGCCTGAACGCCCCCTTGGATACGTGTCTGAGTCAACGCAGCATTCTCTTCAAACGCGTTCACAAAATGTTTTCAGTTATTTCAATTACTGTCCTTACTTGGTCCGTTTCGTGTTTGAATTAACTACACTTATTATTGTATTTTCTTCTCTGCGTTCTGAATATTAAAATAAATACTGAACATAAAACAACGGATTTTATATTAATATTTAACTACACTTATTATTGCATTTTCTTCTCTGCGTTCTAAATATTAAAACAAATACTTAATATAAAACAACGGATTTTATTTTAATATTTCGACTATTACTACCTTCCACTAATGATATTGCATATTTCTGTAAGAACATATAACTAAAATATCATGATTATCAATTTCCCTGATTTACTACTATTTTTTAATCCACTAACTCACCTCTAACCAATATGGCGTCATCTCACATCGAGTACCCTAATCGACCAACCTGTATGTATCTACCTTGGTTATATTTACGCGGAGATCTGGCAACATGGCTCTCGGTAGCCATGGCAAACGGTGCTGCCATCTGTAAGCGAAAAATTACCACAAAATTGCCTTTAGTACGGCCTTAAATTGTGAAAAATGTAAGGCTTTTTTTGAGTTCCGATGTCTGTTCTGTTGACAATTGTCTCATTAAAATTCTTAGTGTCACAGCACTGATTAATCGTCTATCATGATCTGACATAATTTCTAAAGTTAAGATGAATGTAATAGAATCACGCTCTGCATCAAATTCCCTATGTATTTAAATGGGAGAACAATTGGCCATCAAAAGCGTAGGGATTGAACAGGGGTGCTGCCAGCATATTTTCGTTTCGCATTCACCAAGCTAATGCGTCATTAATTAGCAATTGCACATTCTAATATCTACCCGTTAGCATGCATGGTTGATTGATTAAAGTCCACATTATGCATGGGTGACCGCAGGGGGGGGGGCACTTGCCTCCCCTGAGATATCTGGAAAGAATTAACGTAATTCGAATAGTGACATTGTAGAGATATTTTATTCGCGATCCCAGTCCCGACTTTTCGGAATCCCGCACATTCCTCAAATGATGTAAATGCTGTGTACGGGATCCTGAAAAGTTGGGACCCGGATATCGGGGAAAAAATTTCCCGTTCCGATCCCGAATTCGGGAAAATATTTCCCGACTTTTCGTTATTATAAGCAGTCGAGAAATGCCAAATGGTCGTTTTAAAATGAAGTGTGTGAAAATTATCGGAAATTGTTCGGGAAATTTCTATCCCTTCCTTTCCGGAAAATTTCCCGACTTAGTCCGGAAATGACTAATTTTTCACATCCCGAATGCAGGGAATATCGGGATTTAAAAAATTCCCGTCCCGACCCAAAAAAATCTTCCCCTCACACCCCTAATGACAGCGAAGATGCCAAAAAGAAGAGAACTGGCAACGTTGGAGATCTTCCACCTCGCAAAAATCTGCAACAAGAAATACCCACGATACCGGTAGATATTGGAATGTGCAATTGCTCATTAATATGCGTGCTGCCCCCTACACACCCCTAATGGCAGCGAAGACGCTGCAAAGAGATCTGGCAACGTTGTACATCTTCCGCCTCGCGAAATGCATGGATCTCGCGCATGCGTATTAATACAACCCAATTGTGCAGGATTACCAAAAAGCTGGGGTACTCGTAAGCATACTCTAAACAACGTCAATTTTTACCCTTATAAGTTAGTATGTATTAATTATTAAGTTAATACGCAATACGCTTTATGAGTTTAATAATTTAGACCATTACATTTTTAAAAAATAGAAGAAATGAAAACAAACTTACTATTTTACAGTACTTTAAGCTCAACAACAGTGAAGCAAAAAGCAAACTAGCTGAACTGGCTGTTTCAGTCTTATGGGAGATTGGTTGACCCATAGACATACTACTACAAGATGTTACAGCTGCGGGTTAAAAATGGTTGACAGTATGGCGGCACTGGAAGCTCGTTTCCTCGCGACCACCGACGGCAGCACCGTCGGGGAAAAAACAGAAGACGAACGATATGCGCAAGGACTCGTAGATTGCTCGAAACGACAAAACACTATCGTGTTCCGTACCATTCGCTTTTCGATACTTTCTAACCGCGTTCAGCCGATTTGCGCGTATAATAAATTATACGCGCAAATTGACTAAACGTAGATAGAAGTGGCGGAAATTAATTATTTGCAATGCTTTCGTTTAATTACAAACTTTTCGCATTAAACTTGATTTCTATCAAACAAAAATAAAAGTATACGAAAGTTATATGGAAAACGTACTATTACCAAAACTTCCTGAAATTGCACTATTACTTTCAGCGGAAATATATAATTTCCTCTAAAAGCATTTTTTTTAAAAAAAAATCTACATCATACGAAAATGACAGTCTTAAAATAGGTAACTTTTTTTCTTGGGTGGAGAAATGGAATGAAATAAGTATACAAGAATTCAGAATGATTTATGTCATGTTAATCCATATTTGCAAAAATATTTTTTTTCCTGATTGATCCTTCGGCTATACAGGATTGTATTGCAAGATTTTACATCGATCAATAAAAAATATTTTCTTTGCCACACATTAAAACAGAAAAAAATAACTGCGTAGAGCAACTACGCTCCATTCGATAATAAAAATGTCAATACTGTCAGGGATCAGTTCACATACCTTATGGCACTGATTAGAAATAGGTTAGTCTGCACAGAAAAAAAATATAATAATTACCAAGAGAATGCTCGGAAGTTTTCTCAAAAATCAAATAAATAAAAAGTACTAGGTTGAATGCTACGAAAAAGTTCAGCCTTTAAAACAAATTTACTGTCATGACACTGACTATTAAGATGAAGTGAAATTTCATACCTTCTTATAGCAAGTGCAGCAGCACCTACTATACACATATGCTTTTTACACTGAAAGAAAAGCATGAAAACATATTTTCGAAAATTAATAGTTGTTCCCTGAAGACTTCTACCAGCAATTGAAAGAATGAAAACCGGTAATATTGAAAATTAATATTTCTACTTTAAAAATACACAGAAAATATTAACAAAAATAACATCTCTTACATAAAACAGCTTATTTAAAAACCAAATATTCATCATTTACTAAATAGCTGAACATGAATGAAGAAATGTTGATTTATTTCCCTCCACGATGAACTTTGTGCCAGCTGATACGAGACTTAAACAGAGAAGTGCCATATTTATTACACTTCCCACGTCCAAGTCCCATACCGGACTTTGCATTTGCATCTCTTCTACTATCTTGATGTGTGCATAAAACACGCACAACGGTGGATAATTCCTAGAAATTAAATAAATCCTCTACAGTGCTGTACAGTGGGATTAATTTTCTTGCTTTTTCATGTTCAAATACTATTAAAAAAATATGTACTGGGAACTGCCCAATGGGTAACATAGTTTCCCTGGTGACAATAACATTTCAGTAGCCAACATGCTAGAGTGTTCACCATACAAATGAGAGTACACTTTGCAAAAATAAAGTCGACCAAAGCTATGGCAAACAAAAATAATGTACTTAATGTACTCACTTTAAGAAATGCATGACTTCATTATCAACTTTGGCTGCTTTATCCTAGGGACATACGAGCGCCATTACAAAATGAAAAATTCATATTGGACCTTGCTACTCCATACCTCCTTTCTGTAGTTATTACGTATAGTTTTATAACATGAGCAACTAGTATTTAATGAAGTACAACATAAACAGTGTGGAGCAGAGACTAATTACTTTCATACATATCACTGGACTTGATTAATCTGTTATATCAGTAATTACTGTACTGTGTGTATCATGATACATGCATGTTACTGAACACAAAAATGTTCATCTTAAAATAGATAAATTGTGGAAATGATCACACTCTGAAGTGTTGTTTTTTTTTTCCAGAGAAAGGTTTCTCCGCACTGAAAATTTGTTTGCAGTACTGAAAGCACCTTTTCATTCTCTTGTATAGCTTCTAAAAAAAACTTCACACAATGGGAACCATGATTTTCAGTAATTATTCTCAAAATAAAAATGTGCAACTACATTCATGAAGTGTTGGGACTAGCAGAACAAGTTATTTTCACCAGTTTATTATTATTATTATTATGGTAACAGTTTCATACATCGGAGACACATCGGAAATGTTCTCTAAGGTTTCCAACGTTAGTTAAGGTATTTTATTTCATCGTGGTACCTATTTGACCGGGAAATCATGTCAGTGTTTCCAACCCCCCTTTTTTTCACTATGCTTGCCTAACCTAACCAAACCTAACCTTATCGAAATTGTCCGTGGGGCTATCCGTCAGCAATGTACAATTTGCACACGTGACGAACACGATAGTAGGTATTTTTCGGTGAAGAAGGTTGGAAAACACTGATATTGGAAAACAAAAGAAGCGATATCACTCACAAAGTAAGTGATATCGCACCGTTACGTGCATTCCATAGCACATAGATAAATGCATTTTATTTTCAGTAGAAAAAGTGTTTGTTTTTGTGTAAAAAGCATAATAGCACCTTGAACTATGTTCCGCAATACACAATTGGTAGGTACGAACCATGCAAAACACAAAATATCTGATTTTAATGTGTCTCCGATCTATGAAACTGGTACCTTTATTATTAAGTACAGATGCTATTATATTTCACACATTGTCAATTTTTGCAAGTTAAATCACTCAACTAACCATAGAGCTTAACACAAATTAAAAATGCTGATTATTGATTATTATTACCAGTTTTTAGAGAGAGCAGTGATATCACATGGTATAGATGATTATTTTTGAGACATAGAACCTAACAAGCAATGCAAAACAAAATCTTACAGGAGAACGTGAATGTTTTATAAAATAATTCCCACATTGTGAAGAATCAAGAATTTAGGTGAAAATAGCACAAAAACTTGGTGAAAATAGTAACTGAAAATATGCTGCTTTCAATACAAAGTTGCATTTACCTCAAATGATCCTTAAGGATTACCTACATACAAATAAAAAAAGGCTGAGACTATTTTCACCAGGTGGTGAGAAGAGCATGTAGGGTTATTTTCACTAGCAAAATAATTACCGGAATCATAACATAAGTAGGTTAGGATCATTAGGTGTAATTATCTGATTATTTCCGCGCGTGTGTATAATTATTATATAAAAGTAAGCGAACCAAACCTGGTCCACCTAAACCACTCAAGCAAGCAAATGTGAGAGGAACTTAAAAATAAGTTATTGCAGAAGCATAACATCACAGATTAAGTTATACACATGGAACTTGGCCCTTGCAGAACAGTATATAATATTATTACCATTTCATTAAAATTCCCGAGTTTTTATTTCACACAACAAATGATACATAATTGCAATCAGAAAGTTCGATTTCGATACTGAATGCAAGCCTGTACTGATGTATGAAATGAACGGAATTTGGTTCGCGTTTGGCGATACTTCTTTATCACTTTTGAAAAAAAAGCTTTGATACGTCTTACGCAGTGATTTCATACAATGTTAAATTACGATTTCATTAACTACATTAGGCAACACTTACCGCATCCCCAAAATAATATTCTAATGACAAGAATCAGACGACACAATTTCAAAATTTAAACAGACTGGTCGGCCGGATGAAGCTACTTATCCAAATTAAAAACTAAATATTGTGTAAATGAAAGAGTTGTAGAATACGTACATTGCTGGTACTATTTGTAAATATTACACGTATTCTACTCACATTCTTGCAATAACATTTAAGCCCCTATCACACGGAACTAGATTTCTAGTAGGAATGCTCTAGTTGATGCTGGACTGACTATCCATTAGTTTTCGTCTCACACGGTACTTGTTACACCGTACTTGTCGATAGTCTTTCGTTCCGATAATGGCGGCCGCGCGAGATGTAAACAACGTATCACTTCACACTTTTAAAATACGATAACTATTCAACCGAGAGGAATATCGCGTCGTATTAAATAGTTTTAGGTAGAGAAGAATGGCGCTGATAAAATACATACTTTACAACGTTCATTATACACGTATGGAAGAATATTTTAGCTTTTTCAATTGTAAACACCGTGCACTCAGTCACCATAGATGATACTCGACATGCCTTTCGTGCTGTATGCACTCGGAAACCACAGACAAAAAACGCTACTTTGCAAACTCACAGATTATCTTCACATGGCGAAACTTTGCTCTGATTGGCTGTTCCACAGAATCTAGTCGAAGAATTAGTAGCAATTAGAACATGTCCTATTCCTCCAAACCAGTCAAGCAGTCAGCCAGGCAGCCATGATTGCTACCTGAAAAGTTAGTTCAGCGCCAACCTACTAGAAATCCAGTTCCGTGTGATAGGGGCTTTAGTAGAAGAAAAGGTTCGTAAATATATGGACACGAATTTGACTTCAGCCGGTTCGCGAGGAACAGTAGAAACACAGAATACTAACTACGATCAACCAATCTCCCATAAGACTGAAAGCATATTCGCGGATCCCACTCAGTTCAGCATAGGAGGAACAATTCTTGCTTCCGATTGGTCGACTTGGCGGAAGTGACCTACCACTTGTCTTCTGCTGGTATTTTGAAAGCAAGACACGTATTCGGCAGCCAAACGATGTATTTGTTGAAAATGTAGCCTAATGAGAATTGTAAAATGTCCACTATTTTCTAAAAATTTAATGAAAATGCGTATTTTTATTCTGATGGTACGTTCCTCGGAAGGTAACTGTAGCTAGTAGAAAATAAAATCCATTCATTTAAATCGTAAAATTAATCTTTAAATATTCCAACTTAGTGAAGCTTTGCAAGCAAAATAATTCTTGTACGTCCTTTGATTTGCGTTTCATTTTTCTATCTGCGAGAAAGCAACAAAAATATACTTGGAATATTTTATCAATGAGTAGTACGGTAAATTACTGGAATTATGCCTGCTTCTCGAAAATTTGAATATTTTACAATTCCCATGCCAAGACACCTAAATGAAATCAACCGATTACAAGTTTCAATGTAAATCGTGAGATGGTACATAATTATTTGTCCATTTTGGTACTTGTTTACTATCCTTCGGGCACATTTATTTATTTTTACAGAAGAAACTACTTACCGTAATAAGTTCCTGTAGCATTGTCGAACATCGGGAAGGTGTTTTGTGTGATGTGGGAATGTTTCATAACTGAAATTCATGTTGTTCGTTGAAAATTAATTCTCCGACGGAGAATAGCTAGCCCCACGAACCATTGGCGCGTGGATAGGTTAGTTCTGTTAGGTTAGGAAATGTAGTTAAAATTTGGTGTCATGTTAGTATCAGGATCTAGAAATTGGAAATAATTGCGAACCATTGGCACTAGCCCCACGAACCATTGGCACGTGGTTAGGTTAGTTCTGTTAGGTTAGGAAACATAGTTTAAATTTCATCAAAACAACGTTGATACTCCTTCAGGAATGTTCCGCGAAGCAGATACGTAAGTACAAATGTCAAAAATTGACGAAACAAAAAAATTAGAGGTGTCCGAAGGATAGTAAATTTTTACCAAATTGCGAAATAAATCATTGATAGGTGTCTTTGGTATAGTAAAGTAGTACCGTTTTAAGTCCACTTTATGCACAGTAAGGCTAATCGGATCGGGACTGGACCAACAGTTTAAAGTGGAATCCGAACCACTATGTGCCTCCACCGGGTATCCAAATCGGGACCCCTTTAGGTGGCGACGCTACCACTGCACCATCAGGGAGGCCCTGTACCTAGCAGGAATCTTACCTGAGACCATTTGATTACTACACGTATTTATTGATTGATTGATCAAAGGATCCCGGGTTTGATACCTGATGGAGGCACATAGTGGTTCGGATCCCACTTTAAACTGTAGGTCCAGTACAAATTAGCCGTACTGTGCATAAATGGACTTAAAACACAAAATCATAGATTAAAACAGAACAGTCATATTTCAACAACTTGAATATTATCTCTGCCTCTTTAGGTTGAATATTGTTATGTGAGGACTCAGTCTGCTTTTCCTTTAAAAGTAGACCATGTCCCGGTATAAAAGTACAGTTCAATTTTTCTTTATATTTTTAGGCATATGTAAAATTGCAAGTTCAAGAAGTGGCAGAGGTTACAGACAGAACTTGATATATATACTGGGCTCAGTCGGTAACGCGTCTGACTACCATGCTAAAGGTCCCGGGTTCGATCCCCGGCCGGTTCAAATCCGGGAACTTTTCTAACGTTGGAAGCGTCCACCCAGCGTCGAATAACATGGGTACCTGGGGGAAACCCTGGGGGGTAAAGGCGGTCAGGGGCGTGATGCTGATCACATCACCCCCATTCATGACCGGATCAAGAAAGTGTGGGGCGTTACCCCCACACCACCTATACGCCTTCATGGCGTGGTGCTAAGCACAGGGGAGAGCTTTACCTTATATATCAAGCTCACTTTATGTATTAAATCAGGGTGGCTACTCTCCGTGAATTCCGGGAATTATACCTGAATTTTTCACTGCAGACGTGAAAAATTGTAATTTTTATTAATCCAAATCCCATTCAATTTATACTAATTTATAGATCCCCTGGGGCAAGTTTCACCATTTATCTTTTATTAAGGAAGGCATGAAAAAAATATGCATAGAAAATAGAACAGAATTCTCTCAATCCATGACCTATGTGACAGACGAAAGATTATTGCAAGATATCTAAGTTTATTAGGTAATTTGAGTATGAAATTCTCATACAACTAACAATTTCTGATAGGTTACTATATCTTGTAACATTTGTGACTTGTGTTTGTAGATGTATTTCAAGTCTGAGTATGTGAAATAGCAAATGTAAATTATGTACCTTAAATTATTTTAAATGGATATAAACCATTTAATTGAATTAGACTTGTTGGATAAGTTTGAATCACACGGGACTCTTTGTATTGTTAACATATTTGTGTGGATGGTGAGAGGCGGTAATACGTAAAGTTGAAATAGAGAAAACATCTTCTTGTATACCTCTGAATTTTTTGAAAGTTTGTCTTGAAAACTGGCAATTATAATTGAATTTTATCATGTTCCTAGAGTAGCCACCCTGTAAATGTATCCATGTTATAGCTTGTTAATTATTTATTTTTATTACTTGTTCAACATACCAGTGACCATTACCTTACATACCAAGATTGAGAATGGTTTCTCCAGAGTGTCTGACATGCCACTGTTGATTTCTATTTTGCAACTGCAACTATATAATTTCAGAATGTCCACAAGTACTGGAGGATTATTACCTTCGCATTTCATAAATTTTTGTTTGTGAATAAAAAAACTGATTTGGAGTCTTATACAGAATCTATTTGGTGAACAAATAATACCATGGAAAGAAGCATGCTAACGGTAACGAATGTTAATATTCAAATATCCTGCTTCATAGATGTGAACTTAGAAATGATTCTTATCTTGGATAAAAATGATTGATTTTAATGTGATACTTCAAGTGGTTCTGCTGTCTTCACTATATTTTATTTTTTACACTTGTTCATTAACTGAAAAACTCCCACCTAAAGTTTGAAAAAGATAATAGCAAAGAAATTGCATTTTTTCGATGGTATAACGTGTGTGTTAATGATGAACATCTTGAAAATACTAAGCCATGCAGAAAAGGCATGAGGATGGAGAGCACAGAAGATTTTATATAAAGAAACTTCAAAAGATAACAAACTGTACAGACCAATAAACTTCATTATACATTCTTCATATATTTACATATGACTTAATTTAGCCTCTTCATGAAGCAAAGTTAAGTTGACTCATGATCTCACCACCAAACGTTCCAGTCAAGTGGTCAGGAGTGGCATGTTGAATTGTTTCTACATGTAACCACTGACTTTAGTGTTTGTATGTGCCTATGTTTCAGAGACTGGTTCTGTCTCACTCTTACATGGGACAAGATGGAAGCAAATACAGTACACTACCCAGAAAACGGGAGCAGAATCAGTTTCTGAAACATTGGTACATATGGAAACTAAAGAGAGGACTTTACACTAAAATGACGTCTCACCTGGAATGAATAGCAATGATTCACACTGATCCACTGCACAAGCCACCATTGGATTGTCTCATCCTCAACTGATACATGTTGCTTCAGTGTAAAAAATATCCCTAAAAAAACAAGCAATGCAAAGTCCCAACCAACTTTGTCTTGGTTGTTTTTATGGTGTTAATATTTGATGTAAAACAACCTTTTTGAAATAAATTCCCCATACCCGTCCATAGCTTCCATCACAAGGAACAATGCCTCGCCATCCTGAATGACCTTTTCCACAGGGCAGTAACCTAAAAGACAATAGTGCCCATCTCAAAGCACATCATCTCCCAGTCGTGAATATTCTCGCCCGCAAGGTTGACACACACACACACACAGAAAGTTGGTATCTATATTTATTTTCTACATCTGCAAACCAGTAGAAACATACATGCCTTGTCCAGGTTTGAAAGTCAGCATCCCTGGTTTTACAGTGCAGAATAGAAGAAACAGCATGCCAAATACAATTTGCTGGTATTACAAACCTATGTATTGTTTAACTGCTTGCTCTTTTAATGCACTGATTTCTAGTGCTGCTTGTAGACATACCTTCATGATCAGTGCTTTAAGTGGTTTCAGTCAATAGCCAGAATGTCAACCACAAATGAATCAACATGAGTACTACTACTAATGATGACAATAATAATGGTGATTGGTATTATTATTATTGCATACAAAGTAAATATAAACACAAACTATCACATCTGTTATTTCAGAAAATTTAAGTTGTCATTTGGATTATAAAAGACAGCACTTGCCCATTTATAATATTTTTTTCCAAAATTTCCACACTGCTTACTGATGAGAGACAAATTTAGTATCTATTGTTTGCAAAAAATAATGTAACAATGGACAGACTTTTGTAGTGTAGTAAATAAATAAAATGGATGACTGGCAGGAACTGAGTTCTGGCACAAAAGTGATTTACCAGAATGGAGTTCCAGCTCACTTTAAGCCCTGTTCATGACATGGCATTGTAAAGGACTTTCTAGATTTGTACGCATCCATCATTGGTTTCAAATTTGAAGCATTATGCTTAAGTAAGAAAAACACATGTTTCTGTAACTCAATACAAAAGATAAGCATTTGCACTACTTTCATTTACAACCTAACAAGACTGTTGCATGGGTGTATTTAATCCAGGATCACTTGTGTCTATAATTGTTACAAGTGCTCAAAGTGGCGGGTAACATGGAAAAATTTCCATAAAGCATCCATCAGTTTGGATAACTTGCACAGGCATCTTCCCACCTACTGCATTGTTTCCATGTTGGTTCATACAAGCACCCTCCTATCCCCAAGCATTCCACCAGCCTAGCTATTAATTTCCACTTCAAGCATTGATGATAGGGAGACTCGGGAGGACCACTAGTGGCAAGATATTTTCTATCCTATTTTCCATCAATCTTTGTTTCTATGATTACAATTATTATGAATGGGAATGAACGGCAATTTATAGTAGATTCAATTGCTGAATATATTAGGTGATCACATTTCAAAAGTGTCACTGAAATTCCCAGGTTTGAGTTCCAACCTGTTCATAGATGTTCTTCGTGGGTGTGTCTTCATCAATTTCATCCAATAATCACTTATCCTCATCATGATTAGCCAAAATGACACAAGAAGAGAAATTAAATAACAATACAACAATAATTTGAAGGTAATAAAGGGTGTTCCATATAGGGTGCCGAATTTGAATCGAGTGCTATTGTTTTGTTTTGAGGTTGGCAGACCTGTTCTTACCAATGTTGGTATCTGTTGTTATGCAGATTAATGTAGCCTCAATTGTTTTGACTCGTTTGTTGTGGTTACGATATGGAACTCCATGAAAAATTCTCACAAGAAGTGATCTCTTTGCACGGTGACCAGGAATGGCCGGCAAGGTCATGTGATCTTACACCCTGTGATTTCTTCTCATGAGGGTTTGTGAAATCACAGGTGTAAGCCAACAAACCACAAACCCTTTTGGAACTGAAGGCAGAAATCATATGGGTAATTGGAGGCATCAGGACAGACATCTGCGAGAGGGTTATCAGTAATTTTGTGGAGCGCATAAATGTATGCAGACTCAGTAGAGGTGGACATATGCCTGACGTTGTTTTTCATACGTAAATGGGAGATGTTACTGCTTACATATATGTTAGATATAAATATTTTCATGATATTTTCCCTATTGTTATTTAATTTTCTAATTCGGCATCCTATACGGAACACACACACACACACACACACACACACACACATATATATATATATATATATATATATGTACACCCAACGGCGAAAGAAACAGTAGGCGAATTGTCCACCACCATTTTCATTCGGTCTGAATTACACAATGTGATGACAATGAATTGAAATAATGACTTCAATAAGCAATGCCTGCTTCGAACCAACATAGTTTCATTCCTTAAAACAACACAGGATGTAGAATAAAGAAGTAATGAAAATGGCAGTGGACAATTCGCCTACCATTATCTTTGCCATTGACTGTACATGTAATGTATATGTATCGCTAGTAACAATCTACCAGATGCGACCACATGCTATATAAGCAAAGAACAAAAAGATGTAGAACTAAGTAAACTTTTCCCCAAAAATATTATAATGTTTAAGAAGAGTGGATGTACATTTTATGCATAAGTGAAAGTCTCAAGAGTAGCACACTTCAGGTTGCACTTATTTTTGGTTGTTTTTTATTTTTGTTAGTAGTGTGAATTGGAATAGGGGTATGGGGAATTAATTATTTTATTGGGTTATATTTATCAAAGTGCGAACGTAAGAAATTTCAAGGTGGCAAAAATAAGCATTTTAAGTTAGATATACACCTATACTAAAATTCTAACACACACAGACACAATCAGCAAAGCAGCTGAAATGTTAACATTTTATCCACCCCTTGACAAATGACCATCCTTATTAACACACCCAAAGAACATGAGAGGGAACCCTTTAACTGGTTTATTGGACTTCGCATACATGACCCCCTGTAGTTTATCTTTATTTCTTGATTTGGTTTCACTTTGTTTATTTTATGTCACTTTTATCCACAACTTTGGCTAATCACGAAGGTGAAGATGAATGATGATAAGATGAGAGTGATGAAGGGATCATCACAAACACATATGGATGACACAAAAACAAACTCCTGGAAACTCATACCTGTTATCACATATTGTGAAGTTTAATTGTTTGGTTTGCAATAACAAATTTCTTCACTCGACAAATGCATACCAAATGAAATTAAAAAGATGATAATGAATATATAATAAAAAATATAATACTACATCTCCTCATTTTAAGAAATAACAAATTTTGTCAAGGAGACCAGGAGAGACTCCCAGCTGTTCCGGGAGCAAGCCTATTCATCTCATGACACATTATCATTGTTTTCACACTCAATGTGTTAAACACCAAACCATTACACCAGGTTAGCATACACTAAAGCCCCTATCACACGGAACTGGATTTCTAGTTGGAATTCTCTAGTTGACGCTGGACTGGCTACCCATTTGCTAGTTTTCGCCTCACACGGTACTTGTTATACCGTACTTGTCCATAGTCTTTCGTTCCCATAATGGCGGCCGCGCGAGATGTAAACAACGTATCACTTCATACTTTTAAAATACGATAACTATCCAACCGAGAGGAATATTGCATCGCATTAAATGATTTTAGGTAGAGAAGAACGGTGCTGATAAAATACATACTTTACAACGTTTACTATACACGTATGGAAGAATATTTTAGCTTTTTCAATTGTAAACATGCCTTTCGTGTTGTATGCACTCGGAAGCCACAGACAAAAAAAAGGCTACTTTACAAACTCACAGATTATCTTCACATGGCCAAACTTTGCTCTGATTGGCTGTTCCACCGAATCTAGTCGAAAAAGTTAGTAGCAATTAGAACATGTCCTATTCCTCAAAACCAGTCAAGCAGTCAGCCAGGTGGCCATGATTACTACCCAGAAAGTCAGTTCATCGCCAACTAGGGCATTCCAACTAGAAATCCAGTTCCGTGTGATAGAGGCTTTACCCTGGGTATATGTAGTGTTCACCACTGCTGTTTAAATTGGAAGTTTATTGAAAATTAAAGTTCTTGTCTTTGTTAATTTAAAAATATTGACTGGATTTAATGAGATCTGTCAAATGTAGTTCTTTTATAAATATATTTGGAAATAGATTAGTTTTTCCAATGGTAACACTTATAATAATCTTGTAACTAGCTAAAGATAAATTGTATGACTGCTTTTTTATTTGCACAATTATGACATTCTTGTTCTAATGTTAGTTTGGTATGATATATTTAACCATAATATTCAAAATTAAGAGCATTTCAAGTGAGAAAAATAAAACTACAATGCATTTATGTTCCCTATCTGTATTGTGACTGTGACCAATAAATGTTAAATACTGAAATACGCAATGAACACACATTAAGAAACAATCATGTCTTATATTTGTTGAGAATTGTAAGGAAGAATTCCTGGCTTCACAGCCCACAGTGGAAGAAATAACTCGCCTAATGGGATTTGGTAGTGCACCATTAAACTTAAAACTCTTATTTTGCACCATTTCATGGTGTTTCACATTGTAGACATGCACACAACATGAATGGGCATTGTCTATGCATAATAATATAACAACATTTTTTAGTGGTTTTCATTTTTCCTGCAATGTTTCGTCTGGTTTCCCAGAACATTTTCAAGCTTACATCAAAATTAAATAAACACACACACATGGCTAGCCATTCTACACTTCTACATAGTGAGCTACACTGTGTATCAGAAGAACTTTCCATGTGCAATGTTTTCACATCAAAACACAACAGTGATGTTTATTTTTTTTACTTAGAATTAAATAACAAAGCTCCCCACACGCATGCATGAACTGAAGCTAAAACCATTGTACTAATCTGATATTCCCCGGACAAATTTCTTCATTTTTACACAAGAAACTACTTACGGTAATAAGTTGTCTAATATCTGGAAGGTGTTTTGTGTGATGTAATGGATTTCTTCAAATTTAAAAGTTTTGGGGCTCATTTGGGGGCAGGTGACTCCGGCCAATTTCTAACATGCCTTTAACAGAAACTCTATAGATAAAGCCAGGGAGCCGGAGCGGATGCGGGGCCGCGTTAGCGGTTGGGGGTGGTAGGTCAATTACCCCAGGGGCAGAGCCCGGAATCGGTGGGAAATTTGGACTCAAAAATTTCAAACAAAAATAATTTTTTAGTTTAAATTTCCCACCGATTCCGGGACGAAAAACATATATACACCTTAAAGAATGTTCCACGAAGCAGATAGGTAAGTACAAATGTCAAAAATTGACAAAACGAAGAAGTTATAGGTGTCCGGGGAATATCAGATTTTACCAAAACTGCCTATCAGTTAAACAGGCATATACTGAACAAATTAGCAAATTGCTTTTTCCAAACTTGAAGCTTATTTCTGCACACATTTCCAATATTCTAAATGAAGTGACCAGGTTTCTAAACTCCACATGTGCATAATCTACCTAACCTGGCCTCTTATATGCATACATGCACTCTCTAGTTGTTAGCATGTATCAAGCTTACGTCAGTTTGCATTTATTTTCGTTTGGGTGACAAGTACTTCTACTTCTGCACACCATGGGTTTGGAAAAATTACCACAAGGTGTTCCGATATTCACTGCTACTATGTCACTTGACATAGGTACGAACGTGTACTTAACACATTCCCAAATGCTTTTGTTGTTAGGTTAGACAGGTCAGGTTTAGAGTTATTAGCGTTAAAAATACTTCTGTACATAATTCCAATACCTGATAATCATAACGTGATTTGTGGTATTCAGCACTTTCCACTGTCCCATATGTTATTCTCAGAAACTGGTGAAAATAGCTCCCATGCCATCCTCACAACCTGGTGACAGTAGCCTCATATACTATTCTCACCACCTGGTGAAAATAGTCGCGACGTATGTAAATGCATTTTCCACCCTTCTAGACAAATTGTTATAATGATTACACAGTCAAAACTTAGACGCATTTTAGTGTAAAAATAGAACGAAAGAAATATTTAAAGGATAAAATTAAAGTTATCAAGAATACTGCTTCGTACTTAACAACGTGTTTTTATTTTCTGCACATTACACCATTACAATATTTCTCTGCTGTACGAAACTAAAATTTAGCAGGTGATAAAGAATTTTATGGTTCACTTCAAATGTCTACGTTTTCGCTTCTGTTGATTTTTTTAGACTGATATATGCTGCAATTTTTCCAAACAATCACAAACACCTTTTGTCATTATTGTACACTATTATGTTAAAAATACATACAGATATCCTTCTCGCTTTGATTTGCTCTTACCTCAAGTAGCACTACATTTTGTTATATCTCCTGTTTACAGTACGAAAGTGACTTTTTTGTACACACTACACACAATTTCCACCGTTGTTACATTAATATATACATTTTTAATGCACACACGCATGTTTGTTGTTTATTAATTCGCATTATCCATTCATTTGTTTTTGTGTTGGTGTGACGTCACATCCGCAAAATCAGCCAATCGGAGAGGAGAATCAAATCGCCTATGCTGAACTGAGTGGGATTGGCATATATGCCTCCAGCACGGAGGTCGAGTACCACTGAGCTACCACCGAGCCGGTCTGGCTGATTTTTCGCTGGCGGTGAATCACTGCAGACGTCGACGTCTTCTAGTATGAAGTTGCGTCAATAGATGGCAGTTTCTTACTTCTGTGTAAAGTTCGGTAAGAATTTCAGCACCATCTGTTGGCAGTTCAGGAAACATGTCCTGGCAATAGCGAAACATGAACATTGTGCAACCAGCCCAGGCGCGGATTAACGGGGGATGAAAGGGGCGATTGCCACTCCCAAGTGGCTATTTTTTAAGGTTTGATTTAAGTCAATTTTATGCTCATATAGGCTAATCGGAACTGAACCGCTGTGCAATGTTCCTCAAAAGGGAATCGAACCCAAAACCTCTTGAGAGAATAGGTTTTTGTCTGCTTGGTTTAATCACTTTACTCCTCATCTGATCGTTGAGTTTACAATGGCAATGGGAAGAACTATGATAACGACATACAATAATAACCATCTACCCTATTCCAGTCCTACGTCCCTATTTTGCAAAACAATATTCTAATCTCTAGAATATGGAAGCCAGCTTGGTTTCTTTATACAGTACTATATATAGTAGTATATAAAAGAGTGCAAGTGCAGGTTAGAAATGCCTCTCGGCGAGTTGAGGCACCCGACTGAAATTCGCCTCTCTCAATCTCAACTGTAACTTCCGGATTCGCCACGGTGTGCAACCGTGGGTATTCGTGTTTTCTTCGCTTTTCTACCACATCGTCTAATCACAACGATGAGGAATGATGATTAGATGAGACTGAGGAATGAATACACACACACACACTGGAACACCCAGACCAGGATTCAAACCTGGAACCTTGACTGGCACAATTGTGAGTCCAGGAGTTATTCAGATTTTTCTTCTTCTTGGGGTGTAAAGATCATACTTAGCGGCACAATAACCTTGAATTGAACTTTTGTGAAACATTTCAGTGGGCACTGAAATAAATAAAAACTGGGGCAATGTTAGGGCTGCCGACTCGCGTGTGGCTTCATGTCAGCACAACAGAGAATGAATACAATTTGGAAATTTTAAAATACTACGGAAGTCGGTAGGGAATTAAGAAACGTTTCTATGCAATAATCCAGAACCACTGAGGTGGAAAGGGTCTTGCATGACGTATTGAGAGATACAAGAGTTATTTATTTATTTATTTATTTATTATTATTATTATTTTAGAACCATCTACGGAAACTAAACTCTGTGGTGCAACAGACCCTTGAGGGCCAAGCACTACCAAGGGACTTTCCATTGGGTCACATGTGATCATCGCATCGGGACCCATCGCCACTGTTACCTGGCTCCTCATTTACCATCACGATGCTAGGTAAGGATCGACATTTTGGAAGTCCCACTGGTGGTCGAACGTCGAACCTGGGAAAGCTCTAAAAAGGACG
This sequence comes from Lepisma saccharinum, assembly GCF_977018435.1. NCBI lineage: Eukaryota > Metazoa > Arthropoda > Insecta > Zygentoma > Lepismatidae > Lepisma > Lepisma saccharinum. The sequence goes on along the minus strand of NC_139229.1, from coordinate 167,378,633 downwards.
TGAGTGCATTCTCTAACCATTCGGTTACAGCTTGACCAAGATAAGTATGCCACTGTGGCGCTTTAGTTGAATTTTGAAACTTAAGCGAGCTGAGGGTGCGTGGGCGTGGGAGATGCAATCAGCTGCTTGCATTGTTCCCGTTGATTTCTTTATGCAGATATAGGCTAATCGGGATTGGGATCCGAACCATTTTATGGCTCCACCGAGTATCTAACCCGTGGTTCATTGATTAATTGATTTTGATTGGTTTTATTTTACTTCGCTTCTTTTGTGCCACTTTTGGCTAATTTGCGAAGTTGGGAATGAGGGATGATATGATGAAATTGATGAATGGATATTCGCAAACATCCATGCCCAGGCCAGGATTCGAACCCGGGACCCCTGGCGTCGTAGCGCTATGTGCTAACCACTCCGCCACGGGGGGTTCATTGATTAAAAGGCAACAACGTTAGCAATACCAAGTATGCACTAGGGATTGTATTGAGACGAGACAAAAGCTTTCCAGTGTTTCTCTTGTCTGAAATTGAAAATGCCTGTCTTTTACAGAATTATAAACATCCATCTGCTTCTTGGTCCTGTCTCAAGTTTTTTGAGTTGGCATTTTAAGTCCACTTTATGCACAGTAAGGCTAATCGGGACTGGACTTACAGTTTAAAGTGGAATCCGAACCACTATATTCCTTACCAAGTATCGTACCCGGGACCCCTTGATTACAAGGCGACGACGCTACCACTGCTCCATCGGGAAGGAGCAGTACTATATTAATATTATACTAATATTAATAGTACTACAAGAGAAAGAGAGAGAGAGAGATTCATCTTACCAGTTCCAATAAGTTTATGGGAAATTTAAAATATATTTGCACTAAGAATAATTATTTGATTATGTCAATCATAACTTCTCAAAATAAATTCGCACAACTTGCATTGCCTAACCAATATTTATACATCTTAATTTTTTCCCACGCTTTTGTTTTGAAGAGCTTCAGCCGAATAAGCCATACACTTGCGTACGCTCTTGTTGCAGTTGTTCAATGGGTCACCTGATCAGCGCTGCTGCGGGGCACATTAATTCGCTCGTAAAATTAATTGCTCGAAGTAACAGGAAAAAAACGCCTTGATCCGGAACGGGACAGTTAGTCTTATCTTGTGTTTTCCTTGGCAGCGTTCTTCTTGACCAGTAAAGTAGCCACTCACAACAGCGGAAAGAAAGACCCACAATGTTCAAGCACTCAAGCGTAACGACGAGAATTTCGTACAGGAAAGCAACGAGTGCCTCAATATGCTATAAAGCAGTGGTTTTCAACTTTGGCGAGAATGCGGCCCTGAAATTTAATATTAATTAATAAATTATGGCAGAGTAATAGTTCGATTATGTCTAGGCTTGTTGATAAATATAAATTTGGTTTAAATTGTTGACAACGACTTAATCCAGTGGCAACGATTAGGGGGGGCGAGGGTGGGCATTGGCCCTCCCCACTTTTCGAAACTTTTGCTCCAGAACTATGCTAAACAGGGTTGTTAAAGGTCAGGAATTTTAAATAAATTCAATTCCGGTCCAGGAGAGAAAATCAGTAAGCGTAAATGGATTCTGGACCGTAAAGAACCTTTTTATCTGTAAAGTATTTCAATTCCGCCCAGGAACCTTTTTTCCCGATCATCTTAAATACGATCCAGGAACTTTTTTTCCGGCTGAATTTAAATACGGTTTAGGGTTCTTTTTCCTGCTCAATTTAAATTCGATCCAGGAACCTTTTTTTCAATGAAACAATACGCAACTTGGACCGAATTTAAAGTGTGCGAGACATAGAACCTATTAGAATTTATGGGTTCATGAACCTTTAACAACCCTGATGCTAAACCTAATATACAAAGGAAAATATACTGTCTTTGCCCCCCAAGTTCTGGCACCTTGCCCCTCCCCCAGCCGCTCCCGGTTTTGGAAGCCAATCGCCGCCACTGACTGGATCTAATGGAATCTTTTAGTTTCATCCCGCGAATATAATTAAATTTATTTGGCAAGTGCTGATTTTCATTAGCATGTTCATTTAGGACACAGAATAATTCAAATTAATCAGAATGCTTCCACTTCAATATATTTGTAATGAAAATCGACCGTGACTCCCGTCCGCCAACCTCCAAATTTCGGGACGAGAACCAACACGCCCCCGGGTTAGATCGCTCATCGCCACTGTCGCGATAGGATTTCCTGTTGCAGCAGTCGAACTGAAACTCGAGAAAGAGCCTTAAGATTCAAATTTGTAGGCTGCACGGATGACAGTCCCCTCCCAGAGGCTTTGATTTTCACCAACACTAACGAGAAAGGATTTCCTCTTATCGCCAGTGAACCCCGAACGACCCCAACCAGGTGGTTGCCAGCTTGGGCTGCAAGCCGCAGACTTCAAGAACTTCGCGTGGCCCGGTATAATTGACTCCAGGGCCCGGTATCTGACCGCTGCCTCCTAGAGGTTGAGAAACACTTCTCTAAAGTAAGGGAGTGGAGATAATTTCGTGTTAATTTCTTCCACTCCCTGAATCACGCACACACACACACACACACAACCCTACCAAGACGGACAACTAACAAATTAAATTCCACACAACTTTATGAACTTTGTTTTCTTAGAAATATACAATGAATAATTTACATTTTGTTTTTGATCGGTAAGAGTTTTCATTCCGTCTCCTGAATGATAAAATTATTCTGATTGATTGACTGGCTATAAAATTCTGGACACCATATTGGCTTTTTCACCTTAGGAATGTAAAGTAAAAAGTAAAGTGCTTCCCTGTGCTTTGCACAACGCCATGAAGGCGTATAGCATGTGTGGGGTTAGGGCTGGGGGTGATGTGATCAGCACCACGCCACTGGCCGCCTTTACCCCCCCCACATACAGTTTCCTCCAGGTACCCACTTTATACGACGCTGGGTGGGCGCCGGAGCCGCTTGAACAGGTTGAAAAAGTTCCGGTTCTCCCGCGCCGGGGATCGAAGCCGGGTCTCTCGCATGGTATTCATACGCCCTAACGACTGAGCTACATCGGCTTAGGAATGTATAATGAATAATTTACAAATGGGTCGGAAACCGAAAAACAAAACCATGGAAGATCAGGATGGTCTCACCACAGATAAAATACATGAAGGGGTTGCGGAAGTAGCATGGTTAATTCCAATTCGAAAGATAACATCCTTTCGTTATCTTTCACACGTTGCCATTACTAAAATCAGTTAACACTTATTGTTATCTTCTGGATAAGGTGATAATCGAAGTGCTTTGAGCTAAATGTGCAAAACTGAGGATGACATTCATTAATTATTTATCAGTCATACTTCTGCATCACACATGGTAAATTTCTATATTTTGTAAATTAAAATAAAAAATAATAGCAACACCACAACGCATGTTCTGTCTTTGTATTTTTCCTATTTTACGTCACTTTTCTGCCCCTCTTGTGTAATTTCGACGATGTATGATGCTTGTACATGAAATTGTTAAAGGAGCCAGCCACTCATGAAGAACACCCATGCGTAGACCAGAACTTCTGACAGCACCTTTTTGTATGACTGATAATTTCTCAAATATAGTTATGCCGGCCCCCGTGGTGGAGTGGTTAGCACATCGCGCTACGACGCCAGGGGTCTCGGGATCGAATCCCGGCCTGGGCATGGATGTTTGTGAGTGTCCATTCATCAATTTCATCATATCATCACTCATCCCCATCTTCGCAAATTAGCCAAAAGTGGCACAAGAAGCGAAGTAAAATAAAGAAAATCATTCATTGATTCATTCAAATATAGTTATAACAATTCATCAGTTCACACGTTACAAAAAGGAAATCTTTACATGGGGAATGCTGAGCAAAGTTAACTAGAAAATCAAATGTCGTTCGCCCAGACGATACCAACTGAATAAACTGCTTCCCATTATAATTACAATTTCATCAACCAAAAGATATACGGCGATGCGATTGGTTCCAAGGAGTCTATTAAAAAGTGGCACGTCACGCCACAGAGAGAAGGGTGGGGGTAATTGGAATCATAAAATTACAGCCCCAAGAAAATCTGTAGTGGACAGATATAAAAATGACAATAGTTCAAACTCTTGTCAAAACCACACTTCCATTATTCATTTAGTGTTAGGCCGTCTCCTGTCTTTAGGGGGATGTACCCGATGAGGGGTCAAAATTTCGATTTTTCAAAATAAGTATTTTCTTGAAGTACATAACTTCCTCGTTACACCATGTAAATTTTATGAATGAATGAAAAGTCTAAGGCACGAAAACTTTACTTTATATGTTTGAAGATGTGAGATTGTTTAAAGAAATAGTTAAGTTTAATTTCCCCCCTGAGCTCAGCTCTTGCTTCGTTCTTTCCTTACAGGATAGTTTCTACGAAAGTGGCATTTTTCTTCGTTCATGCAGGGATTGTTGATATCATGAATGACGATGTGGAATGTAGGACTGATATTTGTGTAAGTGTAGATGGAACATGGATGAAAAAAGGCCACACTTCCTTATATGGTGTAACGTCTGTTATTAGCATAGACACAGGGAAGGTTTTAGATATGCAATGCATGTCCAAATATTGTCATGGTTGTTCTACTAAACTAAAACTGGATAATGAAAATGCAGAATGGAAGTAAAATCATTTATCATCATGTTCAAAGAAATACAGTGGATCGAGTGGAGGTAGAACTGTACAACTGTTCCGTCAAGGAAATTAATATCACATATATAAAGAACTGAATATTTTTTGAATAACAAAAAGGAGTTATATACAATTGACAGAAAGTAAAGTTCCTGATTAACATTTTATGCATATTAACATGAGTAGTAGTGTGCATAAGTCTTTGGAACTGTCCTTCAAAGACGTATTATCCCAATTTCTTGGCTTCCAATAGGTTCGGCGGAAACAAATAACCATCGCTTACATAACAAGTGCTAAACAATTATATTTTGTTTATTTATTTTAGTACATGGTAAGTCTTTCGGGGGGGGGGGGGGTGCTAAATACGTCCTTGTCCAACCTATACACTGACAATTATGACAAAGAAGGTGGAAGTTAAGCATGGCCCGCTTAACATATTGTTGCACAAGGGGTCCGGACAATTGCGACTGAGGACAATTGCGAATACATCCCAACCACACCAGTTTAAGATAAAAATTGTCACGGACAATTGCGATCTAAAGGCTGAACTCCTCTCCCATCACCCGTATTTCTTTGTTTATTTGTAATTAATTACAGCCGACCTCCGTGGCGGAGTGGTTAGCACAGCGCGCTACTACGCCAGGGGTTCCGGTTCGAATCCCGTATGTTCTTTGTGAATGTCCCTTCATTAATTTTATCATACCATCAATCATAGCATTTCATCAACAAAGTAACAATGATTTTGCCACTCTGTTACACGTACCGGCGATCTAGTAGGCAATTACGCGAAAAAATTCAATCACTACAACATATAAATGGTACGCACAGAAGGGTCAAATACATTCAGCTTAGACTGGGGATTGCAATGCTTCTTGAATACGTATAGTAGGTGTATGTGGGAATTCCAGCTTGTTTCCGCCAAAGGTCGGTCGACGTGGTCGCAATTATTCGTCCATCAACATTTAAAGAGTTAAGCGATCGCAATTGTCATGTTCTTGGTATTTTTAAATCTTAGGCAGCTTTCAGACCGAGGCGACACATGTTGCTCGGGAACGAGCCAATCAACAGCAACATTTCACACCTTACTGACATGACAGACCGCACAAGCCGAGTTCGGTGGGGAGATCATGAGTCATGGCTCAACGCACTAAGCTACCGACCCTTTGTTGGTAAATATACATTTACACCTGTTGAGAAAATTCCCGTACTGTCCTTGCAAATTGAAAAATCTAATTAAATTGTAGATATATTTATTTATGTGTATAAGCGGTACACGGTTCTATTGGCATTTCTTAAATGTCTGTATGCTACGGTAAAGCAACGAATTGGGTTATTTTCTTATGTAGTACAATAACCGTTACGATTTCAAAGCAAAGTAACTTTTACTTAGTAACTTAGATAACACTACTTCCTATTTTCGAGAGATGATGTACGAAGAAATCGTACATCATCTCCCGCGCTATTCTCTAAAACTGAAGTCGCCTTGTAATCAAGGGGTCCCGGGTTCGATACCCTGCAGGGTGCGAAATCATTGAAAACTGGTGGGGGGAGAAAATTCTTCATCTACAAACCCCCTCCCCCACATACGATACATATTTGTAATGTTATTAAAAGTAAAAATAAATTACTCAATTAAATATATTATTATTACTATTATTATTAATTACATAAAGGAAATTAATTTGTTACTTTTATACATATAAGATATTCCAAAGCAGATAATTAATTCCTTTACTAACTGGTTAAAGATGTTAATAAATTATGAAATAGTTCAAGTGGTTTTATTATGTGTCAGTTTTTGTTAGTTTGTGCTTTATGATAAATCAGATTTCATAGTTATTATTGTCTTGCATTCTTGTTTTACTTTTATTGTGTGTATTAATGTAGATTTGTTAATGATCTCTTGAGAGAGAAGGGATTCAATACTCACAACTACACTAATTTGTTTGTGTTTTTGATATTATTCTTAGTAAAGTATGTTTGAAATTAAAAGTAATTGCTTATCTTTTGTTTGTTATAACAAAAACTCTCCCCCCGAAAATTTTTTTGGGGGGGAATTTTTGAGGCCAAGATTGTTGGTGGGGGATTTCGCACCCTGGGTACATGGTGGTTCGGATCCCACTTTAAACTATAGGCCCAGTCCCGATTAGCCTTACTGTGCATAAAGTGGACTTAAAACACCAAATCAATCAATCAAATCTAAAACTGAAGGTAATGTTCCTATAGTGAACAAATCTGGCGATCGTGTTTGCCAATGAAAATTTTTTAGAGTTTGTTCTTGAAATTAAAACGTAATTAGGCCTTATACTTTTTCCCCCGGTTTTACTGTTCACTCATGGCTCGTGAAAGTTTCTTGAACTTTTACGAATGCTAGTGTTTCATCCTGGAGAAAGACAATATTTAGTGTTTCGTAATCTGAGATTACGAATATCTGAAATTACACACGAGCTTGGTTGCTTAGTCACACTCTCCGCTCCACAGACCTACTCGATGAATGAGCCATGAAGCAGCGGACACTTCGAGAAACAGAAATGCACTGCAGAAAAGTCATTAATGTTCCATTAGCAGAAACTGCACTTTGTAACAGTTAGAATAGATTAATAAAACATAAGCCATATATCTGTATACGTATCGTGCAGACAGTATGTAATCTAATGCAATTCCTTTGTTTATTGCATCGTCAAATTATTTCATGCAATATGACACTCATGTTACGAGCACCGCATACGGACCAATCACGTGCATGGATGGTATTTGTAGGTGGGGATACTTGCATCTCTCTTATGCGGAGGATATAGTATATAACTGTTGAAGAGGTACACGGGAAAATTAGAAGATTTGTTTCCGATAAAAACCTACGGGACAATGCTTCGGAATTGTAAACTCTTACTTAAACTGAGATGCTAAGTCATTCTATGCACAACCGCTTGAAATTATCCTAATTTAATTTGTTATTATTGGAAAACGAATCTCCGAGTACGAACTCAGTGCATTTCTTTTTAAAGAGCCAGAAGTATGTGTTTCTTATGGGATAAATAACTTTCAACTGTTAATTAGTTTGAAGACAAGAACTTAACTGCATGTCCAGGAGGATGTCAACTTCACTGTACCAATCCACTTGTCATTCTTTCTTTTCTTATATTTTCAGTTTCTATTTCGGTCGCTTTTCTACCTCCTGAGTTAATTTTTGCGATGATGATGGACTGATGATAGAGATGATGGAACAAACACAATGATACATCCAGATCCATGCCTTCGAATATGTGACCCTTGGCTTTATAGCGCCTGTGTTCGGTCCTTTTAAACGACTAAAAGTATGGTGCTGTGGGCGAAGCGCACAGTGATTGAAGCACACTTCGTGGCCTTGACTGCACCTAACTTGTGGTTCGCGGAACCGGTCATATGACTAAGATAGTAGAGTGGAGGGTTGTAGGAGTTGTCAGTCGTAGGAGTGCTATTATTATTATAATTATAGTATAGGAACAATATTGTTATTGACTGATTAATGGATTTGGTGACTTAAGTTCACTTCATGCACAGTGAGGCTAACCCAGACTGAAGTTGAGCCCGTGAATATTATTATTAGGTTAGGTTAGGTTAGGTTGACCAACGAATACGGAGGGTTGTGAATATGTACTTGTAAGGATATTTGCTGAAATGCTTACGTACACTGGCGTATATTACGAAGCTAGAATAAGGGTTATCCCTGTAAATGATGTCATTTTGTAATTACTTATGACACATTGTGCGACACGACACGAAAAACGCCATATTGTATACATTTTTAAATATGGTGTCATAATTTTAAGTCTATAGCATGCCAATCTCTGTAGATGGGGATGTCATTTTGTAAATATTTGTATATTTTCTGACTGTATTTGTGGATTAGGCTTAGTCATTCTAGTAATATGCAAGTTGCTTGTACAGAAGAGTAACCCACGACCTGACCCACCGAATACCCTTTGTGCGTTTCGCTCACCGAACGTCCCCTGTGCGCTTCGCCCGCGTGCGTCTCGTCCACGGAATCAAAAGTATAACTACCAAATACAAAGTGTCGAATTACACAAGCCGAAACGTAGCGAAAAATGTATTAGCGTGCAAATTGTGGCGTAAAGTAACACCAAGCGTCGTCTTTCAAATACTCATAGTTGGGGGGACACAGAACATTCCTTTTTGGTGTTAATGGAACATTGATGTTCAGCATCATCTTTGGTGTCTTGTTACTGTTCACTGTCAAACAACACTCGATTAGGAGGCGTGTTATAATATTTTTGGTAGCTACTGAGTTGCCAGCATGCGGATCACCGGAAAATAGGCTTCTTCCTCTTTCTCTCTCTTTCTTTCCCTGTTTTCTGTCCTTCTTTCTTTCTATCATTCTCTCTCAGACATCTTTCTCTTCCCTCTTTTTCTATCCCCCCTCTCTCTTTTTCTTTCTCTCCTCTCCGTCCCTTCTCTTCTCCACTACATAAAGGATATTAGCAAAATATTTGGTGATCTTGGAAATCACGATTCTTCTATTCAGATTGATACTTCAGTTGCCAAAACCGTATAAAAATCACGACGAGAGCGAGCAACCATAATATGATGCAAGAGCATGTTCAGCGAAAAAAAAAAATCTGACTAAATGCCTACGGACTTCTGCATCTCTTCCAGAATCACCCAAAAATATTGTTCTCCACTTTTTCGTCGATCGCGACTGATTATGTTTTAAAGTACGAAACGATACTTATTTGATGAAAATATTTGTTACAAATGTGAATGTTATTTATGGGGATGGCGATCAAATCATTTCTGGCAGAGTTGAAAATGTATATCTGTTGCCAGGGAAACCTGGGTCTATGGGTGGGGGGGGAAGCGGGAGAACTTCTGTTATACCCTCCTTAATTAACACACTGCACTGAAAGAAAACGCTGGTGTTAAAGCAGTGATTTAATCGCACACCCCTTAACGCTCCCCAAATTTTCTCAACACCCCTATAATTTTTCACAAAGGCCCAATTTATGGCCAGTTTGGCTCTAAATTTACCCTTACTCCCCTAATACGAACTTATACTACTCCGATGGAAAATTCTGGATAAACACCTGGGTTAAAATGGTGTTGATTGATTGATTTGCTTAATTTTATTTTGCCTTTTGTGCCACTTTTTGGGCTATTTGCGAAGATGGGAATGAGTGATGATATGATGAAATTGATGAATTGACACTCACAAACATCAATGCCACCCCGGGATTCGAACTCGGGATCCCTTGCGTCGTAGCGCGATGTGCTAACCACTCCGCCACGGAGGCCGGCAAAATGATGTTTTTTACAATAATTTATATATGGTATTTCAACACCACTGAGGTCAAACGTTGACCAACACGTGGTGTGGACCTCCTGGGACAACTGTGTGTGTCGCTTTAACACCATTTCTTTAAAACCATGGTGACATGTATGTTACAGGTTGTTTCAACACTATTTTCTACAATATTTTCCAATACAGTTTTATTTATTATTTTTTATTTTTATCGAAGGCCGGAAAAATCCTAGTTGCGCCTTTGGATCCTGAGAAATTCCTCCAAACGTCATTGGATTTCGTATCAAATGTGACTCCAAATGACTGCGTGACAACGAGGGTTCTCGACACTCACATTCACCGGCAATAAATTACAGCTATCGTCATCGCCTACGATGCCAGTTCCGTTTCTCGATCGAAGAGGATTAATTTTCACCACCGACATCCTGGAACGGTCCCACAAACCCACTTTGCATCGCCGTCGCGGGTGAAAGTTCTGCAGCCTCGGCCGCCTACTATTGTGTGGGTCCTCGCGACCACTCTCTTCCTTCCACAAAGCTCACGAAGGGAATCCCGGTGGCATAACAAATTTCGCGAGGGGATTCCGACAGGACATCGGATATGCTTTCGGTGAAAGTTTCTTTGGGGGGAAAACCAGCCGGAACGTATGCAGAAGTAACTATTTATGACGTGTTACGTAAACAACTGTGAAAGCTCTCTTATCCTGACCGTCGTACCTTTTCGTCCTATCGTGCCAACTAATCTCATAAATGGCATAATATTGGATATTACCATATATATATATATATATATATATATATATATATATATATATATATATATATATATATATATATATATAGGGACATTGAATTTTCGCGATGCGCGAAATCGCGAAATGTGAAAAAAAGATTAAATTTTGAACATTCTGCACGTAACTACACCCCAATGATAAAATATGCAGGAGTTTTATTCGCGAAGTAATGCGAAATGTTTGCTTTTCCACGAAATGAACGCTTTTTCGCGAAATAACCGTGAAATATCATCAAATTAAGTAGAAAACACGCAAAAACCGGCAATCGAGGTTGCGCGCGTAAACTTTCGATTTGTAACGAAACGTTTGCCTAAAGTTTCCTACCACTAGCAGCTGAAGAACGTTTTATCTTCGATCACATCAGGAAGACGCTGCAAATTGGGATTTCCCATTCACATAATCTCAGTTCGAAAACTTCGTTCCCTGTCAAGCTGCATGCCTTTCTTCCGCCGAATGTCTACTCAACTTCCAGTTTCATTGAACTTGCTAGCTGTAGCAGCGATAAGATTAGTCTGTTCCCGCACATGAAGGGAAACAATGGTGTCATTGGTGTTGTCATGAATGAATTTTGTTTATCATCATGTAATTTTTAACATGTGTTTGTGTATGTGCAGTAGTGATTATTTTATTTGTTGGATAGCAAGGATATCCTTTAAATACATACAATGAATAAATCACTTGAGATATGCAATTTAGAAATGAAGTGATTTTGTGTTAATGTTTTCTTTTTGGTTGGACAGCTAAGTACTTGTGCATGTGTACAGTATATAAAAATGAAGTAGTTTATCAATTTATAGCTCTTTTGTATGTTGTTTCCTCTCATAATGAAAAAGTATGTGCAATTTTATTTTCACCGCTGGTGTATACGCTGATCTAACATTTTATTTACCGCTCTCCTCAGTTTTTATTTACCATAAATTTGTGTCCCTATATATATATATATATATATATATATATATATATATATATATATATATATATATATATATATATATGTATTGAATATAAAGCATACGCAAGAAAATATATCTTATCTTTATAGAATATGCCAAATTAAGTAAAATAAATTCTGTGGCACAACAGCCTCCATTGAGTCAAGGATGTTGTGTTAAGGGAGGCCAGTGCATCCCCTCCAAATTTCCATGACTTTGATGAAATTTACAAAATATTTATTTAGAAAACTTCACACATAGATCACAATCAGTTCCACCCAGTAGCGGCGATTGGGTGCCAAAACGTGGAAGGAGGGACGGGAAGGACAGTTTACGTTTTACTTAACAACAACAGGGGCAAAAAGTGTGGGGCGTACTTGTTCGGATATAGACTAAGTTGAATGTAATGTGCCTCTTGTAAGTGTTTAAAATTATAGTCAACTTGCATTCTTTTATTTCAAGATTGACGAGTAACTCCATACTTCGATGTTCATGTTATATCTTGTTGAAATCATTGAAATGCTCTCTTGTTGTGCATATATTAGATAGAAATGCTGCTCTTTCGGAAACGTCATATATATAGATATATGTATTTAATTAATTGCTTCTTTTGGTATATTTCACTTCGCTTTTCTGCCACTTTTGGCTAATCGTGAAATGAGGATAAGTGATGATACAATGACATTGGTGAAGGGACACTCACAAACACACATGTCTAGGCTGGGATTCGAACCTGGTACCCCTGGCGTCGTAGCGCGCTGTGCTAACCACTCCGCCATAGAGGCCGGCTATAGGTATTTAAAAACAACTACTACTGTATATTAATAAAACTTAAAACGGCACATAAACTATATGTTATTATATAATTGTATAAGGAATATACAATATTAACGTGTAGAAAACAATACATAGTTTACAATATATAACTAAAATAAATATATTGATAAGGATGAAGAAAAATTGATGAAGCAGAAATATGGAGAAATTGAGGATCTGAATTTGATGTATCGTGAAGCAAACTGTATGGACTTTGGAAGGAAGAAATGGAAAACAATGTGGATGATAGAACATGACAAAGGTTGCAAAATCACAGACAAACCAGAAAAATATGAAGTTTTGGGGAAAGTATGTAGAAGAGGTATATGGCAAAAGGAATCGTTCAGATAACGTATGTTAAGAAAGGAAGAATCCATCCTAAAGGAAGAATTCGAGCAAGCTTTGAAGGAAATGAAGAATGGAAAGACAAAAGTAGGATGAGATCCCTATCTAACTAATGAAGTGCTTGGGTGAGGGAAAGAAGAAGATCTTATGGTTATGTAATGAAAGGCGATTAGCCCGAAAACTTCATCACAACTGTTCTAGTTATTTTGTAGAAGAAAAGTATGGACAATCAGCTTGATATGGCACTCAACGAAAATTCTCTGCGAGTGCTAAATAGAAGCTTATGGGCTAAGGTTGACGGAGAGTTGAAAGAAGAACAGTCTGGTTTCAGGAAGGGAAAAGGTACATGAAATGCAGTTGGACTACTCTGAACAATTAGCGAGAGATAGCTAGAGAAAGAAGAGGAAGCATTTTATAGTATTTGTGGATCTAGAGAAATAATTTGAAAGAGTGAAAAGTGCAGACATACTGAAAAGGACTGGTGTAGATTGGAATGAGAGAAGATAGGAAACAACGAGTTAAAGTGAGTGAGGGAAGTGAAATTGTGAGGAGTATGAGAAGGATCAGCATCCTTCGACTAGCATTATGCAATATCGACTGAGAAGAATTAGCAAAGAACTGCTTCCAGTATAAAAGAGGGTCAATAATATGAGGAAAAAATAAAATGTACAATATTTGCGTACGACATGGCCTTGGTAGGAGATGAAGCAGTTCGGTATGAAAATAAATGTGAACAAGACAAAGGAAAATGAACGTCAGAATAAGAGGCCAAAGTATTGAACAAGTTGACAATTTCAGATAATCTGGAGGTACCATAAGCAGTAACATGAACTGCAGTCAGAATATCAAAGTATGAACAGCAATGACAAAAGAAGCCTTTAATAGAAGTAGAAGAAGAACTGTGTTTTGTGAAAGTGTGGACAAACAATTCAGAAAAAGACCTAAGAAGTGATGTGTGTGTGGGGGGAGGGGGTGAAGCGTTGTATGGTGCAGAAACAGAATTAGAAGCTTTAGCAATGGACAAAGTAAAGAAAATAAAGAAACTGAATTGGAAAGAGTTGGTGAAAGACGATCCATGCTGGAAGTGATCAAAGAAAGTAAGAGAAACTGGCTGAGACACTGACAGAACCCAAAATGTGTCAATTGACACGAATATGTTGACTCCAGCAGCACATTAAAGACAAAGTGCATAAACTGCTAATGATGCACTTTTGGTGCACCAAAATACACACAGTAATGCATCAAAGTGTACTTTTATGAGCTGTTGTTCCATGTGATGCACTAAAAATGCATCATTGGGCAAGATCAGACACGATTACTTCAAATAAACAAATATCACAAGTTTAACCATGTCAGTCGATGCACCGAAATGCATCAACCTTGATTTGATGCAATTCGAGTTCTGTGTGTGGCTAAGAAGGAACTGCATGCTAAATGATGTACTGGAATGAGTGGTTAACGGGTAAATGATCCGTGGAAGAAGGTATCAGCTAGTAGATGATCCTAGACTGACATGAAGCGTAAGGCACAAAGTCGGAAAGCATTGAAGTTGCAGTGAATAACTACTCCGCCACGAAGGTCAGCAGCTATTTGCCTGTTTGAGGGCCAAGGTCTACCAAGCAGTGTTTGATCGCACTGATGCCTGGCCAGCGCATCAAGTCTGATCGTCGCTGACTTCTGACTTTCTAAATGAAACTTATAAATGGACAAACACAAAGGAACACCCACTTCCAGACTTAGACTCAAATCCAGAACCCTCGCTGACTACTTGTGTATGAAAAAGAACTGGACTCTGTTATGAAAGGCAGATAAACAATGATGAGGGAGTCTATGCAAACTACAACTCACCCCACCTCAGACCCGCCCCCGTAAAAAAAAAAAAAAAAAAAACTCCTGGTAGGACTTGACCATCAAAGTACTGTGCAGCGCCATTAAGTATTCTAAATTGCAATAATTGTTCCAACATGTCACAACAATGAATTAAATCAAAAGAACGGTATTTATGATTTGTATTTTTCTTCTTTTACGTCGCTTTTCCGATACTTTTGGTTAATCGCGGCGATGAGGATAAATGGTGATGAAGGGACACCCACAAAAAAGCTAATACCCAGGCCGGTAGTGGAACCTGGAACCTTCGACGGCGTTAAATACAAAAATTAAATTTCATTTTATTATTAAAATATAATTAAGCGACAATTGTCTGCGAGATGTGTTCGTTGCCAGAACCTATTGGAAATAACACCACTAATCATTTGAAATTCTTGACATACTTAGGCAAATTATAAACAATGCAAATAAAAGCTGGTGCTGCCTTTTGAAATGCCAAGAATTACCTTCGAGTACATCCTTCTTGTAGCAGTCAAGGAAAAGAACAAATTGACGGTAAAATATTCCGCAAAGTTTGTAAACATAAGGTTATTTTTCAGGAAAACTTAAAGATTTTGTATTGAGATATATTTTCTTGGGCATTGACCTTCTATTTGATGAATGGACGTGAGTTAAATCTCATCTTTTAGCTCCAACGCGAAAGTTTCTTCCAGGTGAAATTCCTTACCTGAATCGTCGGCGCGTCACCTGCACCGCTCTTCTTTCTCACGAACAACCTGTACTTCCAGTTGGAGAAGAGACTTCGAAGAGGTAACTTGGATAACGTCCGTCGACCCGGCTGTCGCCTGCAGCGACCATCAGCGGGCATTCAGTGTAACATGGCGGCAATATCAACGCCATCTTTAAGCCAGAGACCATGAAGAGGCGGAGGCGAAGAAAGATTTTTCGTGATTTGTCGCTTATTAACTTTATAATTTGTGGATATTATTTGTGTTTGAAGAAACAACAGTGATTTTTTTTCTCAACAATACATTAGTGCAGCAATGACACCGTTTAGTAGTGACACGATTTTGTGTTTCAGTGGTAGTGAATATTTGTGATTTTTTTTTTAATGTTCCTTCTTTGACGATAATTCTTGTGAAACTCCTGACAACAATGATGCTCAAAGTGGTGTTTGGAAATTCTCGGATGTGGATGTTTTTGGTGGTGGCGCAAGTGCTGCTAGGAGTACATGCAGGTAAGTGTGCTTCTGCATGTGTGATTCCATTACCTTTTTGTCATTTTTTTACAGTGCTTCATATAACTAACGTTTTCAATATTGTGAAATTATACATCATCGCATTATTGAATCTATTTACAAGCAGTGGCTGATTAATGACTTTTCCTAGGAGGTGGTTGTAGATATCTGTCGCTAATCTTACGGTTGTCAGCCTAAAGTTTTCGCTCTTTTTACTCTCTATTAGGATAAATGATGAATCGATGAAATAGATAAAGGAACAAAAATAATCATGGGCGAAGGGGAGGGGGGATCTACAGTTTAAAGTGGGACCCGAACCACTATGTGCCTCCACCGGGTATAGAACCCGGGAACCCTTGATTACAAGGCGAGAACGCTACCACTGCGCCATCGGGGAGGCCCTACCATCCTATGAAGATAGCGTCCAGGATTATTTGCTAAATAACTGTTACACTTGCGAAATCACAAATATTACTCTTTATTACAGGTCCAGGAGGTCAATAAAAGCACTATCCTTAACTTGTAAATTTTAAAGAACACTAAAAATTCAGCATGGGGGAACAGGCAAGTGCCCCCATACCCCCGCCAAGTTATGAGATAATGATCATAATTCATACATGAGCGCCATCAGGGAGGATCCAGGGGTAAATTTTCCGTAAGCCCTCATTTCATTTTACTCATATCTTACACAGGGCAAATGTTTGGTGGTTAGTCTCGCATACAATAATAATACAATCGTAATTCCTATTTATTAACACTGAATATATTATTCAGGAAGACATCTTGGAAGAGGCGTTCACTTCTGTACCCTCTTTAAACTTATCATATAGCCTGATATATTAGATCAAGAGAAGACTAAACAATAGAATCGACTAAAATCCTGAAATCCTTGAGGTGTTAGAACTACGTGATTCACAACCAAGAATCATATCAATCGGCTCAAATGTCCTTAAAAAGGAGGAGGGTTTTGAAGGGTTGAACTTTGAACACTCCCCTTCGAGTTGCATATTCGAAATAATTTAAACATGAAGAATTAGATTTCTTTGTCTACTTTTAAAGTTGTACTGTGTGCGTATTCAGGCCCGTAGCTAGAATTGATCTCCAAGGGGGGGGGGGGCGGTCACGGGTTATCAGGGGGCTTTGTAAACCAAGCCCAGTTTCCGAAAGTTTAACAGTATTAAATGAAGGTAAATTGGGGGGGGGGCATTATATTATTATAAAACATAAAATTTAGAAATATCATGCAAATACTACCGTTTTTTCTATATCTTCTAAAACATCTCTTGATGTGTTAATTGACTGCTACTGACACCATCCCTTAATACACACACTATACTATTTTTGATGATACAGGTATTTATGTCATACAAGTAAAATGTACAATATTCACTTCAATCATAGTGCCTACCGTGCCCTGGCCGAAGCAATAAAACTCCTCTTCGTTCCCAAAACTATGGATCTGTTGGCATGTGACGCAGCTGTGGAAGGAATGTGGACGATGACGTTCAAGTCCCAGATATTTGTCAAACAAGAGGCTGCAACAGGGGCAGGGAAGATCCCTTATGAATGAACTTTCTAAAGTCTAGAGAATCTTCTAAACACTTGCCGGTACTTAGATTTCTTGCCAAGAACAAGATGAACAAATATAATAGCTACTGTTCATGAATTTATCCCCCGCGAACTTGTGAACAAAATAATATATGCTGTCTACATTTTCACTCTTCACCTCAAAGAAATTAGAATACAAAATAGTTTTACCTAATGTCAAGGGGGCTGGCGGCCCTACAGGGGGGGGGGCTGCGCCCCCTGGCCCCCTGCCTGGCTACGGGCCTGTGCGTATTGTGGGGGTATGCGTGTCTGTATACTGCACACGGGCTGCTGGCAAAAAAAATAATCAAGGAAACAAAATATAATTTTTCAGAAATAAAATGAATGTTGGCTACCATTTACTACAAATACAACACTCTCGTTAAATTATTTTAATTCAGCAATCCCCTGCGCTTATCACCGTGCCATAAAAGCTAGTAAGGTATGTGGTCATCACCACACTCCGTTCACCTTCACACCCCAAATATCCATTGATTAGAGGCTGGGCGACCACCAGAGCATTGCTGGAAAGTTCCCACCTGAAATGACCCCCATCCGGGAATCGAACCCTGGTGCTCGGCATGGCAGACTTACTTTTTTTATTGGTTTCAGACTCCTCCAACAGTCTGTAAAGCTTTCAGGAATCTACCCGTTTCGATCATCTGGAAAAATCGCACTAACCAATGTAATCATAGTTAAGATTGTTAATTTTGATACATGAGTTTGGTTTAATAAGAAAATATCCTCAGTTATCTCTGAAAAAAATAACTCTTACTTTTCATTTTTGATACTTCACTGTCCTAAGCGACCAGAGCATGGACGTCTGCAGGATTTTTTAACCCTGAGAAGGACCATGCAAGGTATATTTTGCAGGAGGCCCTTTAAGTAACAGATTGAAATTTTGGCATTTCTGCAACAATCTATCTCATTATAACTGATAATTATCGGTAATTAACGTAAATTTCATTATTGGGACTGAAATGGAATTATGTGTGTAAAACATATAATTTTAGCTGACATCTTCCGAACGCACATGGACCAGAGGCAATTTGAACTCGAGTTTATTCAAATCTGAAACCAGGTTGATTAACTGATTAAGCGAATACTTAGGTATAAGTTTGGATTTTCTGTAAGACATCTCTCTCCTTTCAACAATCATAGAAGATATCGCCTCCCCTAATCCGTCTGTAGTGGAGATATGGCTCCAGACCGAAGAGGTACCCAAAGTGACTCAGTTCTCTGAACTAGTTGGCCTAATTTTTTGCCACCACCCCTAATTCTAATCCATATCAACTATTAAAGAAATCTGCAGCACTTTTGTTCTTTTCTCTTGATCTGTGCTATCCGGTGGTGTCATACAACATTAAAAACACTTTTTTGAAATCCCTGAATTGAGGAATTTGCTATAACAAAGCAAATCACAAGAGTAGCCAGCCAACCTTGAATATAAGCTCCAAAACATGCGTGAGCGCACATTATGTATAACAAATTGGAACACTCAGGTCGACATGGATACATTGGTGTCGTGGTTATTTCACAAGTATGCCAGAGAAATAACGAGAGCTGAATCAGATGAAACAAGGTTCTCTCTGCCTTTTAATCCTGAAGTCTTTGTGCCATTGTTCTTTGGCGAATTGGCGTCCATAACGTTTTCGCTGCAGGTTATCGACGGAGATGAAAATAGGCGGATAATGGCGATGCAAAGTAAATGAAAGTGACTATAAAATTCCCAAATTTTGATAAAAAATACAAACAGACAGTTTTGGTGCATAAATTGACACAGTTGAACGTGTCTTTTTTTAAATGATCACGTCTGATCAACTGATGCATTTTTAGTGAATCACACGGTATAGCAGATGAAAAAAATTGCCTTCAATCAGGCACGTATTTAGAAATATATTTCAGGGGGGGCGAACCAAGTGTCATAATATTATAATGTTTTAATTGAAATAATTGCATTAAATCAAATTAATACTAATTACAACATATACATTAATATTGTATTATTTACATGAATAGGTAAATTGGACGTTATAAGAATAAAGATATAACAGCGCATATTCGTTATGTAGCTTACCTGTAGTTAAGATCGGAATAATTTATATAAAACAAGTGCTCTGGCAATGAAATTAATCCCAAATACATGAAGAATTGAATATTTATTGAATAACAAAAACAATGTTAGATGCAGTTGGAGAAAAGTAAAAGTTTCTGATTAATATTTTATGCACATTATTATGAGTAGGCTAGTAGTGTGTATAAATCTTTGTAATGTCATTCAAAGCTATATCCCAATATAATTCTTGACTTTCAATAAGCTCAGAGGAAATTAATAACCATCAAATATACAACAAATGCTAAACGAGAATATGCTCATTATTTAATTTTAGCACTAGGTAATCTGTTGAGGGGGGTTCGGACACCATGGACCCCCTAAATACGTCCTTGCCTTCAATGCACAAAACATGCATCATTAGCATTATATAGTTACTTTAGGGTGTTACTGGAGTCAACAATTGATTAATTTTCGATTATGCATTTACGGGACAATTCCCCCCTCCCAAAAAAAGTCAGCACCATGCTATAAAAGGAACAACCAATTTTACGATAAAACTAAAGAAAGAAAATAATTTTTGATTTTTCTATTTTTGAAATGTAAAAAGAGATAAAACATTAAATTACCTTGATTATAGTTTTCGACACTGGCACAAGGGGAAAAAAATGTGCACATTACAACGTGCCGTGAAATTATATGGAAGGATCTGTAGATTGAATATATATATATATACCCCTCTCCTCCTAGGGTTGCCACCAGGTATCCATTTATTTGAGGCCGGGTGAACCCCAGAGCTGCTCCGTGCAGGGAAATTACTGGAAAGATTTCCGCCTGCGACCACGCATCCCGGGAATTGAATCCGGGTCTTCCGCGTGGTACATTACAGTGGTTCGGATCCCACGTCCAGTCCCGATTAGCCTGTCTGTGAATAAAGTGGACATAAAGGCAACCATATCTGTGTGGTTAGGTTTCGCCGCTGTACGATTCCAGGAACGTTGATGGACATTTTTCAGCGACTGGGCAGGCATTGTTTAAGACCAATGAAGTAAACACGTGAAGATTAATTAAAATATAAACTCGATTTCATGTAATAGGAAATACGCAAGATGATATTTCTTACGCTTTTGGTACTTCTCGTTGCTTTTCTGCCACTTTTTGGCTAATCGCGGCGACAAATTACAATGACGTTTTCCAAGAGACACTCACGAAGGAGCACCCATGCCCAGACTGGGATTCGAACCTGGAACCTTCGGTGGGCAACCGAGCCTTCAACGTCCTACCTTGTGTCCATATACAGGGTGTCTCATAAGTAATGGTGCAAACTGACACAGTTGAAAGTACACGATAATAGAAGCAAAAAAGTGTCAGTAAACATGGGTCTGCAAATGTGCCGTTTTCGAAATAATTGCGAATGTGTGGTTACAAGTCGCCACTGACTTCATTGTTTGTAAACGTCGTCCTAGTTGGTAAAATGCTAATAATGTGTGCGAATGTGTGGTTAGAAGCCGTCATTGATTGCATTTTGTAAACACCGAGTGCTTTACTCCTTGCGCGTTCCGAGGTTTGCTCTTTGTTTACAAAATACAACTTTCCGAGAGGTGGCGTTGTAATCACACAGGATGGATACAATCAGTACACAGAGTCTAATCGTACTGTGGGAGTCACGTCAGTTGTGCTGTACCGCGTAGAGAAAATGGAACCTTACTGCAACGAAGAGTACATTTTACTACATTGTAACATTGTAACCACACATTTGCGATTATCTCGAAAACGGCTCGTTTGCAGACCCATGTTTACTGAGACTTTATTTCTTCTATTATCGTGTACTTTCAACCGTGTCAGTTTGCGCTATTACTTATGAGACACCCTGTATACGAACAGTGAATCGGAAAGCATAATCCTTCAGTCACCACGTTGTTCAACGCTCCCGGCCATAATCCCTGTCGCCGTAAGCAAACACTGCTGGACGCAGAAGGATCCTCGCAAGCTTTTATTAATGTAATATTGCGGTAAAGGCAACGTTATACAAACAGGGAAGAACCTCATTAATATTTACGAAGCGCCACTTTTATTCCCACGGAAGCCTGCGCTGTGTTTCCATTGTGCTAGGTTTGTTCTGTTGCCATCTGACAAGCTTCATGTTTTTTATACATCTCGCCAAACCCCTCACTGTTGCACTGTGGCGTCCATGTTCGCATTATGATGAGAGTGGTAAGGAATGTTACAGTTTACAGAGATGCACTGGCATCAACGTGCCAAATAAAGTATGCATGCCATAGAAACAGCTCTTCACAAAGATATTCACATGTCAACGTGGTTTGGAAACTTCATCATTGGAGGTTATCTTTAATCAGCTAGGCAGTGACCAGGGGGGCTGAGCCTTCCCTGGAACTGCCGTCAGCCCCTTTGACATTAGGTAAAACTATTTTGTATAACTCGTCTGTAGTGAAGAGTGAAAATGTAGACAACAGATATTATTTTGATCACAACTTTGGTGAAGGATAAATTCACAGAACATGAACAGCAGATATTACATTCGTTCATCTGACTTACAAGAAGAAGCAATTACTTAAAAGATTCTCTTCTCTAGACTTTAGAAAGTTCCTTCATAGCGGAGCTTTTTTATCTGTACATTCACTGCCCCTGTTGCGCCCTCCCGTTTAAACAGAAATCTGTGACTTTGACGTCATCATCCATATTCCTTCCACATCTGCGTTAAAGGTCAACAGCTCACAAGTTTTTGCAACGAAGGGGAGTTCCATTGCTTCGGCCGGTGGTTGAATGTACTGTAGGCACTATGATTGAATATTGTGCATTTTCTTTTGTGTATCATCAAAAGTAGTAAGAGTGTGTAGTAAGGGATAGTGAATTAACACTTCAACCGATGTTTTAAAAGATATACAGAGCATTCCCTGACATTCGCTACGAAACTCGGCGGCAAGGGGCCCGGCATCAGCGCTTGTCTTTTTCGGTGAACGGGTCAGCGACAGTCGCTAGAGTCGGCTATTAAAATTACAGTTTTCATATTGTGTACTAACCTTGACTACAGAAGGTGTTGAAAATGTTGTCCCTCTGCTGCAACACATTCCTGGCATCTCCGAAGAAAATTGGTATTTACACGTGCAAGTTCGTCTACTGTAATTCTCCCAATTTTTCGTACAATACTCGCTTTTAACTCACGGATGGTGTGCGGATTGTCTTTGTATACTTCATTTCCCCATTTTTCTTTCCACTTTTATTCAGAACTGACCCTGTTACTCTAAACTTTTTTTACGAGGTTTACTATAGTGGTCCTATGTGGGACGGGAACACCAGGAAGTTTCGTTGCAAAACGTCGTCGCACTTCTCCACAATGCCTCTTTCCGAAGTAATACTCGACAAGATAAATCCTTTGTTGTAATGTAAACTTTTGTGGTGTCATATTAAGCCACAATCTTCAACACACGGACACGACACAACACAACTTCCGAGGGAAGATTATACTGGCGTCAGTCTGCAACGTCAACAGAAAGGGAAAGAAAGCGAAGGCAAGGAGAGCGAAAGAAACAGACTAGCGAGCGACTGTCGTGGACCCCGTTCACCGGTAAAGACAAGCGCTTATGCCGGGCCGCTTGCCGCCGAGCCTCGTAGCGAATGTCAGGGAATGCTCTAGAAAAAATGTAGTATTTGTATATTTCTAAATTTTATGTAACTTAATGAGCCCCTCCCACACTCCACAAAATTTACCTTCATTTAATACAGTTAAACTTTTGAAAAAGGGACTTGCCTTACAAACCCCCCCTGATAACCCGTGAGCCCCCTCCCCCGGAGATCAATTCTACCTACGGGCCTCTCTTTAATGAGTTATGTCAAAACTATTCACCGTGCTTCTAATGTTACTGTCTGAGTTTAACCCCTCACCCCCGAGTTATGACAGTCGACTCGCATCCGAAGGCGTTGAGAGTTCGGTTCACGATCTCGTCACAGAAGGTGCTGGGTTCGAGTTCTGGTTCGGATTGATGTTCCAAAGTGTTTCTTCTTTCATTCATTTCGTATAATCACCATTTATCCCTTTCGTCTTTATTAACACAAAGAGGCATAAATTAAAAGCAACAACTTACTGCAGACTAGCTCTGGCATCTGGGCCCGCCGTCAATAATAATCTGTGCTGTTCGTGTGTGTTTGTGACTGTCATATCATCAATTTTATTATATCCTAATTCATTCTCATCTTCGAGATTAGCTGAAAGTGGAAGAAAGGGAAATAAAATAAATCAAACCAATCAATCAAAAAGGAATGCCAACAGATTGCAGGCATAAATCTGGATCTGACAGTCAATAATCGAACAATGGGCTTTAGTTGGCGCAGTGGTAAAGTTGTTGCCTCGTAATTAAGTAATCCCAGGTTCGATCACCGGTGGAGACACATTGTACAGTGGTTAAGATCCAACTTTAAATTGTAGGTCCAGTCCAGATTAACTAATCACAGCTCAAAGTAGACGTAAAACAAATTTCGTTTGTCGAACAAAAGAAATCAAACTGTTCATTCTATTTATGGCTAACATTAACACTCCAACACTTCCGAAAGAATATAAGGTTCCTAGCGTTTTTAATAAGCGTGCAAAAAGAGGGGGAGGACTCATCATTTTAGTGTATATCTTCCAAAACTTTTTTCATGGCATCTTGCCCACAACTTCGTAACACGTTGAACACATAACAAGCATAGGTTAGTCTTTCGTGCAACCTCTGTAACACCTAACGTAACTTTCATACCTTGTAGCCTTCGGCAAAAG
Organism: Lepisma saccharinum; assembly: GCF_977018435.1. Lineage (NCBI taxonomy): Eukaryota > Metazoa > Arthropoda > Insecta > Zygentoma > Lepismatidae > Lepisma > Lepisma saccharinum. Next base: position 167,354,327 of record NC_139229.1, on the reverse strand, counting down.
GAGCTTGCCGTTAAAAACTCTGGTAAAAAATGCAGTAGGCCAAGTCTGGATCATCATGTAGCTCTGAGCCAGAACCATTGGAGGTCAAGAAGTTTTTCCACGTAAAAGGTTTCGGGCACTTTCCAATGCCGCGTTCCAAAGCCGGTCGCACCGCACGGCACAGCAACGCAGCCAATATCAAGTACTTCATGAACAATGTTGCCAGTTTGTGTTTGTCCAGGTACTAAAATTGGGAGAGTTTTTTTTTTTTGTCTCCAGCATGAAAGTCAGTGGTTGGTGTGTGGAACAGGATTCAACACTTTCGGTTGCAACATCTCTTTCTTATATCATTCGACTGCATGATTTGGTGATGAAGAGATTCGTTTACAAATGCAGCAGGTTAATGTCTTTACACAGTATATTTGGAATCACATTGTTCAATTACATTTAACTCGTATTTTCTGTTTTACAATGCATTTTTTTAAGCGAAGGTGAAGCTTCTCTGCAGCATATTTTTGTAGCAGACCGTAAAGAAAGTCCATTTTTTTCTCATGGCCATACTGGACTGACTAGACTCGCTGTTTTTGTGAGACCTAAACCACAGCAGTTTGTGTTTCCACCCCCGGCAATTGAACCCAGAATGTAATTTATTTATCCAATTTCAACAGAGATTTTTTCAATTAGTTACAGAAGACTTACACGTAAATATACATGAAGCAGCTTTTACATAATTATTAATAATAATAAAATTATTACACTTGGTCTTAGACTCATTTGTTGATTGATTGAGTTGGTGTTCTAAGTTATGCACAGATAGGCTAATCGGGACTGGATCTACAGTTTATAGTGGGATCAAAACCACTATGTGCTTCCACCGGGAATCGAACCCGACACCCCTTGATTACAAGGCCACGACGCTACCACTGCCCCAATCTCATTTGTTGTAGGCTTCTCTGGACAGAAATTTATAGTAATTCCTGTTACACTCATACTGAAAACACTATTTGTAATGTTCTTTTATATCAGACATTGTAAGTCAGAATTATGTTGTGAACGGAGAATTATGTTGTGTGCAGAAGACATCTTAATGAATGGAGAAAAAGGTTCGTCGGTGAATGGTCGACCAACCATATCTCTTCCGAAGGTCTGGGCATCGAGTCCTGGCTATGGACTTTGGTATTTCTTTGAGCATCTTCATCAATTTCATTAATCATCATGGCCAAAGTGGAACCAAAGCGATTTGAAATAAGACAAATGTAAATAATGCAGTAGCATTCCTGTAGCGTTTACACGACTGCATACACGAGAATGCGTGAAATAAGTGACCAGCCTCATTAGGATTCGAATATATAGCAGTGTTGGCCCAATCTCAGAGCAGAATTTCATTTTGTCAGGTACGTACAAAATTTCCATTTTTGATCCAATTTATCCCGTCACTTTTATAAATTGAAATCCGCGATCTCAAAAGTTCATTATTATTATTATTTTCTAACCCATACACTACATCAACATAAATAAATATTAGAACTGACTGAATGGACGAAAATAACTGAAAATGAAGTTCAAATTTTATATTTTGCGAAGAATGTGGCAAAATATATTTCTTGGGAACGGTTATATCGTTAGGTTTATACTAGTTGCATTATTACAATCATTTTACAAAATAGATAATGGGAATGTATTAATTATTATTAGCGCAAATTAATATTATTATTATTTCGGTGAGAATAATTTACGGGACGAAAGTCTTCGAAGAAACTGAATGGATTATCTGAGCCCCATATCTTTAACTTTCGATGCCATTTCTCTTTTTCTTTTTCACCTCAAATATTTGCCTGAATTTCCGTGCAATGAGGGATTTCTTTTTTCATGTGGCAACACTGATTTATAGTGAGATTATTTCCGTAAAGTCTCTGGCTGTTATGCATTTACAGCTTGGGAGCGAGTCACAACTCCCAAAGCATCCAATCAACAAGTGAGCCGCTGACGTCATCTTAATCCAGCACCATTCGCTGATCTTCTTGCTCACGCTCTACGTGTTGGTAGGCTTGCTAGCTAGCTAATTAAGTCAGTTGGAGATGTTCCAGAAATAATATGACTCTACCGATCAGTCGTATTTCTCTATACACCAATAAATGAACTTTGCTGAAGAAAGTAGACTAATATATTTACGAATTAATTCACGATACACGTACTTTCACCACGCAATTATCCAGGATGTATTTCTACAACACTTTTCAGTACGTAATAATAGAATCACGCCCTGTGCTCCGTTCCGAAACAAAATAAGATTTATGTTCGAGATTTTCAGTGCAACGAGTTTGGCTGTAAATAATTACAAGAAGCTAATTAGTCCTTACGTCACGCAGGACTTGTATGAAGGTTGATAATTGTATTTATACCTTTGGAAGTAAAAAAAATCGTCGTTACTGTTAAAGCGTGAATGCATTTTGTTCCGGCAGTTAACCGTTCTTAATAATATTGAATACAAACATAATGGGTACATTCGACGAAAATGGGTTAACTTCTTTGAGAACACGTTTTGACCACCCGTTGTTTGTCACTAAAATATGCAACAATGAGAACCTTCCGTTTATTTATGTATGTATTGAATTACACTTAAGGGTTCGATCTAGATTTCTTAAATCTAACCAACACGGAAGAAGACGAAGAGGAGAAGTTACAATGTCTAATTTGATTAAGTAGCGGATTAATTTGATTTGATTTTGTTATTTAGCGTCGCTTTTCTGTCACTTTTGGCTAATCTTGACAGTGAGGATGAGTAATGATATGATGAAATTGATGGAAGGGACACTTAACAATAAACACTCATGTCCAGGTCGGGATTCGAACTCTGTAAAATAGCGAATTAAATCATTGAAATAGGCAGTTCAATGGGCACCAGAAAGAGTTGTTAAAAAGACACAAAAGATGGAAAATAGGACGTGTTATATGCAGGGCTCGAAAAATCCAGGTCAGCCTAACGACTTTTATGTTTTGCTGTAATATTGCCATTTTTTAAATTTGCATTTACGAAATTTTGAAGATTATTTGAAATTGCAGTACAGAGTAAATTATTGTTTTTTTTAGCAACGTTGTGAACATTCCATAGAATTAGTAACAATTCCTTACTCTTTGTCCCCCAACCCCATCGTCCTGCTTTTCCTTGGCAAGCACTTCGTAAAACGCTCTCAAGATTTAGCCATGTTTTGAATTCGGTTATGGTCAGCTTCTTATAGTATGCACAATTCCTAGTAGGTGGCCTAAGATTTCCTGGCGCCTGATTTATCAGAGCTGGCGCCTAGCTCTGAAGAAGCTTTTTCGAGCATTGGTTATATGTAAAACGGAATAATGGGGAGAATGACAAATTTCAGGGGAAATATTCAGGGTGATTTTTGAAAGGGGGATGAGGGGGTAATTTCCCCTTTGTCTTTTATGGCTCCCCCTGGAGGATTGAATATTTATAATATCCTGGTGATTCAAGAGTAGTAAATGGAATTTCCCCTCACTGGAAATAGCTATGGATTTTTATACGAAAAACAGTTAATAAAATCCCAATATGACACATTGGAGGATTAAGGGAGAAGGTGAAGGAGTTGATCACCCCTCGAGATATCTTAAAAAGAAAAAGACCGTCATCCCATTGACAGCTAAAGTTAAGCGATCACCCGGGATGTAAAAGGTAACCCTTTCTCAGACATCCAAATGTCAACCCCACTTCCTCGTAGTACACCCTGGACTACATTTTGCAGATTAGCGAGCTCTGGCGTGTGGACTCACAGCTAATGTAATACTCTATGGAGCTCGTGTTGTGTTGTGTCGTGCATTTATGTTTGCAATTGTCCTTTCGCCCATCTCATCACCAATTATTTTCATCTTCGCGATTAACAAAAGTGGCAGGAAAGCGAAGTTAAAAAAGAATAACAAAATCAATCAAAGCGATCACCCTTTCTGATTAACAAGAAGTCGTGAAATAACCTAAGAATCAATGATGATCGCCTCGCGCATTTCTGTTGTCCAGAAATTAACAATTAATAAGGCTTCTAAATCTAGCAATTAACTTTCAATGATTCTAGTGGACGAGAGCTAAAAAAGAGAAGAGAAACCGCCCCCAGGAGAGATCACTAATCCGCCATTGTTATGATATGATATAATATGGTGTTGCTATGTGCCACAACGACCAGGAAAACCATATTTACAAATGCAGAAAGGCAGCGGAGTGTACGACGGAAAACGCATTTATAAACAGGCAGATTCCGTTAATCTCCCGATTGTTTCCTCCACAGAACTTGGCTTCTGGATACGAAATGGATACATAAGTGGACGTTCACCAACTGCCAGGAGAGACAGAAAAAGCGGTAAAATGTAATTGGAGTCCTGTGGTGTCCATGGCTTGCATCCACTGTTACCAGTTGGGTGAATAACTCCACGTAAGTTTGACAAGATGTCCAGCTGTGTACCTTAACCTATAAGCTGGTTACACATGTTCTTGCGGTGTCCCGTTACGTTCCTAACTGTATCTCGGTGGACCAAGCACCGCTCCTTGAAAGGAAGGCGTAGCCCCGGCAACAACATGGGTAGATGAGCTATGGGAAGTGTTTCCAAACAACTGTATTAATCTTCATATCTTGTTTCTCGGAATTCGATTATATACTGCCCCATATTTCCAAGTTAAGATTAACCGTGAGAATGAAGGAAAAAAAAGGGCAAAACAGACATTTTTACTGCTGCTGGCATAACTCCAGAAAGTAATTCCTAGTAATCTAATACCGTTGAGAAGGCAAAGCTAATTTCTGCTGATTGCAACATGCCATGACAGTATGCATGGGAATTTGTTGGTGTGGTACAACTTTAAAATTAGTATTTGTACAGTAATTCCTTGTGCTCTGGACTTCCTGTCAGCATTTTCAGGTAGGAAAACAAATGTTCGCTTCACGAGACTAAACACAAACCAGAAAATAATCACCTAGTCGTCGACATCGAAGTGTCGTACAGTGGGATCCATGAGTATTACCGTACAAATTGTCCATCACCATGTTCGTGTACTTTGTTTGACCTATTAAGAGCATCAAGAATTAAAAGAAACCCCAAAACAAGCTGTTGACAACTTCTGCACCAGCATAAATAAAAAAACCATCTCTTAAAGACACACAGGATGCAAGAGAAAAATTAATGATAATCGTCATGGACATTACATACGTATGGACATTACATATGGACACGTACATACCACCATTGGGAAAAGTGGTAGAAAGGGAAGAATATGAATACCAAGACGAAGCAAGCGGGGAATTTTACTCGCAGAGTAAAAGTGACGAGAGAATGATCTTCCTTTAAATTCGCCTTTCCGTTAATCTTGAGTTAGAAACAGTGGCGTAAATAGCACCCCAGCAACCCCCGTGGTGCGGGGGGGGGGCGCAATAAGAATGATAAATTAAGATAGACTAACAGTTCACAAAAGTTTTCTTTTCCGCGTTAAAATATATTTTCAACCGAACATATCATATTTCTATGCCCCTACAACTACAAACAGAAAAATTAGTTAATAGAACAGTAGAAAGTGGATTACCAGATTGGAAGTAATAGCTGAATAGTTTACGTCGCCGAAGGATAGACGACAAGCAAGAAAATGCGTTGGCAACGCTGACTTTCACCGCTCCCCACCCCTACTTACAATTTCTACCAAGTTATCAACATAATATCAGTAACTTTCTCAACCCATTGGACTGTTTTAAAGTAAAGATTGTCTACCGTGCTTTAGATATTCTTGTAAATCAAATAAATAATAGATTTCAGGGCATGAAACAAATCAAAGAAAGCCTCACCTTTTTAGTTTTTAAGCCCTATGAAGATGTATCTTGCACTACAGCCACAGAAATTGTTTGTTTTCGGAATGTAATGAAAAGAAGAAACATGTCGAACATCAGAGAAGTTGCATAATTGCTCTTGATAGAAAACAAAATTCTGGCTAGTAGCATTCCTAACGTATTATATGCTGTACTTGACCCTACATGTGAGGTCTTCATCAGCTGAGAAGTCATTTTCCAAGCTAAAATTGATCAAACATTACTTGAGAAGCACAATGACAAGAATAAGATTGAGTGGACTGGCGCTCTTAAGAATCGAAAACGAGCTACCTCGAAAATTGGTCTCGACCAAACTAGCACAAGAACTTGTTTCCATAAGAAAACACAGAGAACTAGTAATGGGCATTTACCAGCATTGTAGGCTAATTTTTGTAGTAACAGTGCACTGTCATATGTAATTACAATATCTATTTTTTTAGTTGCATGTTGTCATAACCTTTCGTACCAGTTTTTACATTGATTCAAATTCATGTATGTATTTTCATATTTGTATACCTAATATAGCCTAAATGTAGGCGTGAATTAATATTTTAGAAGAGCATTTTTTATAACGAGTAGGGGGGTACAACTGAAAGTTGCGGAGGGGCGCAGACCGTGTTAGTTACGCTACTGGTTAGAAATATGGGAGACGAAAACGTATTATGGAGAGGGTCCAGGGGGTCTTAGCAAATATATAAATTATATATTAAAAATGTACTTGTTTAGCATTTTTTATCGATTATTATTTACTTCCTCTGAACTTACTAAAAGGCAAGGATTATATTGGAATCATACGGCTTTGAAAGACAATTCCAAAGAATGTTTATGCATAATATATACTACTACTTATTAATTAATATTAATACTAATACTTATTATTACTACTACAGTGTGTTTTAAAAGCCCTCCATGTTTCCTCTGTGTAAGAGCCAATATTTCGTTGTAATGCACGTATTAATTTAAAGTTATACCTTTTTAGAATCCTGCAGGACTTTTAAAACACGCAGTAGCTACTTTATATGCAGGAACTTTACTTTTCGTTACTTTTTTATTATTTAATAAATAATCAATTCTTTATCTATTTCACACCTTGCCAGGACAGATTTTGTACAAATTTTGGCGATCTTGAATTCTCGCAATCTAGATAATGAACACATGCTATTATATCTCTATTCGCATATTGTTTTTTGATGGAATAATAACAATGCAACATTAATTTAATACTATATTAATATTTTAATTTTAATTTAATATAATTTCATTATTTTAATTTATACATTATTATTTCTGAGACATTGGTTCGGACCTCCCTCCCCGAAATATATTTCTAGATAGGCTACGTCCCTGCTGGGAAAGTATAGAATCGAATTCCAAGAAACAAGATATGAATAATAATAATGACAATACAGTACGATCTGATAACCTTACATGGCTGCATCTGCACATGCATTGCTGCAGCCTGCCGCCTTCTCATTGTAGGCTATGGATGGATGGATGCAATGAAAACGAATACACGTGGCTTGTGATTCCAATGGCCGCTGTGCAGAAAACTTAGGCCAAAGCATATGGTGCATATCATAATGCCATACCACTCAACGCGTAAGTTGTGGAACCTTATATTCCGAGCTCTACAGTTATAAACCACTATATTCACGAGCAAAAAGAACTATTTCTCTAAAGTCATGTGATTTTTGTTACATTCATATCGTTTTTACGGTGGCTTGAGAATAGTGGGATTCAAATCCAGTAGCCCTCATCGGAATTTTCAAAAGTTACGGTTCTACCTTTCTGCGGTGATCATAGACACGCAACCAACGACCTCTTGTCCTTGACTAGCAAGGAAAGAAGTAGGTCAACCGCTCTCTCTTTCTCTTTCATAAAACACCCACCCCCGTTTGCGTGGCCAGGTAGGGTGAGTGAAGAAACACCTGAATTTCAACTTGAGCTGGAGACGTGACTTTGTGCAGGGTGGTTGTGCGGAGAGTGCTGGTACAGCAGAAGACGGTGGTGGTTGTTGGTATTACGCCAGACACACACGTACTTGAATACGTAGTTAAGGATAGAGGTGAAATAAGTTTGAAACTTTATCATAAAGAAATAGATCCATAAAAAAAGTAACATTCTTTTTATTTGCTTATTTTTATGCGATGTATTTTTTCATATAATGAATGATTGATAACGGACAAATGGATGGATAGTCGTGTACTTTGACTGAAATTAATATTAAAAAATATTTCAGTTTAGGGAGATCATAAGAGAGAGAGAGTGTGTGTGTTCTAATAGTTTTGCCCGTTAATATCTAACATTGCAAACACGGTTGGATCATTTATTAAGTTATCGTAGAAAGAGAGGCCCAATCGCAACTAATTTTCAAGTATAACGTGAACTCGATGCGTGCATGTAATACAAAATAATACAAATTAGTGAAAATAGTTACAAATATTTATTGAATTTCCTTGTTGCAGAGGAGTGTAACTCCGAAATGTAAAAGTCACTCCCAGCAACAAATTTTGAGAAAGAAACCCTCCAAAAAATACTAGGCACTTTTTAATCATTTTGGAGGTTCTTCAATTTTAAAAGCGACATCGAAATTCCCTACAATGTGAGAAAATATTTAATTTACTACTTCCATTAATATTCATTGATATGCATAGCTGTATATAAGGGGAAGGTTTAACGGGTCCGAACCCCTCCCAATAAACATTTTGCATTAATTGAATAATCGCCTCCAAAGACATAATAAATGCTCTTATATTCTTCATGTACAATAATCTTATTTTATTCATATTTTGAGGCTAACATTCATTATTTTAAAAATAAACTATAAAATAGCAATAACTCGTATAAATTTTCAAAAACTAATAAAAACACAGATATATAATTTGAAAACAGAAATCTACATTTATATAATGAAAAATAATATTGTAATTCTTAATTAGTGCACGTCGATAGGTGCTGCAGCGAGATATTTTGAAATAATCGAAATCGTTTGAAGACAGTAATAATGTAATTATTGACCAGTTTACCACAAATGAAGAACAATTGTAATCACTGTAATCAAGATATTATTAATATTACATGTGTATAAATGTTACTATCTTCCGACTACTGACAGTTCAATACATGAAACAACCTAATCGTTGATTTTTTTTCATAAGTTGGTACTACGAATATAAAAATGCGAATGGAGAATTAACAGGTTAAAAAAGTGAGAAAGTGTTCACCTCTGCACTGTTTCGTTATAGGCAAAGCAACATTCCACAAACAAAAAACGTTCATAGAACAACTACTACCGCCCTCTAGTACTAATAAATTCCGCGCGCAAAAACCGTTAACGAAACGCCTACAGTCAATTCGGTTCTTTCGTTCCACGATATTTTTTTTTCTTTTAACGAGGCATTTGGTTCTTCGATATCCGAAGCAGTTGGTGCAATCATAGCGGTATCTCGAGGAATATTATAGGTTCTCCGGGGGTATAGCGTCCATGGCTTAGCTCTTGGCAAGGCATTCCACGAAATATCTCAACCTGCAAAACACTCTCCACCACGCCATTGGATAACGGTGACGCGCTCTGTCGCATAAAAACCTAATCCGCATTTTAATGAAGACGAAAAACATAGTGATACGTTACTTTAAGCTTTTACGACGGAACGAAACGATCAACTTTCTTTATTTTTTAAAATTCTGATCAACTGAAGCCATTAACTTAATTTGGAACCGTAGGAATAACTGTGGAAACTGTAATATCCTTCTGCCTCTTAAGCTAGTGGCGGTTTGATGTGTCTACTTATATTTCTAAATTAACAACCATGTTAAAAAGAAGAAAAATAAAACTACTCATGTCGAAGTGTTCATGATGTTGTTGCTTATGATGGAAACGAAATGTTTGTTCCTCTCCATGGCTATTATAGAGAGGGGAATTTGTAGTAAACATTAACAGATTTTGACCGAAATGATTGATTATTCAACTCCTAAGTCTGTGTGTGGCCTGGTCATGAGGTTGGGGTTCTTCTGTGCTTATTTCGTACATCTAATTCGTCTGATTTTTGACGCAGCAATGTCGTCAACACAAAGGTGAGTGGCAAGGGGCTGGGGGCAGGGTTGTGCAATTACGCGTAAAGGAAGATTTTCTACATGACACATAAAAAACGCGTAAAATACGTAAGAAAACTAGAATCAAACATAAAAACTAAAAGGGAACATGGTTTTTGCTATGGTTATTGTTATGTATGGCAGTTGGCTATGGTAGAAAACAAAAAAAATGCTCTTACATTATAATTTTACAAACTGACATATTCACATTGACATCTTAATTAGCCTATGCAAGTGTATAATACGCATAAAAATGAATTTGAAGCTGTTATTAAAACTTTGAAATCGAATCCAAATAAATTACCATTAATTTAATCGTTATGTTATGTTGTAAATACAAGTAAGTGCAAGACGTACATATCCAACAGGTATCTCAACTTTTAAAAATTTTTTTTAAAAAAAATCTGTTAGTGGGATGGAGGGCGTGAGGTGGTTGTATAAACAATTTTTCAGATATAATGATTTTGCTGAAATATATGAGAAAATTAAAGTTTAAAATGTAAAAAAATTAGTATTTTTTATATTACTAATTTACGAAAGAAAATTAGTTTTTTACATCTGCGTAAAATACTGTTTTTTAAGCGAAGTAAATTACGCGTAATTATGGGGGGGGGTAGTAGCGTTGAGCAATAATTGAGGAGGAATTCCCCCTTCTGGTATCTGTACCTCCTCCCCCCGATTGCTAATTTTCTGGCACTTGTAGAGAATTATATGCCCTGGGTATAGATAATTTATACCGAAGTGGTATTTGCCCCAACTGGAAAATTTTTAAATACCACTGTTCATACCCCTAAATATCCACCCAAAATAGACTATGTGCAAGTTGGGCTGGGGGGGACAGGAAAGCGAACGCCTCATTCGTCAGCCAGTCCTCCCCCTATGCGACCCCCTCTGGTAATCAAGTAAAACTAGATATTAAATAAATAAATGCTTGCATTCAAAATACGTAATACTACTTTTGTGTAATTATGAAATTTGACTGCCTCCCAGGAATTATTGACGCTCCCCTCAACGATATTGCCTATTTAGGCCTCTTGCACAATGCTTTTGTGTCGTCATCAATTTTTGCATAGTTGTTTAGTTTAATAACGTACCCAAGCCTCATTGATGTCCATGTTCGGGAGGTTTTGGGAAGGAAGGAGAAAAGCTTTATTGTAGTTACCGTCTTGACTCGTCCTCACCAAACAGGTCTGTGGATAAGAGGGTTTTCCCTGTAGTGGGCGAAAATCATCCTCTTGTGGTACTGCAAGAAGAGAACTATCAGTCCACACTCAACCCGATACTTTTAAGTAGCACCCGAATCACTGAATCGGATCCCAGACCCTTGATTAGAGTCGAATCATTTTCGGAACATCTCCAGCGGATTACGTGAGTCTGTCTAGTGAGCCTAGTGGGCGTGTAGAGCTTGAGCAGGGGGAAGAAGAATAGGTTCTGGGTTGAGATGACGTCAGCGGCTCGCTTCGTTGATTGGCTGGTTCGAGAGTTGTGACTCGTTCCGAAGTTTCAAATGCATAGCAGCCAAAGATGTTATGGAAATAATCTCCCTCTACCAGGCGGAGGGTGGCTTTCAACTGTTTCCGTAAATGTCATTGCTGACCTTTCCAAGGCGGCCATAACCGGACACAAGATTGCAGACGCCCGACCTTGTCCAACGTTGAATGGACCGCTGGTTACGGAAGATGGCGCCTACGGTTCTTTTATCAATTACATTATTCAGTGCTTGCAACTCTAAATCACGGCCATTTTCCCCATTGCCTGTTACTCCGTAACTTCACGCACATGCGAATGTGCACGCGGGGAGCGAAGGGGGCAAAGAGAAACAGTGCATGGCGACTATATAGGCGCTGTGAACCTGCTTGTTCCATTAGCCGAGAATCGAGTGCTGGGCCGGCCTCGCGTTCGAATCTTATTTTGCCCTATTTAACTCTACTTTATGAACGGATGGGGTCCCTCATAGCTGAATGGGTGGATATTTCGGATTTATGTCTAGTAACGTTCACAGGTTCGAACCCCGCCCCAAGACCCCATAATTTCGAAGTTGCCCCAGCATCGTGACAACTGGAGAGCTATTTGAAAGAAAACATTGGGAACTGGGTCTTGAAGCCAGATGGATAATATCTGTGATGGAACTTGAAGCACTGACAATGTGTCACTCAAAGAAAAGTTGTTAGTATGTCCAGGCTCCTCACAGAGTTGTTGCCATACGTAGCTTATGCACAGAGGGGCTTATTCATACAGGGTGTGCCAGTTAAAAGTAGCCCGGCTCCGATCAACAGTTACATGCCAAGGATCATGAAAAGAAATGAAGTGTGTGTACTGATGACGTCCAGTACCTACCACGGTTCACGTTATAATGGACCATTCCATCTTACTGGTGTAATATAGCTGTTATTTGCCTCATAGACAAATGTCTTTGAGCCAGGTGACGTTTAACTGGGACATCCAGTATTTTCTTGCCGGCCCCCGTGGTGGAATGGCCAGCGCAATATGCTACAAAGTCAGACATTCCAGGTTCCAATCAGGAGCCAGGCATCACATGTATCATTGTGTTTGTCATATCACCATTTCATCAATTCATTCTCGTCGTCACGATTAGCCAAAGAGATAGAAAAGCAAAGTAAGATAACCAAATATAATAGTATAACTTTCTTATATTACGACGATTTGCTTCTTCTTTAGACTAATCGCGACAATGGGGACCGATGATGATTAGATGAAATTCATTAAGGAACACAAACACAAACGTTCATGCCCAAGCTGGGTCTTTAGGTGGCAAAATCATAAGTTGATCATCCAATGCACCCACAGAGGCGGCAGATTCGGAACAGTACATACATTTTTTTATATATAAAATGAGATACGAATCGGCTGAATGTGACATCAAAGGAAATAACCCCGCAATCCTTTGGTAACAAGTCCATATCGTTAACCACTACTCTCTACGGCATCCATTTTATTATGCCCATTTCAATGTATTGTATTTCTTTACAGAGGAGTAGGAAAGGGTTGATACTTTTGAAGATGCACGTTAATGAGTGTTTTCTTTCTGAAATTTTCATTTCCTCTTCAGTTCCTGTTTTATGGTCTCTCTTATTCTCATTTGTCTCTCTTCACTGACTTTTCTAAATAGCATTTCTCTCTTTTCATAGCATTTTTAGTGCCTATTTTCTTTTAGTAAAGTTACAGTACCATATCTTGTTAGTGTCTTGTTCCACGGCTTGGACTAATTGTATTAGCGATTAGACAGACACGCACAACAACAAGGATGTGTTCTCCATCGCACTTCTGAACATGGTCAGTAGCGGTGATGAGGAAGAATTTGATGAAACAGCTGAAGTAACGAACGCAACGAAACGGCTATGCTTTTCCCTGGATATGAACTTGAAACCTCTTGGATTGGCAGTGCGCTACCATTACCTCGTCTCGTCACGATTAACCCAAGGTGTAGAAAAACTAAAAGCGTTCATCACAAGGCATGAAAATGCGCTTAAAACGAGCGGCGGTCGTGCCTACCTATATTTCCTGTTGCTCAACTTTTGAATAGTGCGTAATACTCGAGAATGCGGGTACCTGCGGGAAAACATTTTTAATCTGGGTTAACCGTGTTGGCGCGTATCTATATCCTACGTTTCGCAGCAGCAGAGGCATTCAAGGGCTACATGAGAGGGGCTAATGGACGACTCCAGTCCCCCAAAATGAATAAAGAAAATACGGAGAAAATTGGTGATATTGGGGACCAGTGGCGTCGCGTGAAGTTCGCATACGAGTGTTCACAATAATGTTTTTGTACTGAGATTTACTCCTCTCTCTTATAACTTCATTTGAAAAAGTGAGAATAACAGTTCAATTTATTTTCAACATTTCCCCCCCAAAATCACGGTATATTTGAAGTAATACAAGATGACCATGGGGAAATTGTCCCTCTCCCCCTTAAAATTCGCTAGGTTTAGCGAATTCTCGCTAAAGTTTGCAACTATGTAGGACAGACCTTTTCGAGTCCCCCTAGACATGCCTTGTATATGCTGCACTCTGGTGCCGAATGTAAGAGGTATAGCCGCTTTAATCAGTGTTAGCACAGCGAAGTGAACATCTTCGGGGTATAGTGGCCAACAGCCCCTTAGCTGTCAGCTCTATGCAACAAGCACAGCAATTGTGTTCAACGCCCTCCGTGGAACACCGTGAGAGTCAGTGTTACCAACTATCTAGAAAAGTTATCAGACGTGAAAGAAGTCGTGTTAGAGTAAATTGTGTGCGTATACTCGTACATTAAACATAGTATTTTTTCGAATAAATATATGTATGCGTGTGCATTTAACATGTACGTAGCTAATTTAAGACATATACATGAGTGTTCACGTGCTCATGCGAACATTATCAGGCGACGCGCCTGTTGGGGACGCTGTTGACAGCCATCCTCTATTTCGCACATCTCAAGTATTGAAATTACAAAATATTTTTGGGTAATAACAATCAAAATTATGTTGTTTTTTTCAGCTGAATTTACTGTGAGATAGCGCGATGGTTAGTATCAATTGCATAACTCTAAGAAACAAATAAACAGCAGTAACAATGCATTTGCAGAAATTTGTAGTCCTTGTGCAAGATGTCGACTTGCCAACTCTCCTGGAATGACCGGGGGTCTCCCACAATGACGAGAATCAGTATTATTATATTTTTATTTTCTTCACAATATTATTTTGAAGACTCGTATTTCACTTTGAAGAATTCTGTTATAGCTAGTATCACGGCTTCAGAACATTGATCGAAGTGAGGGGAAATGTTATCCCTCCAGCTAGCAAAATTTTCGGAAAACATCCTTCCAGTTCTCTCATTGTCAGCATGTTTAACCATAAGACCAAACATTCTCCCAGCTAAGAATTTTCACTCTAAGAGCTGCTTCAGAAGAGCTTCTGTAACTGTATGTTGACCTTGTTATGTTTACTTACAAATTGTAGTTGCTAGGTTGTTTTGATCAAGTTGATTCAATCTTGTATTCACAGTAGCAAAACCCCAAGCAGATATCAACTGAGATTCAGGATATTAGTCTTCCAGAACATTTTAATCTAAAGGGTTTGAAGGCTGCAAAGATATCTCCAGGAATTTTAACTTTAAGTTAGCTAACCTAGTAACATGGTAAAATTAGATGTGGTAATTCGTTTTTTACATTTAAATGAGGGTTTTTATACGGGAAAAGTGCGAGACACACCCAGTTCCTAATACGTCGCAAAAAGGTGTAGCGACAAAACGTACCACTTGGGTTTTCGCGACGAAACGTACCACTAAGATAAACAGTTACCTGTGAAGGATTAAATAACTTCAAAATATTTACTCCTCGAAAAAACCTACCACTTCAAGGAAATAGAGCTAAGTGTTACTACTATAGCTTTCATGTGAATTTCCTGATTGGTCGTTTTCATATTAGTTTAGGGTAGGTTAGTTAGAGTTTGAAACGCTTTGCTCATTTTTCTTGGATGGTACTATTAAGTGCTGTAGTAAACAATTTTCTAAGATTTACAGCATCCATGCAGATTTTGGAAGCACGGCTGAAGAAACAAATATCAACCCCGTAGTTTTTGTTCTCTTGCCCAATAAGGATAAAGAGACCTATATTCGCTTGTTTCGACTCATCATTCAGGCTGTTCCGGAGTGGAAACCAGAAAGAATGAACGTGGATTTTGAATTGGCAGCGATATCTGCGATTCGCCAAGTGTTTCCTTCGACAGAAATCATTGGGTGCTTCTTCCATTTCAAGAAATGCCTTTGGCGTAAAGTTCAAGATATTGGATTTTCAAGTGGTACGTTTTATCACATCGCAAATACTTTAAGACTCATTAGAAGACCCTTCCCAGGTAGCCGCCCAGGTGGTAGGTACGTTTTGTCGCTGGTATGTTTTGTCAATGGTACGTTTTGTCGCTGGTACGTTTTGTCAATGGTACGTTTTGTCGCTGGTACGTTTTGTCAATGGTACGTTTTGTCGCGTATTCCTCGAAAATGGGTTGATACAGCCGGCCTCCTAACCTAACAACGTAGGCATTATTAGAATTGTAATTGTGAAAATAATGCATGTAAGTTGGTTAGGAAGGTTAAATTTGTTTATATCAACTTTTTTGAGCAACTGGATGTACCCCTCAACAAATCCGTTTTTATACTTATCTGTTTCGAGCAGTAGTTAGTACTCAGTACTTTCCTTGCCATAACACGTCCATGGAAACCTTCTGTAACCTTCAGCGAGGCCATTCACCCGTCTCGTAGGTGGCAGCGAGAGACACAGGGAGGAATTATAATGTTTGATATTCACTTCTATAAGCGGATGTGGTGTGGGCTTATCGGGGTCAATGACGCATGGCTTAAAAAAAGATACCTCCGGGTAGCGAGCAGAAAGAAAGTCGATGGCGGCAGGAGCTCTTTTTATGGATCCGGAAGCGACATGTTTTATTGTTTCTTTTACTTTCTTCGACGGCTGACGGCGACCATACGTGATTATAGCGCATTGGTTTAGCCCTGTTCAGAGAGGTGGCATCAGGAAATTCTCAGCTGGTGGGTGGAATGAATGCAATTATAGATCAGGGTGGGCGAATTCAAGTTTTCTTCTTCTTTTTTAAATCAGTTTCAAGCTGTCAATGAAAGTGGAAGTTGAAGATTCACTCCTTCATGAAAGATGTTTCATCTGCTGTTAATGTGCTATTAAGAAATGTTATCATACTTGCAGAAGAATGGCTGTTAATAATCTTTGATGCTACAATACTAAACTCAAGAATACTATGAAAAATAAGCTATCCATGTAATATACACATAAAAATTAAACTTATCATATATCTTTGAGGTGGGCGATTGAGTGGGCAGTTACTTTTTCGGCGAAGGGTCATTCACTCTCGCCTGTCCGCCCCAACACTGGTTGTTGAACAACAAAATTGCTTTCATAATTGACGGCTTTCCATATTCTTATAACTGGTCTAAATGCAAGAGTTTCATAATCACAACGGTTGATGTATTCTTATTTTACATAGTTTTTCTGGCCCTTTTAGGCTCATCGCGGCTATGAGGATGAAACTGACGAAGGGAGACTCAGAGATACATACACCTATGACCATGGCATGACTCTAAGCCGGAACCATCGAGTGCAAATCTTGTTTGTATACCAGTAAACCGCAGACAAGAAAACATACTTTGTTATTTTCTGATTGTTTTTGATTTGATTTGGTTTATAAGTCCACTGTATGCTCAAATAGGCAAGGCGGGGTGAAATGTATCTCCACCGTAGATCTAACTCGGGACCCCTTCATTGCAAAGCAACAGCGTTACAACTACGTCATCGGGGAGGCTCTCTTTCGTCTTCAAATCCTCTAATACGACTAAAGAAATCTTGCTCCACTTATTTCGTATCGTCCCAAGCCAGTAATGCAACATGAATCCCTAAGTTTTATAACGCAGGTTGGCAACCCTAGTTCAAATGCAAGTTCTCACAATTGGCAACACTGACAGAAACTTTGTTTATTGCATTGAATTTCCTTCCTTTACACCGGAAAGTTAAAGAAACACAATAAGCGAATCTCACACACTTTATTGTTTCCGTCACGACGACGGGAGGGGGAAAAAAATTGAAAATCTGGCAAGGACTCGATCTAAATAACAATGGCTTCCAAGTAGGATGGTTGTATTTGCCTGTTCCCACGGGTAAGAGGAAGTAAGCAGTTCCTCTTCGTGAAGCGCTAAAACCATAGCAAATATTGAAGTTCCATTACAAGTTAGAACTTAAATTGTTTTATCAAATGTTTATATGTATGGTTTATACTCATTAAAATTATCATGACGTACAAGCAAACAAATATTTGAGTTTGAGGACTGCTAATTTTGGCATAACAGGGGTAAACACGAACGAGCACAAATACAAATAAAACTGAGTACACATCATTAAAGAAACATCACAGATAACTATTCAATAATGCAGTTTATAGGGTACAGAAGCGCCCCAAGATAAATTTTTCACCCGAGCGAGGTAGATTTTTCCCCTGCCCCCCTTTAAACCCTGCCATCCCTAACTCTGCACCCTGGTCCTACTTTCCACCCCATATAAATACCTTGGCCATATTACATATTTACGGTTTTAAATAAGAATAATAGCCTATTTTTTTAAATACTCGTATTACTTTAAGTATTACCTACTGTTAAGGAATACGTTTATTGTAGGTATGTATTTATTTAATGCCTACATAACGATATCAAAATAACAGTAATCTCTTAGTTTAGATTGCAACATGATTTTGCAATATATTTATTTTGTTAATTCTTATCTACACAAATCCATTTTTTTCAAAAACAAATAGCCACACTTGAATAATTAAAAATAAGATTTTACCGCTCCTCAAAGAGGACACGCCGGTTTGGCGCCCACTGAGAACGACGCCCCGGGCATTCGTCCGGCCCTTAAGCTTGATAGGGTGCAATTTTTACATCTCGCGTGTGAGGAGGTCTGTCTTGTTCCCCAGAAGCCTTGAAATACACATTATTGGAAACATGCATAGCATGTCACTGTACAAGCACTTAGCGGATTTTACAAAAATTCAAAACCAGGAAATGAAAAAAATGTGGTGAGCCACGCTGGTATCACTCCAAATATAAAAGATATACTTTTGCGACGTATGGAGGCCATTAAGGCAAGCAGCTTTTCTTGCTAATGCTCTTTTTTTCGGTTTGATGTCTCGTTAAGACGCTACGAACCCTCTAAAGCGGCATTTTTTCTTGAAACGCCGGAAGTTGGTATTGCCCGCCTCAAACCTTGTCTCTGAATTTTTTCTGAGACTAATAATGTAGTTACAATGAAAAAAATATAATTTTCTGAAGTAAATACCCTAGCAGTAGCAATGTTGCCATTCGAGAAGACAGACTAACTTAAGAAAACAAACTGCAATCTTTGTGTTAAATTATTGATTGTGCAAAAAATGCTGAGAGGGAAATTTTTTTAACAGTTAACTTCGAAAAACGATCGATTTAATCGTTGCATAACCGAAAAGTTAATTACAAGAAAACAGTAAATTCTATTCTCTAAGATTGCAAACATAAATATAAGCTATTTGTGTTCAGAGTTTCCCGGTACGTTTCAGCTAATGTTACATAATATGTAGTGTGCAATGAAGCAACGAATCAGGGAAAAATGCGCCCGGGAAAAATGCGCTCTCGCAATAAAAGTGGGAAAAATGCGCCCTCCCAAGAGTAACCACATTAGAAAGTGGGAAAAATGCGCACAGCACACATGACCTTCACCAACTAATCCATTGAAGGGTTGGAATTTCCGGTTATCTAACTCTGTTCATTTGTTTGCTTCTATCGCACATCTGGTAAGCTTTCCAATGACTCAGTAGTCATTACCAACCCACCTCTGGCACAAGTCAGGTGTGTGTGTTTGTGTTTCTATTTGTGATGACTGATTTGACAATCACCGAGACGAACAGACGCATGCCGTGTGCTCTGTTCAATGGATTTCAATATCGAGTTAAGAAGAAGACGGATGAGAAAACTACAGTGCGTCCATTTCGATCTTCAGCCGAGAGATCGGGAGAAGCGTGGCGGGTGGCGCTGACGGAGATGCCGACGTTTGCGGCCTGTAATACCCGCTTATTTTTATGGACATATGCAGACATTTATATAAATATTGCAAAACGAGCACTAACCTGTGTTATAATTTATCATCTGTAATTCATCCAAGTTCTGCCCTTATATACACAAATAAATACGCTTTAGAAACGATGTTAAGAGCCACAGATAATAAACATTTTAACGTCCTGCTCAAGTTTATATCCTTGAAAGAGTTTTGTGTCGATGGGGATCGTTTGGAGGTTTCGAATGTGCAACACTGTATCAGCGTTAGAAGTCAATGGTTTTCGTGAGCTTCCTCGCAATCCGAAATCTCCGAGCTCGAGTTTTTTTTGTTCCTTCGCGACTAGATGAAGACAGAGCTGTGAATATAGTGGCGAGCAATGTAAACCAAGAGCGTGTTAATTTCGTACTGTGCGCAAGAGTGTTATTCTTGGTTACTTGCAGTTACTTGTTTGTGTTATTGCAGTGTGTATGTGTGTTGTGTCAGTTAGACGATTGGAATGCCAGCCGCAAGGTTCACGTTAGAACAAAGAATTTTTATGAATGACACTTACGTGAAAACAGACTCGTGTCGAGAAGTGTGTAGGCAATTTGTACAGAAATTCTCAGGCGTTTCACCTCCACATAGAGATACGGTTAGACATCTTGTCCTTAAATTACGAGAAACTGGATCGTTAAATTTTAAAACTAGTGTTGCCCACGAGACGAGACTTTGGCCTGTCTCGTCTCGTGGAAATGCTGTGAAATGCTGTTTCGTCTCGAAAATATTCGTTTGTCTCGGGACACATGATCAATTTCGTCTCGTCTCGAATTTTTAAAAGCCTATCCCGTCTCGTCCCGTGGGCAACACTATTTAAAACACCTAAGCAAAAACGACGGATTCTAACCGAAGCAAAACTCCATGATATTGGTGCAGCGTTAGAACGTTCTCCAAACAAACCTCTACGCCGTGTTTCAAAAGAGGTGGGCGTGTCAAAATCATCGGCACATACAGCTACGAAGCTAACTAAGCTACTAAAATTAAAACCGGAATCTTATAACACAGGTTAGTGCTCGTTTTGTAATAAAGTAAAGTAAAAAGTAAAGTGTTCCCCTGTGCTTAGCACCACGCCATGAAGGCGTATAGGGGTAACGCCCCACACTTTCTTGATCCATCGTTAGAAAAGTTCCCGGATTTGAACCGGCCGGGGATTAATATTTATATAAATGTCTGCATATGTCCATAAAAATAAGCGGGCATTACAGGGCGCAAACGTCGGCATCTCCGTCAGCGCCGCCCGCCACGCTTCTCCCGATCTCTCGGCTGAAGATCGAAATGGACGCACGGTACTTGGCTTTGTGTTAAAGAGAAGAAAGAGACAGTTAGTTACGAAAGGAAAATAAATCATCAGCTCAACACATCACAAGTGCAAACCGGACGTCGCCAAAACAGAAGTCCGAATTAAGCGAGTGGCAGCTAAGAAGCGAGCAAAAGAAGGTGACGACTCTATGTCTAAGCTCTACCAGGAAGAAATGGGTCCCTTCTTTAATCAAGGATTCGACCTCGTGGCGGAAGTTCCTGTGTACTCCAGCTTCAAACGCAGCATGAACTATGTGAGGAGGCAGGCACAAGGAGATCGTCGGGACCCGAATTCCAGACAGAACATCGTTTTATCTGAAGAAGACCTGAAAATGGGCGACAGTTCAAGTTTCCTTTTGGTAGATGAAGGAAACAAGCAGAGAATCCTCGTTTTTTGTAGCTCGAAAGGCAGGGAAATACCACAGAATCACAATCAGTTCTTCATGGACGGGACTTTCAAATCGTGTAGCAAGCAGTTCACCCAGCTCTATACAGCTCTTTTTTAAAAAAATCTCTTTCCTCACAGTCCCAAGCCTGTGTTAAGTGTGAGGGGAAGCTGCGTAAAGGTTGTTTTAATCAACATATTATCATATTGGTGAAGGTCGTGTGTGCTGGGCGCATTTTTCCCACTTTTCATTGTGGTTACTCCTGGGAGGGCGCATTTTTCTCACTTTTATTGCGAAAGCGCACTTTTCCCGGGCGCATTTTTCCCGACACCGAAGCAACATACATAACCAAATCAAATTAAAGATGTAAATGTTTATTTCTCACAGAGATAAGCTTAAAATATATTTTGTTCTTATAAAATGTATGACCTCTAAAATTTACATTTTTTCTTTGTAAACATTTGTAATGTATAAAAATATATTTTTACAATTACAAAAATGTAATACGGATTTTTATACTAAACCGCGAGAAATGTACTAAACCAGCAACAGCTGAACCTCGGCAGGTAATAAAGTCACTTCAATTTAATTGATTTAAAAAAATAATACCGAAATGTTGCCCAAAATAACACAGGAGGGAAAATAAAAGGAGACATACACGTCCCTACTTAAATGCAGTTAGTTTTTTTCTTCAATTTATCTGTATTTGTACCTTCTTGCTTCAAGAACAGGATTATCCATTGCTTAAAAACACGTAGGAAGCAACGGGTATATTAACGAAAATAGTCGTGAACAAATTGCTGAGCAATAGTTATGCATCCCACTGTACGTTCTGTTGGCAGATATCAGCTGGCACATTGTTACGCAATCATGTTCTTACGTAATGCAAACAAACATATAAATTACGCAAAAAATAAAGTGTACCATTGCACCAGTTAGTAAGAAATTTGCATCGCCGGGTGCAGGCGAGATACGCAGATAGGAAGAAATGAAGGAACGCAAAAACAGTTCAGTGTGACGATCTTTGCTGTGATTCTCACGCGACCGCCATCCTGTGGGAACATTCTCACTGAGCATCCATTAGAATTACGATTCCAGAAGAAGCTTTCTTTCTTTCCTCACTCTGTTGTGTAAAGCGACGCCAAGTGCTGACGATTGTTGAGAGAAGATGGACGCGGTGATGAGGCGGATTGAGGTTAAATGCTTAGCTTGCACCAATTACACTCGGTCTCTGCAGCGGCGGCATCGCGTGGCGGGGACGAACCAGTTACGGAACCATGACACTGATTGGCCCGACTCTTGATCTTGACAGATAGGATCCGAGAGATACATCCGCTCGTGAGAAAACAAATTGTTTGCTTTAGCGAAGTTTTGATAAAATATGTTGTGCACCAGGATGGATTGGAAGGAAATGTGCTATCTTTCTGTAACCGATAAATGCACGATGTTGTGTATTGTTAGTAAGTGTTTATACTACTGCTGCTACTGGTACTATTACTACCGCTAACAAAAACAGAGGAAAACATTAGGATAATTAACAAGTTCACAGAAAATCATTAATTTTCTCACACTGCTGGCTCTACTAAATATTTATTTTCATTTTTAATTGAATTCTGAAAACTTATTAGTCCAGAAGTCTCGTTATATAAGAAACTCAACTGTTTTCTATAGAACTAATATTATAAAATATTTACTAGAGCTCTCTCTATAAATGAACTTCCGAAAAAAGTTCATCAACTCTACTGTGAAAAGTTTAATATATGATTGACAGAACGAGAAGGTTTCCATTACAGTCATACCTTTTATTCCTTTTTAGCCAATAACAACAAACATATAACATATTTTAAGTACGTCTCGGTGATAGGTAGGGTACAGCACATACATACATGCGGTCAGTTTTTCAATGGTTCGATGTAATATTTCAAAACATGAAAAGTTACTTGTTTCGCGAACCTTTAGAAAATATTTGTGAACCCATCGAGTCAAAAAGTTTGTTTGAAGTCCACTCTTGTGCTCAGATGGGATAATCGGGACCGGACTTGCTTCAGATTGAAGTGAGACCCGATGTGCTTCCACTAGCAACCGAACCCGGGTAGGGGGGGGGAGGGGGCTCTCATTACAAGGTCAGAGCTAAGCCACTACACTATCGGAAAAGCTTCTCTACCATGAGCTTGCACCAATTACGCTGAGCGCTGAACGTGGCAACACGGCACACAGCGATATCCGTTAAACCGTGGAAACTGCAGGCTGTCACTGTCGATTTCTCAATGTGAATTGACAACAATAATGGATTTTAAAAACACATTCAAAGAAGCTTCCAAACAAGACCAATATTGTATTTGTAGGACTATCCAATACTAGGAAAAAGTTCTTTCGCAAAATTGATGATAACGGGTTTTTGACAAATTTTTAAAATCTGAAAATTAAGATTTATGTTTAAAACATTTCTGCCTGCACCATACCAAAATTTCATCACGATCGGACAACCCAATTTTGATTTACAGAATTTCATAAAGAGCAATCGTTTGCAAAACTAGAAAAAATGGCCCTTTTTGTTCTCACGACGATAAAAAATTTAAAGCCTACTCGAAAAAATAATTGTTTAGCATAGATTAACGCAGAATTGAATAAGCTAAATTTTGATGTAACTCATACTTTTGTAGGTCTACTGGTTAATTTTTTAATTGGAATCCAAACTCGAGTATCTATGATTTTTAATCCGATAGCAGGTGGAATGTCCTGTTGGTTGATTTGATAAATTGTAATTCACCGTCGTTAGGGACTGAAACACTGACATTTTTACAATTTATACCGGTACCCTATCCTGAATCCTGTATTGCTACCATTACTTGGAATTTGAGGGTGTGTTTTAATATCATAACAACGGCTATTTCTTCTTGACCGTGCATTGGAACCCGCATAATGTGAACAAACAAGAAGTATGTGAACATCCCAACATATAGCATTGATATTTAGAAAAAAAAACACGTATACATACGACAACATTTCATACTTCTCAATAGTTTATATTGTCTTTATTCTTACATAAATAGTTCTGCTCACGAAGCATAGTACATGAGAAAAGACAATCTATTAGTTAGAAATTTACGTTGTTGTTAGGATATATTTTTAGTTTTACGTTATATTTACGGAAATTTTAGGTCATATGTGCACTACCTTGCATATTTTGCCGACTTTTAGTTCTAAACCCTATACTTATTGATGTTCAGTGGGATCCATGAGTATTACCGTGCAAATTGTCCATGACTATTTTCATTAATTTCTTTTCACATCCTGTGTGTTTTTAAGAGATGGATTTTTACGTATTCTGGTGCAGAAGTTATCAACAGCTTGTTTTGAGATTTCTTTTAATTCTTGAAACTCTTATTGGGTCAAATAAAGTGCCCGAAAAATGATGATGGACAATTTGCACGGTAATACTCATGGATCCCACTGTACAGTGGGATGAACAAGTGATGCTCGGCAAATTGTCCATGAGTATTTTCATTAATTTTTATTTTGCATTTTACGTGTTTTAAAGAACTGGGTTTTTACGTATGGTGGGGGTGGGGTTGTCAGCAACTTGTTTGTCTATTTGATTCGAAAACAAAGAGAATAAACCTGGTGATGGACACTTTGCTTGGGAATACTTATTACTTATGCATCCCACTGTACACCCATTCGCGTGTATTCGGTGGTTCTTGATGTCTGGATCCGTTTGTACACATTCATTGCACATCCTCTCGGCAACATATACCGCATAGGTAGGAACAATCCATGTGCAGAACTGGCAAACCCTTGTGACATTCGTAGGAAATAAACGTAGTTCCTCCATCATGCAACATATTTAGTCTGCCCTTGTACATTTTGCGATCTTTTCCCGCAGATGAGGAGTTCAGTGAACCTTTATGGACTGCACGAGTCATTTTCTTCGCTTCATCGCTAATCTTCCACCACCGTATCGAATCTTCCCTTCTGCTCCACACAATGGAATAACTCCTTTGGCGACTGGGGAAATTGCTCCAAGAGGAGCTGTCGTTTTCGTTTCAAAACTTTCTTCTTCTTCTCATTTTCCCCCTTCATCCTTCCAGACCAGAAAGAATTCAAGATCAATGGACTGAACCGTGACTTGAAATCCAAGCATGTGGTTAACGAACGTGGTCCTTCAAAAACTGTTAATCGCAGAAGTCCCGATAGCTTGCACACTTTAATTTTAAAGAGAATCAATCCACCATATGGGTTTTTTTGGTGTGCAAATTCATATTTTTACCGCCCTCTCCTTTCTCTATTGCTTTCTTCATACGAATTTTGTTATCAACATTTCTTCAGTGCTACACAGGGACGGTCACAGGGGTGGGCGCTGGTGGGTGACCGCCCACCCAAAAAAATTATATGCCCACCCGAACAAATTCACAAAATATTTACGTTTTAGGAAAATGTTAAATAATATTTCAATAAATAAGCATGTTCATGGTATTCACTTCATGAATGTATAGTGTAAATATGTATAGGTATATTTTACTTCTGAATATTATCAATAATATAAATGTTCACAAATTATCATCCCTTAACAAATTTCGCTGCCCTTTGGCGATAGAAAGTAATATAAATTTTTCTTTCATCTTTCTTAACTCTGTTATTTGAAAGCGAAAGAAATAACCAGAGCTCTTGAAACAAAAGTTTTGATCTGATGAACAATTTGGCGATTAGAAACAAACAACGGACATCTAAGCTGTTCCAAAGGCGTTTGTTTTATGAGGGGACTGAAAAATGAGTGAAAGGGGGAGGGGGACTCATATAATATCTTACATTTATACCTGCCCACCCTAATTTATCAATATACAGCTTCTGCCCACCCGGTCGAAATACTCTGGCGCCGCCCCTGGTACCACATGCTGAATACCGACACTAAATTGGGAACTCCTAACAATTTGTTTCAACGTGGTACTATTCGCCGTAAATAAATAATCAAAACCTTAATGTGACCGTTATTTTACTATGTCTCATCTCCAGGCTGCAATTTTATGGTGCCTGGAACCAGAGAACCAGTACAATTCTCTGTTGGGGACTTTGTTTTGTGATTGTCGCTTTGTCCATAACATCTTATCACTATTCAACCCATCCTCGCGATCAGCCAAAAGTGGCAGAAATGAGACATAAACTACATGAACGATTGACAATTTTATCACAAGAATATTTACTTTAATGATTATGCACTTTTTATTGCTTCACGAATTACCAGGTAACTGTTCTAGCTTCATTCCAATGTGTGTATTTTGAAATATTTAGAAAAATTATGGTTGCATGTTCAGTGTATATATTTTACCATTTGGAACGGAATGTATTTATAAATTGTATTTGAAGAGTGATAGGAAGGAAGAGAGGAAGTGGGTAGAAATATGAACGATTTGTGATTATTTTTATTTAGATATTCAGAACGAAAACTTTGTGAGAGAAATGTAGCAAAAATACGGAATGCCACAATGGTATGATCAAATATTGGTTGTACTTGAATAAAATGACTTTTTTAGTCTTAGCTAAAGTACGCTTTCTGAAGTTAAATACGTTGTTTTTAAGTTGTATTTTAATATTTTCCTTAGTTTTAGGCAAAGCACGTTAATTATTGACAAAGGGACACTTATAAAGGAACACTTATGCCCAGACCGGAAATGAAACCCGAAACGTTCGTTAAGTGAGAAGACTATACTCACTGCGCTCAATAGCCAAGGAGTTTTTGTTTGCAAAATAGTATTTCAGGCAATTAAAAGACGTAAGCATCTTTAATGTTTGTGGAAGCTCTTCTGTTTTGTGGTGAGTGGGGAACATGACTTTGAACAGTGTGCAACATATATTTGTTTCTTGAGATGTACACAAAAAGTAAACGCTATGTGGAGTAAAGGACGGCACTTCTTAACTTATAAAGTGAAGAAACCAGTGCCTTTATGTGTGCCAGTGTTTACCGCCTCAAGTTAATAAAGAAATTATATGGCATAATCTGGTAGCACCGGTTCTAAAGCAATAACATAAGTGCTTATGACTTCCGGTGGAGAAGAAGAAATGATGAAAAGTCGAAATTGGCATGGTGCAATTCGTAGTGAGGCCTCAAACAAGAACCTGTATATTGAAAGAAGTCACAGTGGAACTATAAGAAAACTCGGCAAGTCCGAAAATGTATTAACTAGCTCTGCAACATCATAACAAGAATGTTATGATCATTGTAACCGAGATGGGGCTCGTGACACGTGC
Source organism: Lepisma saccharinum (assembly GCF_977018435.1). Lineage (NCBI taxonomy): Eukaryota > Metazoa > Arthropoda > Insecta > Zygentoma > Lepismatidae > Lepisma > Lepisma saccharinum. The sequence goes on along the minus strand of NC_139229.1, from coordinate 167,326,845 downwards.
AATTGTTAACTGAAGAACAAACGTGTGAACACACAAACAAATGCTTCCATGGACAGACAACTCCATGCAACAGCTCCTTGAATAACTCGCAGAAACCGAAGTAGGTTGTCCCCCTTACGACGCCCAAGTTGTGTTTATGAAGGAAGATATGTGTTTCCATTCTCAGAACCCATGCCGTGAATCCTAAATTGAGGTTATGTAGTACGTCTTAGCAGGAATTTGTAATAATGACGAAGAGTCGATCTGGAGTAAATTGCACGATGCTACGGTAGTAATCATGGCTGTTCATTGATGCATGGTCAAGTCAGGTTCATAAAAAAACTGGAAGGAGGTAAAAGCGCCACGGTGTAAGTTATCGAAAGTTTTAATAACCATGGAACGATTTGAAAACATACTTGGAAACGAAAAAAAGCATTTAATAGAGGAAAAGCTTAATTTAGCTCATGAAAGGGGAAATCTACAAGGAAATGTGGTACACGAATCAATTGTAATGCTTACATACTAAGACAAACCGCGCCAAGAAAGGAACTCGATCCATAGAGATTGGCTTAACATGTAGGTTGATCAGCACTGTTGAAATTAATTTTTGTGTCTCAACCTCTCAACAAGGAAGATTAGTTTGACCTGTTTTGACTAGGCACACAAATTTTGCAATAGTACTACTACTTTAACTCGAAACAGCATAGATCGTGTGCTTCGAACGTCTCTACAAGATTGCTGCCCTGAACTGGATACCTTGTAAGCCGATTGGTAATTTTTTACAAGAATCAGAAATATACTTGGTCTTGAATTCGGATTTGGAATGCTGTGCTATAATTTAGCCCTAGACTTTGACAAATTGGAATCCATTAAAAAGTAGATTTCTAAGATTAATCTGCTTTAGTTTTTAAGTATTTAGAACATAATTAAAAACCGTGAGTTTCTCTGAGGTTATTGCCCAGGAGGTTTGTGAAATCTCGATAAGCCAAGCGTATCTATTCATCATTCGCCACTAGTAAATCTTTCGGACGTATTTTATAATTAAAAATATTGGTTATCAGATTTAGCAGGCATTGGCCTTTGTGGTCTATTGGTAAGCGTAACGGGCTGCTAAACCATGGATCTTCTGTTTGAAAATCTAATTCGTCTTTCACTTTCACTGATGTACGTACTTATCTAAACAGACAGAAATATTCGAAAATACAAATACGTACTAATGTTTGTGCAGAAAAGTTTCCTCTTGAGTATCAAAATTAATTAGAGGTTGCATGTGGTGTCTTGATATGTAGTCTCGTGTTGACGTTTCACGAGCAGTTAATTGAAGAAATTATAAATATCCATGAGTTCCAATGATAAAAGATGATCCTGATTCGTATTCATTTGAAAACAATATTTAAATTTGACTCTATCTTCATGTAACTGTTTTATCAAATTATGTATTTTGCCATACTTGGTTCTTTTCAAATTTAGGTGGTGTATTCACTTTCCTTTACGGTTTCACGGCAATAGTAACAAAAGCAAATTATGCTCAGAATTATCACTATTCTCCCAGGGCACATTATCGCTAACATCCAGAACAGACTGGTAAGTTTCGTACATAACATAGCTTCATGTGTGACCACTTCGTGTAGCGAGGAAACGTAACATGTACAACGAACATAGCGTAGCACTTTGCGTGGCTGTAGCATCATGCTCCATACATGCTGCTCCAGTATGTTACATACGCATCGTGAAGGGATAGATATAATTTACTTCCACGTTGACATATTACAAGAATCATCCACCATAGTCCATAACGTATAGAGACGCTCCACGCTGATTATGAAGCTTGAAGAGAAAGGGACGTCATGGCGTAAAGATTTGAATCCATCGATAGCTAAAACATCACAAGTATCAAGGGTAAAACTATTGGATAAGTGCGTTTTTCTGGAACCAAAGTTTACCATCGAACCTTTATGTGCGAGGTTTGACGAACGGAAGAAGCAGCAGAGAGTTACATTTCATGCGTGACAGGCAGGAAACTGATGATCTTGACTTCTTTTACTCTTGTCATTATCCTGGCGAGGCATTGTTGCCTCATTCGTCACGCCATCTGCCGCTTGGTTCCAGAAACTGAGAAGAGCAGGTGCATGTCTTCGAGATCCATGTTGGAGGAGAGTCAACGTCCAGAACAGGAGCAGACACAAAAGTTGCTTTTCTTTCGATTGGATCGCCTCGGGAGGGAGGTTCGTGGCAATAACAGTGTTTTCTCATGGGAAAAGAACGATTCATTGGCTCTCCTGGACCTAACCCCTACCAAGGAATCCATTTGTCTTGAGGCCAACAACCATTGCAGCAATATTTCCAGACTGTGTGGCAGAGAGTTTAGCGTAGTGTGCTTAAGAAAAAAGCTAGAGGATCTACATCAGAATCCAGTGGGGCATTCATGTTTCATTATGCTTCTTCTTTCATCCGTTTCATAAATTGAATATTCATTCCCAGCATCTTAATTCAGAGAGATGATTTTAAAATGAAAATAAATACCATATAGGAACTATACTGCATTGAGGTAAAAGTTCTGCTTACTTAGCTTCAATCTTTAATGCTCGTGACAACTAAGCCTTGTGTGCTGATTGAATTGCTCTGAAGATGGTTGTTGAGGACTGTAAGCGATTTTGTTTCAGCTTTCCTACGATCCAAAAATCGTTATACATGTGAAAACTGGGTAAATTTTATTGTACTTCTAACAGCAGTTCAACGTCACGTAACAACATCGCAGGTGGAAAACCATAAACATCGTGAACTCCTTTTAATTCGAACTCCAAGGGGATACCATAAAAGATCGAATTAACAAAAACATCAGATCATTAAAGGTGATTTCAAGGGGAATAAACGTCTGTTCGAATTATCTAAGCTCGAATTAGAGTCTGATTTTCGAAGGAAAACCTAAGCTGGATGCTTAACATAACCATTACTGGATATAAATTAATCCATGTCGAATAATAAATGTCGAGAATTAACCAATATTATGCAATTTTTATGTTGCCGTTTCCTGTCGGGTGTTGGAAAGACAGAATGACTGACTTTGCTCATGAAATTTGAAAACAATTGAAACACAATTTTCTATACTCACGAATCACAATCTTATTGTGGTTACCACCGCATCAATAAGAGTGACGTAAAAAAGCATTGCCTAAATAAAAAATAATAGCTACTATTTCATTTCCTTACGAAATTTGTGAGCACGTCCCTAGTTTCTGGGTACATCACTACTCTGTTTACGGCAGAAACAACATAATAAAATAATGAGTAATTTGGCGCATTAGTCTCACAACTATTACAAAAACAAGCAAAATTCGGAGAGTCAATGTTTCACCTCTTCACAGAAGGTTTTCTCAAGGTCCAAAGGCTATTAATTATTGATTTAGCACACACATTAGTAATACCCTTTGACAATAATTATCTACGAACGTGAAATCCGTGAAGTGGACTGAAAACTAGACATATCGTGTATGTCAAAAGAAGATAATTGAGATCTAAACTAATGAAATTTGAACCTTTGCTGGAAGTCGATCCCGAGATTTTTTAACAGAAGTTTTACCCACTAAGCGTTGGAATTGGCCTATAGATAATATAATATTGTGGAGAAGCTGTTCGCTTCTCAATAACCAGAAAATATAGTTGAATAACATGCAGACCTAATACATTTTCTGAATTACAAATCTCCCTCTCTCTTTCTCGTCATTTTTTAAAATTTTAGATTCATTAAAAATGCAGCCTTCAATATTCTTCGCTTAAAATTTGCGTTAGGACTAGTCACTTTAGCTTTCTAAATGTGATAAGAAAATCAAGGGTTCTATTCTCAACGACATGCGCGTCGGCAGGGGTGTAGGGGAACCGGTGGGTCGACCTCTCTCCTGGAAATTGGCAATGTTCACTTCAACTTACAAAAATCTGGAACCTTGCTTTTTTGTAGTGAACAGAAATAGAGTTTGAGTTAGTTGACAATCAAACAAAATAACGAGTACAAATGCCTTAAATCGAAAAAAATGAGTGTAAAATACAAGAACTACTTTAAGCTATCATTTAACCATAGAATAAATAGTTTGACAGTTTTCAAATTCTCAAAATTAGAGTTATATGTCAGAGGTCACACAGATTAAAAATTTCTCCTAACTTTTACAACTTTTTTTAAGCGAGGTGTGTAAAAGTGAATAACAAAATAGAATGATTATGGATTTCAGTGCACTAACTGTATGAAATGTAAATAATAATAATAACAATCATAAACAGTTGAGCTGGATATTCATTCATCCGATGGATCGAGTAGAATAGTCTCTCAAAGGATTATACTTCGGATTTCACTTTATACTGTCCTGTACCCTCCCCCCCCCCCCCGCCTTTCATCAGTCTGTCCGAGCATAAAGTGGACTTGAACAAACTTCACCTTCTAAATCTGATAGATGCAAAAGCCAAAACGTGTTCGAATTTTCTCTTCTGTCCTAACTGTATTCTGAACAAACATAGCGGTTTATCGTTAATATTTGAGCTACACTGACTTTCACGATTCCAAACACGACGATTTCGTACGCAGATTTTTATTTCACGGTTTGGCTCTTTATTAAAGGAATGTGGGGCAACCAGGCTTTGCATCTAATTACCCGAGTAGTAGAGCAAGACCGAAAAGAAGACAGAATTGCACGCAGAGATTGTCTTTCGGTTTCTGCATAATAGAAAAGCGCAGAGAAAGTTACCAGAAATCCGCTTCCTGAATGTAATTTGAATCACTAGGCTTGCTTCTTCAGAAACTCAAGAACTTGAAGCAATGACTCCAAAGTGATAAAACGGGAACAGAGAAACAGTGTACTGAACTTCATTCCTTCACAGTGAAGTTTAACCGAAATTTGTGGTTATAACTATAGCTCGACCACAAGGAAAAAAACCTTCCGTCCAAAGCGTTCGCGCAACTTTCCTGCCGTTATCGGTGTTCGGGGCAGTGTTGCCAGGTCAGATTTGAAAAATTCGGGAGATTGTTCCTTGGAAACCAGAAGTTCTGCTACAAAATCAGATGATCTAATAGTAGCGGATGAACGACGTTCTTGGGGGGGCGGCATAGTTGAGCGCACGCGGGGGGGGGGGGGGCAAGGGGAGTGGCGCGCATTGTTTACGGTGTAAACGTCACAGATACTTTTGTAACAATGGTGCTAAACCCAGCACCCTGTGTTTGGCGAAAATATACCGAAGATCTCCATTTCAGGAGTGGACATGTTTCAAACAAAAGAAAGTAAACCGCCCGAAGGAACGGATAGGGAACATCTCTTCCGCATTTTCCGGTTAGAGGGTGCGTGGAAAACACCATCAAATTTGCCCTTTCTCAGCACCGACACAAGGGGTTTGCGATGCCTCTATTATCGCGAGGAATTTTTATGACAGGAAATGGTAGAAAATTGTGTTCACAGATGAAGCTAACATGCCGCCTTTAATTGTCGGCGATTTTCCACAATCTTTCAAGTCGAATGTTAACAATAACAAATGAATTTGCCTTCTGCTGGTGTTCGGTGTACAGTTATCGATAGGGGTGGGCACGCGTGCTGCACCATAATGAAAAAAATGCATTACGTATGTGAAATATATTTGGTGAATTAGACAGCATGTAATGTAGTAAAAGTAATAAAATAATTTCCTAGCACAATTGAGTAGCGTTTGACATAATTTCACAGTTCAAACAGCACTTTTCACGGCTGAGTGGAGTTCCACTCCACATCGCCCCTCCATGTTCAAGTAAAGATGAGCAGGAAACGTGTTTTTGAGCTGGCCGTTGGAGGTTCCATAGCAATAGTTTATTAAGGAATTCTCCCGAGAAATCAATAGGCCTGGCAACGCTGACGTGAGCCGGCTGAATTTTCCTTCTCCCCTGCCCTTTCCCGCACCCGCCGGCGCGATGTGCTTCTGCGCAGGTTTTTTTGCTTGTGGTTCCACTATAGTGGCGTGTCCAGGATTTTCGAAAGGGAGGGGTTATGTATACTTTTTATTAGTAGTGGGCCAAAAGGGGGGTTATAACCCCCACCATACCTCACTTGGGCACGCCACTGGTTATAACTCACATATTACACTATGCATATTTCTCCCTAAAATTCTGTCTTTTCGCTAGGTCTTGCATGCTCACCGCGTCGACCACAGATTATTGTAGATCCACCGTATATGAAACCCTGGTACAGAAGCAATGGCGCTAAAGCTTCTAGTTCGCGTATTTTTCGAGTTTCTGAAATCTTGGCTACTTTTTTATAGTAAGTACGTGCAGGCATGTAGCCACGGGGAGGGCTAAGGGAGCTGAAGCACCCCCGAAATCCTACAAATACTATCTAATTTAAATAGTGTATAGTGGTAATTAATTTTTACTTCCTTAGCTAGATTAAACATTAGATCGAAAAAAATTAGTGTATAATTTTTATATTCTACCATTTAATCCAAAGAATAGCTAAATTGGCTCCCAAAATTTATAGCGTTCTTTCTGAGAGGTCACACAATATAAACTTTATGAATAATTTTTGGCCCTGACTTTTAAAACCTTTCTTCTTAATGGAAGGTGTAAAAGTTAGTAAAAAAATACAATAACTATGAATTTCAGTACACTAACTGTACAAAATGTAAGGAAAATAATCGACAACAGCTGTGTTGGACATTCATTCATACGGTGGATTGAGTAGAAAAGTTTCTCCATTTATATAATAATAATAGCAACAATAACAATAATAAATTTGGATTGAGTAGCAAAGTTTCTCCATTTATATAATATTAATAGCAACAATAACAATAATAAATTTGAATTATTTTTATTTTTAATAACTTATAATAGTTATTATTGTAAAATGACAATTGGGCCTATAACCGTGGTAATAATTATTATTGTTATTATTATTTCTACTAATGAAGTTTCTTCAGTGGCCTACTCCAGTCTACAAAATATTTCTGGCTACACCTGTGCTGAGTCTTCCCACGAAATAAAATCCTGGCTACGGAGCTGGATACGTGACGAGAGGATAGGTCAGGGTGCGAAATCCTTGGCGGGAGTCAGGCGGCATTTCCCCACTAACAATCTTGTCCTTAAAAAATCCCCCATCGAGAATTGCAAAATTGCCACCAATTCGTATCCGCACCTTGAAAGTAAATAAATTAGGATATTTTGTGCCTCTGCGGAGCATTTGGAAAACATGTTTTTATAGCAGTGAACAAATAGTGTACAATTTGCAGCAACGTCAAGGGTATTTACACTCAACTTCCTTGCTGTATGCACTGTGCAATGTGTGCACAAACCTTTTAAGACTCGCAGTAATGTATTCACGAAGGCCAATACTGAAGCGTGTCTCTCCAAAAAGGTTTGGAGAGCCGCGTGGCCTTCCCAAGAGAACATTGCTCCTGCAGGAGGAAGTATGAGAACGAGAGAGGCAGAAGAAAAACCGAAGATCGAGGTCGTTACAATGGAAGATACAGCCCAAGGACTTTGTAGGTCATCCAACGAGCTCATCGGCAGCAAAGAATGCCCGCTGCACCTACGGAGGAGCTTTCTCTGATGTATTCTCGCATTGTCTGCAGCTAGTCGAACTGGTGACATCTCGTCACAAGAGCAGTGGCTTTTGATCTTTTGTCCGAAAGCGAGAAGCTGCGATAAACCAACCGCCACGACTCCCCCAAGTGCTTTGGTGTTGTGCGTTGCTTGCAACCTTCCAGTCATCATGGCATTGTATTTCGATATTGTGATATTTTATATAAGGTTTTTTACCAGTAGAGTCCACCACTGAACTTGTAAATCACAAACACAAACAAAAAATAATTAAAATATTACTGTCGATTAAAAAATATTCATAATCTAAATGGAGCAATACTAAAAACAAAGTTCTCTCAAAGGACATCTACCTTATAGCAATTCCTCGAGATAGACGCGCTTGCCTCCCACGGTATTACGGTATACCAGGTTTTTTCGGATGGAATCACCAAAACTTGAAGTACTATTTTCTGTCCGCTGTAAGAACGAAGTCAACGTAAACAATTACACGTGACTTTCGAGTACTCCCATTGGATATTCCAATGGCAGGTGTTAGAATCATCCGCGTAGGAATCTAGTGCGTGTGAGCTCTCAACGTAGTTGCTATGTTCTGTTTGTTTGATTTATTTAGTGTTTTAAGTCCACTTTATGCACAGTAAGGCTAATTGGGACTGGACCAACAGTTTAAAATGGGATCCGAGCCACTATGTGCCTCCACCGGGAACCCGAGACCCCTTGATTTCAAGTCGACGACGCTGCCACTGCGCGATCGGGGAGGCCACCTTATATTCTGAGGTGTGAAGCTATGACCAATATATTCATGCACAAAATAACACTACAACTACAGCATAGGAGAAGTCACTTTTTTTTTACATTAACTTCGTTCGTGTGGATTCAGATTGAAGTAATGTTGCCATTCTAAGGATTTATAAAACCTGTAGAAGTTAAAAAATGAAAATTACAATCTATGAAGTTCCCCCTGTCCTCATAACAATACATTATTCATAAGCCCGCGTTAAGTCTCCTGTGTCGAAAAGCAGCCCATTTCATTGTAATACTCCGCATGTAAATCAGGCCGCCAGAAAGTAGTTCAGCATGCATTCGCACGTTCTCCAACACGCATGCCCAACCCCATGAGCTTTCAAAGGCTCGGCTGGTGCACTGAATATTAAAAGGTATTCTGCCAAGGATAACCAGAGAGCATCAAGAATCACTAGGACATCTCCTACCCCGGAGGAGCCTGAGTGAACTTGTTTAGCTGGTTGAACCTCGAATGACGATTTGAGTCCATGTTTAGTTCTAATCGACATTTTCCAATGTCCTGAATGGCGAACTAACACTTGTAATATCGTTTAAAAACCTTCTCCAAACATTTTATGCACTGTGCAATGTATATAATGTAACTTATTGTTGACAAACCTCCAAAACTAGTTCGCAAGGAAATGTACAGCACATTGACCCAGTCACCACAACCAGTATATCCAGCATCTGAGACAAGAAATTTCTGTCATTAACGGAACATTCCGCGAAAGTTGTTTCAAGGCGTTCCTTGCGTGTTCAGTAATGTGCCCAGAAGTTACTCCTCTTTTTACTTGACGGCCACCATCTTTTTACTTGTGTTACTCCTGACCAAATATCCTCTCTACTGGATACTAGGGATGCCCAAATCCGATGGATTTCAAATATCCCAATATTGGATATTCTGATATCCAGATTACCCGAATTGTACACACATTCGATTTTGATTTGATTGATTTGCTTGATTTTACTTCGCTTTTTTTGTGCTACTTTTGGCTAATTTGCGAAGATGGGGATGAGTGACGATATCATGAAATTGATGAATGGACACCCAAGCCCAGGCCGGGATTCGAACCCGGGACCACTGGCGTCATAGCGCGATGTGCTAACCGGCACAGACATTCGAATTGTCCTGATTATCAGAATTAACAGGATATTCGGATTATCCGAATTACTCGGATATTCGGATTATCCGAATTATTCGGATTATACTAATTATTCGGATATTCGGATTATCCTAATTATTCGGATATTCGGATTATCCTAATTATTCGGATTATCCTAATTATTATGATTATCCTAATTATTATGATTATCCTAATTATTCGGATTATCCTAATTATTCAGATATTCGGATTATCCTAATTATTCGGATATTCGGATTATCCTAATTATTCGGATATTCGGATTATCCGAAATGTCCAGATATCCGAATGTGTGCATTATTCGGACAGTTTTATCATGTATCCATTTTAGGGGCTATCCACATATTCTTTTATTCGTCATTTTCGTATTTCACTGTACGGATTTTCTACAAATCCTTCATCAAATCTGTTCTATCCAGATATTCTCCGGAAATTAAGATATCCGTATTATCCGTTGCATCCGAAACGGATATCGTATCATCTGAAATTATTCGTATGGCAATATGATCGTAAATATGATAGGTTCGTATGCACGATGGTGTTTATTTATTAAAAATAGTTTTCTTATTTTAAGCTGCTTTTCTGTCTCAGCAGGCTGATAGCTTCGATGAGGATGATTGGATGAAATTGATGAAGGGGACACATACAAAGAAAACACCCATTTCTATAGGGAGACTCGAACCCAGAAGGTTCGATGCTAGTGTTTGTTAGTTACTGATTGGTCTGTGCTACTAACGCTTCATATTGTTGCGTGCGTGTGTATAATACTTGTTTATAATTGAGCCCATTAGAAACCCACACGGAGGTGTAAGGGGTGACCCATTCAGAAAGCACCCAAATGTCAACCTTTCTTCCACGTAGTACACCATGGACTTCAATTTACAGACTAACGAGGCTCTAGGTCTGATTGGGATTGTGTTGTGCCCTGTCTTATGTGTTTGTTTCTTCATCCATTTCATCTTATCACCATTATTGTTCATCCATTTCATCTTATCACCATTATTCTTCATCCATTTCATCTTATCACCATTATTCTTCATCCATTTCATCTTATCACCATTATTCTTCATCCATTTCATCTTATCACCATTATTCTTCATCCATTTCATCTTATCACCATTATTCTTCATCCATTTCATCTTATCACCATTATTCTTCATCCATTTCATCTTATCACCATTATTCTTCATTCATTTCATCTTATCACCATTAATCCTCATTTTCGCGATTAGTCAATTAGGCGTGGTAAAAATAAAGCAAATCATTGAATCGAAACAAATACCGAACTGGAATGCAGATTACGTGTTCTGGTTGCTTAAACACAGCTTGTAACTTAATTGTACACTCTGTCTCGGTAATCTTTGGAGCAAGGCCGCGCATAACGGTGGAGAAGGGGAGAAATAGAGTTGGCAAAGCAAAACAGTGCGCGCCGCTGCAAACTGTTGGTATCCGCAGTCATGTTTTCCCCTTCATGCAGCGACTTCCTTGTTCATTGGCCGAGCACTCTCGAGTCCCACTTGCGCAGAGAACTTGTTCTCGTTCGCTTGCTCCAGAGATTCCTGAGACAGAGTGTAACACTCTTGGACAGTTTCTGTACGGAAAGCTTGAAAAATTCTGTAGGAAATTCCTTGTATGTACGAGGACGGGCGTTTGCAGGTAAACAGTTATTTCGTGACAGAAGAACGGGCGAGGCAAGGATCCGGTCAATGCATGAAGTCATCCGAATGTTTCATCCATGTCTTCAGGTTTTTGGAAGAAAAGAAAGCGTTAATGCCGGAGGTATTTAATCATGAAAACGCTGACGTAAGTTCCTGAATCCATCACGGGTAAACTTTTGCGGAACTCGATCTCGTATTTCACGCGGATCTCTTGGTCCCGGAGTCAAATGAGCCAATCATCATTGAGGCGCGGCAGCGGGCGGCTGACCTACTGCTTCTGCAGTGACATGGAAAGAGAAAGGCCACAACAATACGTTCCACTGGAACTTTCACGTCGGCCAAATCCTCAGACTGCAGTGAGTCAAGGAGTGAGAAAGTCCGACGTTACTATGAACGGGGATTATGTGACATACGTGACTATGTATGCAGAGAGGTATTTGTACGGGGGGATGAGGGAAGAATTCTCTAGATACTAGCAGTCCCTCACTTCTAGTTGCAAAAAAAAATTTTCTAGGGGTAAAGCGAAAAGGTAATCCTTAGAATCAGATATATTGACAAAACCCAGAAGAATAAAAGTAGATTTATTTGAATTAACACGTAATTGTAAACAAAAAATCTGGCAGCATTAATAATTTTTTGGTAAATTAAGCAAATGTGTACGATCACTAAAATAATTTGTTTCTGGTGAACAATCATTTGTTTGTTGCCTATTTATACAAATAATTGATTACAATAAACTATTTTGTTATTCCAAACTTTTTCTCTGTGTATCTACATACGTATAAGTTTTATAAATGTGTTGCAGCATGGACTGAGGTGTTAAAGGAACTAAACAAGACATATGAATCCAAACACGTCTTTTCAATCTGTGTTACGTAAAATGCTGAAGGGCATAAAAGCTGATAAGTTCTTAAATATTTTTTATAACATTTGAATCAATATCTATTGACTTGAAAAGTGATTAAAATTTCCTCCACCTACCGGAAAATTTTCGAGTATCATCTTGATTGTATTTAAACCGCACGTACCGATTATTTACATATGTTGCAGTAAGATAAATAAATCTATAGCTCTCTAACAACGGCAATTTACTTCTGAGTACTAAGTGACGTTAACTAATTCCCCAATACAATTGTCGGGGCAATGGACATGAAAGACTGACCACCTCGTTAGCTAATGCGAACGCGGTCCTGTATTCAAGGAGTTTTGGTGTGGTGAAAGCATAGTTCACAGTGGTTCTAAACTTAGGATTATATTTTAAACTGCAGGTTTAGTCTCGATTAGCCTGTCTGAGCATAAAGTGGACTTGAAAGAAACTTTAAAGTGAGAGGCAACAGATAGTTGCCAGTCTGCCTATCATTCGTCTTTTGTTTCACCTTTTACGCTAGTACAGCGACAGAATTTAAAAAACGTACCAATCATGCAGATCCGTTAGTGAGAGCTTTCGATATCTCACTAACTACTAGAAGCAGGCCTTACAAGAGTTATGCCATTGGAACAAAATTAATTCTGACCTGTCTGTCTCTCAATGTAAGTTATAAGCAGGAACCCCTAACAGGCCCCCCAGAGATTATCGCTGTGTGGTATGGAATCAACTTGTCTACCTGAACATCCGATCTCCAGAGCTGTAACAGCAAATAAAAGCGCGATAGAACGTTTGAATAGCTACCAAGACAGGATATGAAATGGCCCACACAAAAATGAGAACGTTCAGTACTAAGTTTGTTGCGTAGACACTGAAGTCTAAATACAACCAACAACTCCAGCATTGACGGTGGATAAAACCAGGGTTATATCCGAGGAATCAGCAAGAAATAGGCATATATAATTTAATTTCAGCCACAATAATGTGTGTTACTTATTGCACGAACATGATAAATTCAAATTTGAGCAATGTTTTTTGAAGGATGAACACTATTATTGGGGAAAATATGCCATGTTGGCCCCCCCTGGAAAAAATACCTTCCTTGCCCCTCCCATGGAAAAAATCCTGCGGACGCCCATGGAAATAGGATGAGTGTGCAGGAAAAGTGAACAATGCCACTCAGGCCTGCACACCTACTGAAACACAATACTGATAAAAATATTTTATCCAAGAAAATGGACGAAGTGAAAGTGACGGGTATTTGAGAACAAGCTGTATCAGCAGAAGTACCGTTGTCTTCTTCAACAGGGAAGATAACTTACATAATCTGGGATAGAAAACCCATGACAGCTTCAATCAGAGATAAGCTGATACGCCGGAGTCGATTGAAGTTTCCAAAAGGTATTGCTGACTAATAATACCAAAATCAAAGACGTATTTAGGAGGGGGTCAAGACTCCCCAGAAAGACTCACCAAGCCCAAAATTAAATGAGCAAAATACTTGTTGCTATTGTATAAGCGAAGTTATTTATTTCCGCAGAAACTACACAGAGGTAAGGATTAAATTGTGAACATGCAGCTTTGCGTTAACAGTGCCTGTGAAAACACTGCCTGTGAAAAAATGCTGGTGCACCACACATTATGATCAGGGGCTTTACTTTGTTTTCATCAGTTGGACCTAACAACCTTCTTGTTATTCAACAAATAATCCATTATAAAATTTTTGACACTAATTTCATTTATAGGACAGCTGATTTTGTACAAAAGTTAGTGTTCTTAACTACACATAAGCCAGATAATGAATACATACTTTGTTTAAACTGTTATTGTAATAATAATAATAATAATAATAATTATTATTATTACTTTAGATATTTTAAAATTATTAATATTATTTTAATCTTGTTAACCAATTGATTACGAACTTTAATATTATTATTATTATTATTACATGTAAGACACTTGGTTCGGAAACCCTTCCCGAAATTTAATTCTAGATAACGTCTCTGACCAGAAGTGACTAATTTTTGGTGTTCTGGAATTTATAAACTCATTTGTAATATTTTCCATCGTACACTCCTAAATCAAGTGTGACGCGATACCACGCCCTTACTTGGAAAAACCCGAACAGATAGAAATTTCTCCAATCCAGATCCGGACTTCGACACACTGGCTTTGATAAAGTAATAATATTATTATAATCAATATAAATCATAATGGGGCCTCCCCGATGGCGCAGTAGTAGCGTCGTCGCTTTGTAATCAAGGGGTCCAGGGTTCGATACCCGGTGGAGGCTAATAGTGGTTCGGATCTCACCTTAAACTGTAGGTCCAGTCCCGATTACTGTGCATAAAGTGGACTTAAAAACGCAACTGAACTCAAACTGAAATCATAATGATATAATCTAAGCGTAATAATATTAATAAATTATATCCAAGAGGATATTCTTCTCCACGATACACCAGGTGAGCGCGTGTCTGGCATAACTGTTCTATATTTTTTCCAGGTTTTTTACCATTAATAAAGTAAAATATAGTGTTTTTAAAGTTAGGTAAGAGTAAGATTGGAACAATCGGTACAAAATGAAAAACATCAAGTTCCGATTAGTTCCGGAATACTAATTACTCGAAATTTATTTTATTGTTAAATTAACTAAACAATATCAACTTACAGTGGGCAGAAGGGTGACTTACTCATTCAACATCACTTCAGCTCAAGACTCATTGATATTCCATGAAAATATGCCAGGCTATTCAACCACGTGTACTTTGAAAACACATGTGGCACAAGCTTCCTTTCATGAATGGCAAGTGATCATCATATCTAGTTCCATCACCATTGTTGTCTGACTATCTAGACACTTCTTTTGAAGTATCTCCAAAATTATTTTTCCTATGCTGGATCAACACGAAAATTTTAATATTCATGTACGTATTTTCCATTTTTCTTCCTATCTTTTATTATGTATTCGTCTTTCATTGTCCATTCTATTTCTTTTACGTGTTAGTCTGTTAGTCAGTATTTAGTGTGTACGAATCCGTAAGCGTCATTACCTTTGAGTTCTTGGTGGTGGGAAGGACATGGTGCATAATCAGTGGCGTACCCAAGGTGGTGGTTGGTTGAGGTTATAACCCCCCCCCCTCCCCCGTTGACCCAGTATTAAAAAAAACATCAAATGCAGGGAAAGATGGCATAAGAGGGTTGACTACTAATAAAAATGTATACCTAATCCCTTCCTTTCGAAAATTCTGGGCACGCCACTGTGCATAACATACCAATATATTACATACACACAGTTCATCTTTAAGGATTATTTGGGGGATGCGCCACCCTGTCCTCCCGTTAACGACGCCCGTGTATGAATCTGCCTCTTTATTCTGGAGGCCAGTCTTGAATTTTGAGATAACTAGGCATCACTGCCAACTTCAATTGAATTTTTGGCAGCAATATTGAAGCAAATTTTATTTTATAAATATATAAAATATTTGCCTTTCTTGAGAAATTTGGGAGTGGAAAGAATCTTGCGTACCTCCTCCCCGCCCCAAGTCAGCGCCTATGCAATGCGAATTGGTTGGAGGACGTGTTTTGGTTTGAAGACCTGTGAACAGCCGCCTGTTTTCTTTTCTTCCTGTTCCCTTCGGCTCCCAAGGTGTCATATCTCCGCTCCTACCTTTCGCCTAAACACGTGGTGATGTTCCGTTACCCAACGGTATCGCTTGCAATGTTGCCAAGACTTCCTCGTCGAGCGCAGGTATAATCAAAATTCTACAGAACCTACTTGATCGTTCGGTGTTCCCTTCCCACACACGGATACCTGAAGGGAGAGTCGGAAGGGTGCAGGGGCTGCACTCGGCCTCCCTTTGGACAACTGAAAATTGTAGCACCTTAATTTCTACTTAAATACTGCATACAGTACTTTCCTTTCTTCACTTTCTATCGTCTTTAATTTACTTCCTTTTATTTTCTTCATTTTTCTGAATATTCATTTTAGTTTCTTTTTCTATTATTTAGCCTTCCTTTCTCACAGCCCTTCTTCCTTCTCGCTTTTTTCTTTCATTTTCCACCTTTTACTTTTCTGCTTTTATTTGTGAATTTTCATCTTCTTTTTCTTCTTGTATTAATTTTCTTTTCTCTTTGTTTTCGTGTTGTAGGGTTATTTATACTTCTTTTGTCGTATATTTTATACAATTTCAATAATTGGCAGCACGAGTTAATGAAGAAAAACAACTAAGCTTATGTATATATTTAACAGTCTAATCTTGAAATAAGAAACACTTGTATTATTTGTAGTTTTCTCAATCGCTTGGTTGGCCTAGATAAGGTTTATAAATACTAATAGGAATATATCAACGATCCAAACACAGACCTTAATAACTGATATCACTTATATTATAATAGGACATGGATTTGAATTCCCACAAGAATAATTTCTGTGAACACCCATATCTGTGTTAGATTTTTAAAAACCTGACAAACTCGATCCATCTACTGAAATGCAACTCATAATACGAACATTACTTAACAATGCAAATATAACTACTGGAGGAGGAAACAAGTGATCCTTCTGTTCGAATTTCGGGGGAAAGGCACGTAATTAATTGCCTCTCCTTCCTAGGCTCTATATATAAAATTTCCTTCCCTGTACCATTACAGTTAAGTTCTATTATTCATGAATAGTTTGCAGTAAATAAATCCAATACGAAAGTAATAATTGTAATACTGGTGTTCCAAGTGTTTCTTCCAGCAATGCCCCCAGGATGCGAAATCCTGGGGGGATGGGGGTTATTTCCCCCCACCAACAATCTTGACCTCAAAAATCCCCCCACCAAAAATTTTCGGGGGGAGAGTATTTGTCACAACAAACAAAAAATCAGGAATTACTTTTAATTTCAAATATACTTTACTATGAATAATATCGAAAACACACACAAATTAGTGTGGTTGTGAGTGTTCAATGCTTCTCTCTCTCAAGAGATCTAATCAATATCTATATCAATATGCACAATAAAAGTAAAACAAGAATGCAAGACAGTAAAAATTATGAAATCTAATTGACTTACATTAACATAAAGCAAAAACTAATTAAAAACTTACATATAATAAAACCACCAAGTATTTAATAATTTATTAACATCTTTAACCAGTTAGTAAAGGAATTAGTTTGATATATATAAAAGTAACAAATTGATTTATTTATTTGTAATTAATAATAATAACAATATATTTTTAATTTAGTATTTTTTTACTTTTAATAACATTATAAATATGTATATCGTATAATTTATACATATGTTTGTGTGGAGAGGGGGTTGTAGATTAAGATCTTCGTCCCCCCACCAGTCTTCAATGATTTCGCACCCTGAATGCCCCTACATGGCGTGACCCTGGGATCCACTTAGCCTCTAATAAATGGGGAATGGCATTCTCCCGGCGTTCCATCCCTTCGGAACTGTTCAGCATAAGAATACGAAATCTCAGAATTGGCGTTAAGAAACGAGAGCGAAGTACAGGGCGGCTCAAAAAGTCACTTAACACCCCCGGTACAAGGCCACTGCAGCGCGCAACATGGAAATGGTGATGACCAATCGTTGCCAGGCCAAGGGGGAACCACATAGACGTCACCCGCACTGTCGGCGGTCATCTTGATGTCTGCCATCTTGAATTCAACTTCAGAATTTTAAATGGAAAGGGGGTGATATATATATCAAATCAGGCTAAACTTTCACGAGAAATGCAATGGTGAAGGTTTTTTCGACATATCTTTAACCAGTAAAAAGTTATGACTGAATTCTTGTACCAATTTGCTCCTTTTCGAGGTGTTAGAAAAATGCCTTAAAATTTGTTTAGCGCATCGGTAATGCATCGAGATCAAAGTGATGTCTAAGGAGAGAAGTTCGCATGCCATTGCACAAGATTTTAATCGGATACATCCATGAAGAGCTGCGCATTATGAATGGTTGTCGCGAACAATTACAGTGTGACGCTTCCATTGAATGAAAAGTCCTTCACAGTGACAAGGCTAATGTTTATGTTCATAAGGAAGTTCATAAACAGAATAGTCGATGCTTTTTATCTGATAACCCATTTTTGACAGATCAAAGCTGAATGGTTAGTGCTGGTAAGTTAATGGTGTGTCGTGCTGTGTGGAACACGATTGGTTAGTCAATT
Organism: Lepisma saccharinum; assembly: GCF_977018435.1. Taxonomy (NCBI): domain Eukaryota; kingdom Metazoa; phylum Arthropoda; class Insecta; order Zygentoma; family Lepismatidae; genus Lepisma; species Lepisma saccharinum. The sequence goes on along the minus strand of NC_139229.1, from coordinate 167,308,710 downwards.
TTTCATCAACGGAACCTTAAATGCTTAGGGCTACTTGGATTTGTTAAATAAATAGGTTTTTCATCCTTGCTTATGGAAGAAGGTACTTTTTACAGAGTTTTTTTTCAATAGGAAGGAACACCAGAACACTATGGGAACGTTGTGAAGCAGTTTCTGTCCAAAGTTATTTTATCAGATGACAAAAGTCGCATATTCTGTTTATGAACTTCCTTATGAACATAAACATTAGCCTTGTCACTGTGAAGGACTTTTAATTCAATGGAAGCGTCACACTGTAATTGTTCGTGACAACCATTCATAATGCGCAACTCTTCGTGGATGTATCCGATTAAAATCGTGTGCAATGGCATACGAACTTCTCTCCCTAGACATCATTAATGCATTTTTCTAACACCAAAGGAGCAAATTGGTACAAGAATTTAGTCATAACTTTTTACTGGTTAAAGATACGTCGAAAAAACCTTCACCAATGTATTTCTCGTGAAATTCTAGCCTGATTTGATATATCATATCACCTCCTTCCCATTTAAAATTCTGAAGTTGAATTCAAGATGGCGGACATCAAGATAGCCGCCGACTGCGCGGGTGGCATCAATGTGGTTCCCCCTTGGCCTGGCAACGATTGGTCATCACCATTTCCATGTTGCGCGCTGCAGTGGCCTTGTATCGGGTGTGTTAAGTGACTTTTTGAGCCACCCTGTATATCCACAAGCCTTGTATTTCTTGCAAATTGAAAATGTATTGGCAACTTCCGCATTTCACATGAAAGCTCACAGCAAATACAATTATTACATTATTTGTAGTTGTAAATGTATGTTTGGTCAAGTTTATTTTAAGTCCAATTTACGCATAGATAGACTAATGGGGGAATGAATATATAGCCTCAAAGTAGATCCCCAACGACTGAAATGTGCCGTCACTCCAATTCGGGACCTGTTGGTGACAAGAAGACAGGATTGATACGCGTATGTACACTGTGAATGCAGACGACAAAATTAATCGATGTTCGACCGCCATTCACGCATGAATCTCCTGGAATGACGAGATTTTGTATTATTATTTTATTATTCTTACCTTTTAGCAAGCGAAGCAATTTGTCGTTGCAAACCGAACAATTAACTTTGCAACTTTGACAAAGAAGGGCTGCAGAAAATGAAAACAAAGGAATTATTGTGTTCGAGTCTCGAGACTTCTATATTTCCCCCACCCAATTTTGCTTCATTATATAGATTTGTTTGTCGTATTTTACAGTGTTGTCATGGCCAGTTCGAAGTCGATTTTGTTTTGTTTACTTAGAAATTGTAGTTGTTAGGTTTTTTTGATCAAGGTGATTCGATTTTGTATTCACACTAGCAAAACCACAAAAAGAAAATGACAGATAATGACGACATTAGTCTTCCAGAACATTTTAGTCTAAAGGGTTTGAGGGCTGTAAATATATCTCCCGGAATGTTCTTGTTTAAAGTTGGTAAGCTTAGGTAACGCGAAGCCGCCACCCCCCCACCCCTTTGGAAAATTAATATCAACCCAAGATAATATATTTCACATAAAATTTCATTTCGGTCGCATTTCAAGCTGAATGAGTGCTTTTGAGGGGGCAACGTCTCATTCAAATATCCAAGATGTAGATCAACTATGGGAAGAAAGATATCTATCCTCTTTACACCGAATTCTTGGTGTAACTGTGAGCATACCCACACAATAGGCAGGCGTTAACACTTCCGACATCACGTCCGGAGGGTAACATAAGGTGCAGTTAGGGTGTATTGACATATTCGAGGTCGCGGTCGGTGAAAGTCGTGATTCTACGGAAATCTTGAAGATGACAAAATCAGTGTTGCCAGGACACCGTTACTAAACGCCAAACAATACGATGTCGGGTGTCTTTCCGCGAGCTCATTTCTTCTCGACCGATTTTTTTTTTTACCCTTCAAAGAGAGCCAAGTCTTCACATTTCCGCTGCATTCTGTTCAAGACTTGCACGCCAAAGCATCCAAGTAACGTTACACAGGAGGGGTGATAATTGCAGGCTCGCTTGCATTACGGAGACGAAAGGAGGAAGGAAAGAGAGGAGGTATCCTCCAACAGAGAAGGAACGATTTGTCACACATAGGAAATGTACAGTTAAAATTATGGGCTGGATCCGGGTTCGAGTCCTGGTCGAGCATGCATTTTTTGCTGAAATGTTTACAAAGAAAAATTTGGAAATATATTGATCTTTTATTGTTATTTATTTATTTGCACTAGGGTTAAACGTAACTCTACAATATATTATTTAAATATATACTATTCTCTAAGAATATAAAGCAGCTTCTTGCCCTACACACTTTTTTTATGGCGGTACGCGAAGGTACACCTTGCCGGCACCTTTTTAAAGGTAATCATTCCCGAACATCATACAATATTTTGAGAAGCTCTGATGAACACAATAACAAACCAACTTGAAGATAACCGGAACCTTTCATTCCAGAAAAAAAAAAAACACTCTGTAAAAGCATTATGCTATACAATGAAGTAAACTCCATAGCCCAACAGCCCTCTGAAGGCCAGGGCCTACCAAGTGTTTTTTTTTTTCATTGGGTGGCGCGTGGTCAGCGCATCGAGTTCCACTGGCGCTGTTTTCTCGCTTTCGAGACCGGAGTCAGCGACTTCTTCTTTTCAAGTAGCTCCCCAGTTGTCCTCACGATGCTGGGTCAACGCCGAGGTTTTGAGAGCTCCCACCAGGAATCGAACTCGGACCGCTCGTACAAAAGGCGAGAGCGATAACCATTTGGCTACGGGGGAGCCTGGCTGCAAAATGCTTTCAGAATTTCAAACAGAAAGGGAAAGAAATAATGAGAAATAAATAGATATGTAAGCAATTTTGCAGCTAGGAGGGAGCAATGAGGTGAAAGAAACACACCTACATTTTACGTGTGATATTTAGGGCCATATTGAATTCCACTACAGCACACAAAATACGAGGGAGAGACGAATAAAAAACCTTAAAAGTCCGACAAAAATTAAGGCTGCATACAGCTCAGATTTACAGGAGGTATCGAATATAATTTACGAAACGACCTCAAGGTTACAACGCTGATCAAGTGAACTTTAAGGTACAATTTTGCCATTTGCTTCTCCTCCGCACACTTGCACCAGAGAAGAGCAGTGGTTTCTTGTCCTCTGGGAATCTAAAACTTATAGAAATTCACTGTATACTACTATAAGGTATTAGAAGTATGCTGGGATATGTTGTGTATTGGGAAAATGGTATTACTTTTCTATTTATCGGTAATTTCTCAATGCTACGAAGGTTACTGTATTGTACAAGCGTTGAAATTTATTTCTACATTTCATTTATTCTCTCCTGTTAGTCTTTACGCAATGTGATAGTCTGATATTTCGTCCAAGAATATCATCGCTGTTCCATTTCAGTCTAAGAGGGCAGAATGTTCAAGAATATTATTGTCGTTATTACTATATTATGGTTATTTAACTTCGCTTTTCCACACACTACTGATGCCAACTGTATTGGACTTGGTTTTCTTTGATTTGTTAAGACAATTCCCACACAGGTACACAACATAAGCGAAATTAATAGTAGAGCAGTGGCCACAGACAACTGGGTTCGAGACTTACTCCATTCCCCCCCCCCCATTCAGAATTTGGGTGTAAGGGCTGTTGCTGCCAACGAGTTCTGCTTTGTCTTCTTGCCTGATAGCTAGGATAATCCACTTGCGTGTGATTTTCTGTGTGTAATCTTCGTGTGTAATGAGTGTTTCAACATGTCATCGTAGTTATTGAGATTTTAGACATCAAATAACATGTTTTGGTTGTTGCTAACGACTTCATCGTTCTTCAGTGACGCCAGCTTCCATTAAATTTGGAAAGGACTGACATGAACTGACAAATTAAAAATAATTTAGAGAAAATATTGGCATGAATCGAAAAATATACATGTACACACAACGGCAAAAGTAATAATAGGCGAATTGCGCATCACCATTTTCATTCCGTCCGTTTTTCACAGTTTGACGATCAAGTATTGAAATATAAACGTCAATAAGCATAGAACAGCATCATCAGAATTCCATTCCTTAAAACAACACATGGATGTAGAAGAAGAAAAAAAGATCGATGCACAATTTGCCTACTAGTATTATTTTTGTCTTTGACTGTACACATGCACTTCTCCGATGGCGTAGTGGTAATGTCGTCGCCTTGTAATCAAGGGATCCCGGGTTTAATACCCTGTGGAGGCACATATCACAGTGGTTCGGACCCCACTTTAAACTGTAGGTCCAGTCCCGATTAGCTTTTCTGTACATAAAGTGGACTTAAAACAACAATTCAATCAATCACATGCACTAACATACTGAATATATGATTTAGAGAAGGGGAGTGTAGAAACATTTTTGTTGTATATTTTTTTCTCTACAGTTAAATTAAAAATTGTTTTTTGAGGCGTGGATATTTGGCGAAGGGGACGGCAGCCTGCCTTCTTGGGGAATTTGGAACAGCAGAGTGTGTTTCGCGCACCATCCCCACCTTCCAAAAGGTGCACGCTTATGTCCGTATTACTTTTCAAAGGATGCAGGCTTAGCTTAACATATTATTCATTTCTAAATATCTATCCAACATATTGTTGACACGTCCCTAATGTAATTAATCCATCATTTTGCTCAGAATTTGCGACAGAACTTCCCCATTGTTGATATGCGTGCTTGACTGTCGAACCAACGAAACATTTGTTAGAGGTAATACAGATACACCTTTTAAGGCTTAGAAAGCATACGTTGCCATCTACTGTACCTGCATGTAGAAAAGCACGGCAGGGTTGGTCTACGGTGACCAAACGAGATGCGTTCTGCCTTTGCCTATTTAGGCCAACGCGCTGCTCCTTCCATTGTTGCAGCCCAAGTGAGGAATATTGTCGTCTCTAATGGAACAGTGGCCGTGTTCAACAATTACCTCTCTTTCACTTCTCGGAAAATGCATGTCTTCACGAGAAAGGAAAGAAAAGGACGGTAAAAAATGAAGATGGCTTCTGTTTGTTTGAAGAGAAAGATGTTTGTTTCGCGAGCGATGTGGAACGATGAATATCATGACTCTTCGTTCGGTTAATTCCCTTCTGAGTTGCAGGTCGCCAACCTGCAGCCAGTAGGCCGCACGCGGCTTAAAAAGCATCTGTACAGCGGGCGTCCCACTTCAAGCCTCTCACAATGCAGTATTGCTTCATAGTTTTGTTTACGCCGACTCCATAAATCGGCAGATGCTATGGATGTCATTCAGAATGGAGAAAATTTGCCTGAGGTAGACAGGGGCGTCGTCACCGGGGAGGTTCTAGCCCACCGTGAAGGCCTGCGCTGCTGCCTATCCAAATAGGTTGCGTGAGAAGTTTCCAGGCGGAGTGATTATCCTTTGCATGGTTCCCCAGTTCGAATTCCGGCCTTGGCATGGGTGTTCTTTGTGAGTCTTCGACCCTTCACCAATTTCATCATAGCATCACTCATCCTCATCGTCGCAATTAGCCAAAAGTAACAGAAAAAGCGACGCTAAATAACAAAATGTAAAAAAATCAAGAAGTTTCCAGATTCATTTATAGTACACTGTAAAATGTTGACAGGATAAATGAGGGTCAAAGACCGTAAATTTCTGCTGCCACTCAACTACCGTGAAAAAAAACGACTATCACCGTTTTTAAAGTATTAACGGCCATTTCGAAGTCAACCTAATTAATGTAATTTCATTAACACAGTGTTTAAAAATATAGTTATGATGCGCACCCAACTATAATTTATAATCATTATCTGCCTTTATGCACGATAAAATATCCAAATTTTAATTCAGTTTTTATAAATTAACATACTGTTAAATGTTACTCTTAAGTTCTAACAGTGTAGAGTAAGAATCACTCGCATACAGATGGATAAAAAGGGAGAAAAAATAATGGGAGGTAGAAATAAACAAAGAGAAAGTGATATAAATAGAGAAACAGAGGAAGAAAGAACGAGAAATAAGGTGTATAGACAGGACGAGAGAGAGAGAGAGAGAGAGGTGAAAAAGAAAGTGAGAAACAGATGAAGGCATAAAGAGAGAAGGCTAGAAAGAGAGGTTCTTCAGCAGCTATGACCACTGAGTCTGCCTTTTTTTTTGTAGATTTTTGACCACTTTCATTTTAATGAAATTTAAATTTGCACCATTTTCTTGTGTTTTCGCAATTTATTTATAATATTAAATACGTTCAGTATATTTAAAACAATAATCAGTTTGGATTTTGAAAACATTTGGTGTGTGTGTTTGTAATTTTCAGATTTATCAAATGGATACAAATTAATTTTTTATAGCTACATAACATATGTGTGTATTTAGTACGAGTAATTATGTAAAATTTACGTAAAATGATGTCCTTACAACAAAATCATGTGAACACTATTTGCTAATGTGCTGCTGCTATCAAACATGGCGTTAATTATATATTGCTCTTCAGAATACTTGGATACTTTGCACCATTATATATTGTGCCCATCCCCTCAAAATCATGACATACGCCCCCCACCAAATCATGTCATAATCCCCATAAAGTATTTAATTACGACAGCGTGTCTACAAAAAGTAACTTTTTTCTTAGCTTTACTAAACACTATACTTGATCTGCCCATCCTCCCTAAACAGGGGGCCCATCACCTCAAGACCCTCCCCCTCAAAATATTTTTTCACAATCGCCCCAAAATAGTTTGGATGAATACGTAATTGATGTTTATTTTAATACAATACCATGTTAAACTATCCATATTTTCTTAATTGTTCAATTTTCGAAATTGATTGGTTAAATGTAATAGATTATATAAATATGCATTTAAACAGAGTATGTGTGTGGTGAATAAGATTTTTAAGACCCACAATTTGAGTATTTAACACAAATTGTTACACAACTTAAGTAGAAAATTCAACCTGAGCAAACCAAGTAACATACTGCAGCAATGTGACTGCTTGAATTATTGTTTGACGAGATATTACAGAACTCTAGAATTCTTAAGCTCAGGACGAGAATATAATTGCGTCCACAAACCCAACTGTGGGCACCCCTGCCCCTAAATACTTCCTTTTCTTCATGTAATGGATTAAATATGGTTCATTTAAGGTGTATTTTTTTACTTATATTTTAGAAGAATATATAAATGTTGAATATATTACTTGAAGAGAAAAATCTCTATGGCGCAGCCCCCCTGTGGGCACCCCTGGTGTCAAAACAAGCGGCAGAAGAAAACACTGTAAAATATGTGTGTCTCACTCAGTATTGTCCACTGCAGGCTGAAGAATCTAACTAACTAACTAACTAACTCTCTAGCCTTCTTAAACCCGAAGGTTCATGGCTGCAGCAACACAGGCCTTCCATCTGTCCCTATCTTGTGCAAGATCTATATACTCTTTTCCATCCCTACCGATTTCCCTTAGGTCCATCTCGACGTTGTCCCTCCATCTTCGTCTTGGCCTTCCTACTGGTCTCTTACCATCAGGTTTCCCAACAAGAATCCTGTAAACTCCTCTTTCCTCTCCCATTCGTGCCACATGGCCTGCCCACCTAAGTCTTCTTGATTTAATTATTCTAATAATGTCTGGACATAAATACAAATTATGTAGTTCTAAATTATGTAACCTTCTCCACTCACCTGTCTCCTCATCCCTTTTAGGTCCAAAGATTTTCCTAAGGATCCTATTTTCAAATACTCTCAATTTATGTTCCTCTTTCAATGTAAGGGACCAAGTTTTACACCCATATAATACTACAGGCAAAATTACTGTTTTGTATATTTTAACTTTTAGTTTCTTAGATATTAAACGAGAAGACAAAAGTTTATGAAGAGAGAAGTAACATGCATTTCCTGAATTAAGCCTACTTTTTATTTCCTCTTTAATATAATTTTCATTTGTTAATATTACTCCTAAGTATTTGAATTTGGAAACTGTTTCAAACGAGTTGTTACCAATAATTAGATTTTGATTATTATCTAACACTTGGTTTCGGCCTGTAAGCATATATTTAGTTTTCTCTTTGTTAACTTCCAAACCTATCTCTTTAGCAGTTTTGAAAAATATTTTAGCATTATTCTTAATTGTATTCACATCATCCCCCAGTAAGTCTACATCATCTGCATATGCTAACAACTGAGTCACACCATTTAATTTTAGTCCTTCTTTAGTTTCGTTTACCTTCCTAACAGCATATTCTAAGGCAAAATTAAAGAGCAATGGAGATAATGCATCTCCTTGAGTAGTAGTAAAATATGCATCTGAAAACAACTCTGAGTTCTTGACCAAACGACCACAAAAAGTTGAAAAACTCATTTTCTCTCCCCGTTCCGTGCCTCATTTATTACGCTGACGACGTTTCACGGGGGCAAAAAGGCAGTGATGAGTGAAAGAGGAGCTCTCCTCCTCCTCCTCCTCTCCTCTTCTCATCTTCTTATTTTCTCATTTTCTCATTTTCTCATTTTCCCATTTTCTCATCTTCTTATTTTCTCATCTTCTCATCTTCTTATTTTCTCATTTTCTCATCTTCTCATCTTCTCATTTTTTAAGGACCAAATGTTTGTAGATCGTGATCTTCGTAAACCTCTCTTCTTATTTTTTTTATTTTCTCATCCTCTCATTCTCTTATTTTCTTATTCTCTCTACCTTTAGAACATTGTCGTCAACATTAGAGATGAAGTTGGAGTGCTGGAATCAAGGGGGCCAAATGTTTGTAGATCGTGATCTTCGTAAACCTCTCTTCTCATTTTTTTTATTTTCTCATCCTCTCATTCTCTTATTTTCTTATTCTCTCTACCTTTAGAACATTGTCGTCAACATTAGAGATGAAGTTGGAGTGCTGGAATCAAGGGGACCAAAATGTTTATATATATCGTGACCTACGTAAACTTTTCTCCCTCGGGGAGGGAACGATGTGCCACACACATACGTGCGCGCGCTTATGTATTGTAACACAAACAAACAAACAAATAATAATTGTTGTTTTTTTAGGATGCCTGGCCCCTATAACCTCGCCAGGGTGCGTGGTGCCCAACCAAAAATGTAAAAGTTTTCTAATGGCTGCGGTTATAGATTACCGCACCTCTGTAGAGTTTCACGTGTTTTTTTTTTCCCCCAAACTTCCATGAAACCCTACAGAGGACCTCCGTAATGCATGCAACGTGTACTAACGACTCTAGTGTTATTTAATGTTGTGATATTTTTGGATATAGAGTTTTATTATGAGATAGATAAAAATGATTATGTTTATTATAATATTTTCTTAATAAAAATGGAGAATGTATGTGTGTGTTACAAATAAAGTTGCATGCTTATTTTTTTAGTGTGTGTATATGTTTTTGATGTTTCGACAGCATCTGAAACGATAAAAAAGAAATTTTATTGTTAATTTTCACGTGTAAAAACAACAACAAATTTTTTTGTGCAAATTTTCTGATTGTTTCGTGCTATAGTGCAAAAAGATATTGTGAGTGATAATTAATGAAATTGACATTTGTAACTGATCTGAACTAGTGAAATTCGTATTGTGCCATTGTAACTGATTGTGCTAGTGCAGAAAATTTCTTATTGTGCAAGAAAAGATGTTAAAAAACTTGTTAAAACTGCTCTGTGACCCTCTCGTTCTTCACGTCGTAGGCGAAGGACTTCTCTGCAATCAGGATGACACTGCATAGGGTATCCTCGGGCAAGGCATCATGGAACTCGCAGACGATCTTGATGTTGGTTCGATCGTTGACCACCACCTGCTTTCTCTTAGATGTGTTGATGACGGCCATGGGTCTCCGTGCTTTGAATTCGCTGGGCGTGTAGTACATGTCCACACTTCCCTCGGTCACGCGTTTGTAAGCCGAAAACGCTTCGTAAAGTTTGAGATAATCGTCTTTGGTCATGTCGAGGTTGTAATTCTCGCGCGGGAACACTTCATTGCGTCCATTCTTCAGATAAATGTTCTTGATCTTGCAGTCGTCGAATTTGCTGGAATCTTTTTCCTGATTTTTGTCCCTCCCGGTCTGAAAGAGCACTACGACGAAATCTGGCATGTCGAACTGTATGTTGTTGAACTGCGTCGTTACGTCGAATTCCATGTGACTTCCGGACGCCATCTTTTGCACGCACTGGTAACCGTGAAAGTGAATCGGTACCTGCGGACTTTTCAAGATCTCCGCTTTGTACTTGAGGGCGTAGTTCGTTTCGTATTCCACCACCGGCATTCTCAATTCCATGCTTCGGATGACGCATTTCGCTGCTTCGGGTAAAGTGTTGGCTATCGGCGTGGTGCCGTCCGGGCCCAAAGTAGCGTATCGCATCAGTGCGTCGTTGTCGTTGGCCGCTCTTCGAAACGTGACTCTCAGTCCTCCCTTCCACATGATCTCCTTGTAATCGGAGAAGAATCCCGGAAGCAGACGCATGGGAAAGAGCACCGTGTGACTTCTCGTCGATATTTTGGTCCCGGCTTCGAATCCTCCCGCTTGATAGTACGCTGCGTCTGTTTTAGATAATTTCAACGTTCCCACTGCCGTCGACGTGATGCCTGGATAATCTATTCTGTCGATGACGGTGTTGTGTTTCCTCACCTCCACCTGCGAGAACAGGTGAGGCACGAAGTTGTCCACGAGTATCAAGTTTGCTGCTGCGGGAAACGCGTCTCCGCTTTCTTTCTTCACCACGTCGAATTGAAGGTAGAGGTCTGCTCTGTGAGGATGAATAAACCCATCGCCTATGTCCACGTCGTATTCGATCTCCCTGTTCGCCTCGTTGAGATTGGCGAACGTGCGACGGTTGGGAGGGAAAGATTGCAATTCGTAACTTTCGATTTGCTCCATTTTACATGTATGGTTATTTATTATACGTTGATCTCCACGATGGCAGTAGTCGTTGCACCTGCGAAATCCACCACGTCTCCTTTCTCGTTCGTCACCACCAACTCTATGTCGTCTATGCGGTTGCGACATACTGGAAAATAGATCGGCGAAGAGGGCGTGTAGATGATCGGTTCCATGAATTCGGAACTTGGTTTGAAAGTGGCTATGATTCCCGTCTGCTTGTGACTTCCTAATAATCCGTCCGAGGATTTCGTGATCATACCTTCCGCCACGTTGCAGTGTACGTTCAAAGTTTCTATGGCCAAGAATTTAGGAATGTTGGTTGCCACGTGCTTGATGCCAGCTTCGAGTTTTGTGTCGTTCTCGAAACCTAAAAGTTCTCCTATGGTGCCCAGGTCCACGGTCTCCGTCGCGGATAGGATTTCCACTCTGTGCGTGACCGAATTTTGAGAAAGGTACGTGCCTTTGGGTAATTGAGCTTGCAAAGTGGAAAGATTGTATTGTCCTGGCGTGACGACGATGTGTTCGCTTCCGACGCTAATTTTGTTGTTGTGCTGGGTGACGTTAGGTATGAGGTACATGCTATAGAACGCACGCAGAGCCACGGATTTAGGATAGACGATGTCGTCGTGCAGCGTGAGTTTCAAAATTGAAGATTCGCTCGTGAGATGGAACACACCCATCCTAGTGATGCTGTTTGAGGTTCCACAATGCTTTCTGGAAATCCTCGATCGTAGGGTTATTTATTTTAGAGAGAAAGGCGAGCACGGAGAGGCAGAGATGACCGCAGTTCACGTCTCCGAAATCTTGAATGCGTTCGTCGTTGTAGTATATGGAGGTTTTGTTTGTTTTCAGATAATGAACTAAATTTGTAGGTGGAACACCTCCGAAAGAATCGAAAACAAATGTTTTATCATTATTGTTTTTGTGGTAACATATCCAATGCGTGCCTGGATTTTCTTGACCGTCCAAGTTGACTACTCCGCATTCTCTTCTTTTGACGCTTGAAGGTAGCGAGTCGGACATGAAAACTCCTCTGAAGTGTTTGATTCGTAACGGTTCGATCAGAGATTCAATGTCTCGGTTGGTGAGTGCTTCTGTTTCTTTTTTTTATATTTCTTCAAAGCATCGAGGTTGCTTTTTTGTTTTTTGGTTATGCCTTTCCCCTTCTTCTCCATGGCCAGGTTGTGACGTTTCTGTTCTTCCAATTCCGCCTTGTTCTTCTTCGAGTCGATGACGGTTTTCGCAATGGCGGCACTTCCGCCGGCCAAACTTCCAACGGCCCCCAATGCTGCCAGGATGGCCGGGATGCTGAATATGAAACCTCCGATCTTTTGCTGTTTCCGCGAACGTTGCAACCTTTTCAATTGAGGTGTGCTGAGCAGCAATTTCATTCCATGTCCTTTCGACAAGCAAGAACGTTTCTTCTCGCGTTGTTTCTTGGTGAGTAACCCATCAAGGGTACCTAGATTTTTTAGATTCGAATATGGTATCTGGTACACGACACCCTTGGGCTTCATGTTGATGCTCTATGTGTTATTTTCACGGTATGTTATTTATATATATTCTGAGATTTTTTCTTGTGTAGTTTTTTACGGTATGTTATTTATATATTTTTAAGGCCTCGCAGTCGTTACACAAATTCTATTACGTGCTTTGTTTTCTTGCCAAGAAGTTCTTTTGTCCCCTTGTACACGATTCGAGTTTTGTTCTCGATTAAAATAGATAGCTTCTCGTCCGATAACATGTTAGCGTATCGATCTGGTAAAAATAGACTGTATTGTGCGTTGAGCAACAGGCGTACCTTAGGGCCATACTGGGTAGAAACGATTGAACCGGAAGTTATCGTGTAAGATTTGTCGACTTCCAATTCCCGAATTTTTACATACTCAAATGACAAATTTAGCATTTGTTTTAATGCTTGGAGCTCACTCATTTTTTCAGTTGTCATATAGAAGAAGAGAAAAATTTCAGTGTGTGTGTTAGAGAAATTTAATTGTGTTTTTTCACGATGTGTGTTATTTATATATACCGAAGATTATTTTTTTTGCGATGTGTGTTATTTATATATCAAGTTTTTTTGACGCGTATATATATTATTATTTTTTTTAACAGAGGAAGAAAGTTCGTGCTTCGGAAAACGCGAGGATGTGCGTAGTGATATCTTCCCTCTCCTGCATAGACTTGTACCAATCATCAGTATACCGTCTTCTTCCCTGCATCGCCTCGTACAGTTCGTCCGACCTATCGTTCAATTTCTCCCCTGCAGCCGAAAGCAGAATGTTAAGATCACCGCACCTCAGGCCGCTGATCTCCCGAAGATGGTCCTTGAGAACCATTTCACAAGGGATGCGAAATTCCGGCGTCATTCTTGCCATGATTAGAAGTTTATTAACATCTCTGTTAACTACCTTTTTGAATATTTTAGATAGTAGCTCGGGTGGCAAATCAGTTATGCAAGCCATGTTGTTTTTTACGGTATGTTATTTATATACCCCACCCCAATTTTTGTTTTGTGTTCATGGCGATGGTGGTACCCAGTGCGGCGACCCGTTCACCCAGCGATGCGTCTTTGCTGACGAACCTTTCGAAAGCTGCATGCTCTAACTTTCTGTCTGCTTTGTGACGTGCATCCAGATCCGTCTGCGTGGTGTTGTAAGCGATGTCGTGATCTTTGCATGCCGCGTCTAACGGATTCACACCCTTGTCTCCTCTCTCCAATCTTTTCTCGAGTTTGGTACCCGGTCCACAGTACTGGTAGCCTGGTAAATGCATCTCGAAAGGTAACTTGTTGATGATGTCGTTCACAAGCCCCTTTCCTTCGGCCACGTTCCAAAATTTCGGAGGCAGCGTGTTGATGATTTTGATGAGGTAACCTATGCCCTTGTCATCGTTCACGATGAAGTTGGAAAGTTTCGTGCTGATCATGTCCAGGATGCCAACCTTCTCGTTGTAGAAATTACGGTTGCCTGCATTCTCTTCGCCGGCTATCACCAACAATCGGTCCACGAGTTTCCTAACGTCGTCCACCCAAACGAATTCTTTGGGTAACGTGTTGTAGCGTTTGACGCCGCTGCCTGTTTTAACCTGGTTCCAAATCGGTTTGATGAGATTCCTGTACTTCTCGCCGCTGCTCGATTTCACCCTATTCTGCGAGGCGTCGTTGTTTTGGTACAAGGCATCCGTCATGATCAGAATTTCCTTGTAACTTTGGTAATCTTCGTCGGTATAATCTTTCGGCTGCTTTTTGGCAACAAGTTCCCACAGTCCCACCGTACCCGGATACCTGGTCCAACTATCCTTGTCGCCTAAATTGATTTTAATGTCGTTGCCTTCGAAGGTCACCTTCGATTTCCCAATCTTCCACACCACACCGCCGCCTTCGTTGGTTTCCATGCTGGGATACAATCCGAACACTTCATCCTTGTCGAACTTCCCCGTGCTCAGGTAGTCTCGTGCCAAAGGTCCCAACTCGATTTTATCCGAAGACGACGACGTGCTGCCTATGGCTCGACGTCGTGCCGGTGCATCCTTCAGTTCGAACGGCGTCGAAGGAATGCTTGAAATAGGCGTGGGTACAGCATAACTTTTAGCTGCGAGCGGTACGAGTTCATTGATCAAATTTTTATTTTGTTCCGTGACACTTTTAATTTCTTTACCTAGACCGCTGATGGCATCAATCACAGGTTGATCCTGACGTTTCTTCTCTTCGTAGAATCCGCGATTTTCGGATTTCCAACCTTTGAAGCGTTTCGCGAGGTAATCGCGAAGCTTGAGATTTTCGTCTTCAATTTTTCGTTTCGTCATGACGTTATTTATATACGTCGTTTCTCACAACGTTGCAACGTTTAGAAAGTCGTTGATTTTGTTTCTGTATTTTCCGTCGTTGGGTTTCCTCGTCATGTCGATCGTCACGAATCCGAAATCGTCACCGTTCCAGCAAGAAGAGCAGCCTTCCGAAAATTGATTGTAGTTCATGTCTCCCCCTACGTAGTCATCGTACGCGTGCTTGAGGTTGGTGTGATCTTGACGAAACAAACATATGAAATTAGCATTGTCGCGTACTAACTGTTTTGGAATTTTGGAAAACGTTTGAGCTAGGTAAAAGCAATCCATTCCTTTGTGACGACCTTGCGTGAAAAAGTTGCGAATTTCATTTTGATTTTCCAGGATGGCGTCGTCGAACACAACGACTGAATTTTCACGACAATCGTCAAGTGGTTTTATTTCCGAGGCGAACGTTGCAATGTCCAGACCATCGTACAGTTTCATCAGTTGCTGGTATTTGGATTGCTCCAAACTTTTCGAGAACACGTACAGGTGCCTGTTCTTCCAATCTAACCAATTCGGTGCGAGGAGAAAATTGTCCACGAGCAGTGTTGTTTTCCCACACCCCGAAGGACCTACGATGAGACAGCGGATGCTGTCGGGAAGCAATTCGCCGTTCTTTTTCTTCCTTCCATTTTCCGAATTAGGTAAACGTTTCACAACATTCCACGTACTCATAGAATCACTTCGTTTGAATCGATCCAACTTGTTTCCGGAAGTCCCAGCCATTTCACCAAAAGTTTGTTGCCTCTCTTGCGCAAAACTTTTTCAATAAGGTACGTGTCGGGGTATTTAGTTTTAGAGAGTTCCTCTTCATAGAAGCGCCCCAATAAAATTTCACCGCCACTGTCCTTTATTATATACGTGTGACGGTTCCCGGGTAGAACTCGAACCACGGTAAAAAGTTCAGTACTCCAGTTTCGTGTGAAACCCCTGTCGAACGTTCGCTTCAATTTACTAACCCTCACCTGTTCTCCAATTTTGTATTTAGCTTTTTTTGTCGTGGGCGTGTATTTCGGACAGTAAACGCTAGAAATTAAACGTTGCTCGTCAGACTTGGTAACGTCAGCTGGCTTCATGCCTATCGTTCCGTGCCGTGTGTGATTATAGTCGTTAACAAGTTCCGGAAGAATAGTGACCCACTTGTAGCTTCCCTGAAGCGTGAAGCGTGACCACATGCGCGATTTCAGAGTGCGATTGAATCTTTCCACGATGCTGGCCTTGACGTCACTGAAGGTCGAGTAATGTTGAACGTTGTGTTTCCGAATAAACTTTTGGAATACGGCATTGTAAAATTCCTTCCCTTTGTCCGTGTGCAGAAACCGTGGTTGTCTGCCACTGCTTTCGCGAAAAATTGTCTTGAATGCTTCCGTGACGCATGTTCCCGTTTTCGCCTTCAAAGGTAGGGCCCATGCGAATTTCGAAAACGTGTCTATGACGGTGAGGAGGTACTTGTTGCCTTTGTTCAATTTATGTACGTTTTTTAACTTGCCGCTACTCATCTCCACGAGGTCACTTTCCCAGAGGTCGTCAATTCCCTTGGTTACCACGGCCAAACGTTTGTAGTTGCGGCGCGCAGGTTTATGCAATTCTTGGACGATAGCTTGCCTAGACATTTTTATTATTTTTAGAGATTACGTTTGAAGAGAAGCACAAGCGTGATGGGATTCAAAGAGGGTGGCACTTCGCTCGTGTTTTGAATGATCAGCTTATCGCCGGCACTCACGTCGAAAACGGTGAGATCTTCGTCTTCGTGTATTTCATATATGTTGCGCGTTTCGTTCCAACGTGCCAGAGGAATATTTCCTGCTTTCTGGACACCACGATTCGATATCAAAGTCATGGTGGGAACGCTAGCTTTTCTACCGTGAGACCAGTACGAAAATTCGTTTATCTGAATCGTGCCACCGAGGAGAAACTTGTAATACGGATGATAAGGATGCAACATGTACAGTTTGTTACCTTCGACGAACGTGGAGATTCTCTGTTGATTGGGTACGCTGTTGATTTCGATGGCTTGCAGAGAATGCAGTTTAGCGAATTTAGTATCGACGCTAACGAGGTTGCTGTGAAGCTGACCCAGCGTGTTTTGTACGGGCAACAAATGCTCGACTATGGTATCCGTTACGGTAGAAAATGACGGTTTGATTTTCACTTCCACGTTCAACTGCTTGTAGCTTTCGTTGAGTTCTTGCAACTTGGCACCGAAAGAGGCCAGCGTTGATTCCTGCGTTGATTCCAGCACTCCAACTTGATCTCTGATGTTGACCACAATGTTCTGAAGGTTCTCGACTTGATTCAATTTCGAGCTCTTCTCGGTAAGATCGTTCACGATGCTTCGCATCTCTGTAAACTGCGTGTGAAGGTCGGCGACGCTCTGCGAAGTGGGTAGCGTCGACACCAGCGAAGCAAGTTCGTCTCGAATCTGTTCCACGTTCGTCGTTTCCGTTTCCAGTCGTTTCAGCATACGTGATATGTTCCTTTTCAAAGCGTGTAATTCTTTGGAGGTAGGGAGATTGGCCACTTTACTCTCGAGATCGCTCAACGAACTTTTGATGTCACTCGAATCGGATAGTGCCGTCACCGCCGTTTTCAATTTTTCCAAATCTTCGCTCGAAGGCACGCTTGTTCGTAACGATTCCAAGTCACCCTGTATGTTGTCCAGTACGTGATGAAAATGAGGAAGATTGGATTCGACATTCAAATTTTCCAAATATTGGATCTTCTGCTGAACTGTGCTTAACGTGTCCTGAATACTCGTCAACACACTTGCTTCAGCGTGAATATTTTTAATTTCTTCGTTGATCAACTCCAGAGACGCCTGAAGCGTAGCGATGGTGGTTTGAATGTGTTCGAAATCTTGATAAGCCTCCAGTTGAATTTTTATGTTCGCGACGCTTTTACCGATGACCTGCAGTTCGTCCGACGATGGTAGGTTCGTCATTGTATCTTCCAAAGTCTGCAACTTGGATTTAATTTCTTCTAACGTGCTGGTGAATTCTTCTTGTAATTTGGAAACGACGACATGCAAGCGTTCTGCGTCTATATCATTCACCACAGTTTGAAGTTCAGAGAAATTCTTTTCTATTGCGGAAGTTCGTTCTTCGATTTCGAGTTTCAATTTTTCCAAATCTTCATTTTTCGATTGAAATTGTTGTAATTTGGCCAAATCATTTTGAAGCGAATCCACGTTCAACTGTATATTTTGAACGCTGTCGTAAGAAGGTACGTCGACATAATTTTTTATCAGCGTTTTTAGTTCGGAATCGATTTTCAGAATAGGGTCGAGACATTGCGTTTGGAGCGTAGCGATTTCCGACTCTAAACTTTTGTTTAAGGTTTCCTGCAAAGCGATCAAATCGGTCCTCAACTTCTTAACTCGAATGTCCAACATGAGAATCTCTTCTGCATGGTCCACACGCTTGGTATTGCCGAAAATGTCGTTAGGCATTTTTGGTTAACGGTTATTTATAATAGGATAGACGATTCGTAATTCTACGAATAGAGGAATAAGTTTGTCGTAGTCTCCGAGGAGTTCCACGTAAAGATAATCTCCTGCAGACACATCGTACGTAATGTTAGAAAGCATCTTGTCGTGCTTGATTCGAAAAATGTTCTTGCCGGTAGAAATTTTGATTTCGCCTGCGTTTTCCGGATTCACGGTGATTTGAAGTTTCCCGTCGATCGGAATTTCATAGAAATGTAAATTGTTATTAAAAACATAAAACATCTTGCCCACATCGTTATTTATTTCCGTCCATATACTATTAAGATGTACAATTAGTAGACCATTGAGTTTAGATAACACGGAAGGTAAGAGGTTATTAGAATTCGGTGAAGGAGTGTCCATCTTGTTTTCTTTGCGAAAACCAAAAAGATTCATTGTCCCTGTTAGTTATTTTAACACGCTGTGTCTTTTCCTATTCTTCAAAAGCAGACAGAGGAAGAGAATGAAAGTGGGAGCCCTCGGGCGATGAAAAGTTGCAACCTGTTATTAAGTTGTTAAGCCCGCTCCAAACTGAGGCTCATTAAATTCAACTTTTATTTTTCATCGCCCGAGGGCTCCCACTTTCATTCTTTCCCTCCGTCTGCTATTCTTCTTCAAAAACACAGCGGACTTCATGGCTATGAGGTTACGGTTAACACGCGTCACATTTATCACTTTTATTGTAGTGCCCCCACTCTCGCGTGTGGGTTTGACAATCGAGAACACGTAACTTGTTGTCCGTTGCATCCAATGCTACTTTGGTTACGCGCGTCGTGTACACATCATGCAATTTACTTGCAATGCGATGATCGGTGCTGAGTTGCCTTTTACCATGAAAAAGGCATTCTTTGTAGTCTTGCATGCTAAATTTGCTGGTACTTATTTTTCCCACCCCCTTCGCCTTCTTGATCTCTTTTTCTTCTGTAATCTTTACACAGTACATTTTGGCACGAAGCCCCGCAAATTCGCTGATGTACTCCCCGCCAACTTCATCTTTGTATTTTCCAATCGTCATTTTGTTTTCTGCCGAATGTAAGTGATGGCCTGATGGTAAGTTGCTAAAATCAAACAGATGCTTCATCTTAGTCAGATCATGTTCGAGGCTTGGTGTTTGGATTAGAAAAATGAAGCTATCCGTGTCAATGTAACATATTTGGATGTTATCTCCATAAAAAGGTTGAAACTGATCGTAGTACGATTGGTACATGTGCAATTTTGATAGTTCAAGGACAGTGGCACCTATGGCAATCGGCTTGTTGAGCATCACTTGCTTCTTGTTCCTCTCGACGAATACTAGATTCTCGTCGAAAATAGTGAAGTTTTTGAAGTAGGGGGACGCGACGATCTTCTCAAATTTCTTTTCGTCCGTGACCAACGTTGCGTCGATGTAATTACGCACGTTCTCCATCGTCTTGCCGTAGATGGCGTTATTGAACAGTTTGTACAGATCCTTGTCTGCAGGCGATGTCGATTGCGCTCTGCGGCGCGTGTTCTCGGCTATGTACGCTTCGAGCCACTTGCTCTGTTGGAACTTCAATCCTCTATGAATTTTCTTCAACTGCAAGCCGTGACTTATGTAAAATTGGAGGAGTCGGTAGTGCAGAACGTAATTCCGCTTGTTCTCCATGCTTAGTATGAGTTTTGGCTCCGATCCTCCAGGTGGCTTCTCCTTGGTGGGGGCCAGGGCCAATCCATGATGTTTCTCGTGAAGTGTTTCGGGATAATCGAGATCCACTTCCAAGAAACAACCCCATTCGTTATCTTCGCTCCAGTTGAGAAAATCCTCGCAGGAGAGTTCCTCTTCGGTCATCCACGCGTAGTCGCTGATGGGAAGACACTGAGACATGGAGTGGCCGTACAGGTTGTTGACATCCCAGTAGACAATATAGGTGTTGGGCTTCGATGCATCGTAACCAGGCGTATGAGGATTGTTTGCCTGAGCATGGCGTCGGGGACATTGGACGATGCCACCGCGTATCGCACTCTCCATGAAAACATACTGTTCCTTCTCTGCGATGAGGCCCAGTTCCACGTTAGTGTATTTCATCATCGATTCCCAAGTCAATCCCGGCGTGGTGAAGAAATACGCAGGATCCAACTTGTATATCGTGATGCATCTCTTACGAAATGATTCGAAAATATCCATCAGAAGTGTCACGTCCAATTTCAGATAAAGATCGTGATAATCACGAAAAGTTTGGCAATTGAATGCCGTCCACACACTACGAGCGTGTTCGTAGTCCTCTTCGGAACAGACGTCCTCCGTGAGAGAAGAATAAAATGCCTCCCGGGGTGGAAGTTCCGTCTCGTCAAATTTGTCGAAATTGTTGACGTACTCGTAGGGGTAGACGCCCTTGCGACGCAACAGATTCAAATTCTCATCTCTCCCCGAAAAACATTTTTGCTTGGTGGCCACAAGATCTTCGTCGCCAAGTTGAGATGCAAGGCTTGCGAGGCTGGAGGACAGGAAATTGTAAGAGTCCAGGATTCGCACTTCCACACTTTTTCCTTCTTCGAGAGGGATCCACACTCTCACTGTAATATACTTCTCGCTCGTTCTCGGAATAATACTGATTCGAGAAGTTATGTTGTGGAGCTCTTTGACGAAGAGATGCGTGTCGTACTTCTCCGTGTAGTGCAGAAACACGGCAACAAAATGCGACTCCTTAATCTTGAGATTGCACGAATTACAGATGGTGCTTAGAAATAACCCATTCTGGTGGTTATGGTGGACGACCTTGTAATTTTCGGCGGTGAAAGTCTGGTTACACTCCTCGCATCTTGTCGCCGCGTCATGTCTCTGTTGTTGTTCTGTTGTGAGAGCAGGTGGAGAAACGTAAGAGCCTTTCAGGCTGGGTGCAAGTTTTCTCGCGCATTCCGCTATCTTCTCAACAAAATGTTTTGCCGCATCAGGTCCGCAATACAAGATGACATCATTCAATTTTTCTCCGTAGATGGAGAAACTGCAAGGCTCGTGGTGAAAAATTTGGGTCGTGCTTGAGGTAGAGGGATTAGGGTCGCAAGACGTCATGGGAACTTGGAAGCTTTCAAAGTCGGCATAAAGGACGACGGGATGGTGGAGAAGAGCCTGGTGTTTGTGAAATTTCATCTTGGTTCCGGGTTCCGGCATGACATCTTCGGGTTCTGCATTCACGGAGCCAAAACACTTGTGCTGTTCTTTCATCTTCTTTCCCACACGAAAAATTCTCAAGCATCGATCGCAAATTTCGATCTTATCGTGATCCTTGCTGATCTGTCTTCCTACTAATCCTGAGAAATTCCGAATTAAACTGTAACGGCCATCTACAAGCAAGAGTCGAATTACATTATTCTGGGTTCTAGCAGGTCTTAAGACACGAATATTGCCGGAATCGTCAACCCCAAAGACAGAAATATCAATATCTTCTTTTTTTTCCTCTCTATAGTTTTTTAAAATTTGATTGATCTTATTCAGGGGCACAGGATAGGAAATTCCTCTCATCATATTCTCGTATCTTCCCTCGTATCCTCTGTAATTGGACAGACGTTGGGGGTTATTATTTGCTGGGTGTAATGCAGCGATGACAGACCATAGGAAACTCTTCTGATCATTACTTTGTATGTTCAACACTGCATTTTGCTTTTTTTGTTTTTTTGTTTTTTTTTGAGTGCTGCGTAATGGTTTGAAATTGCAGACTCGAAGTTCTAACATGTGGTTGTGACCGCAAAGACTCCATCCACTTCCTCTACCTTCAAACTCTTCTTGTTTTTGTGTCAAGTGCTCAAATAGCTGTGTCACTATCTCGTCAAGATTCTCGTTATTGTCATCGTGTAAGCTTTCACACCCTACGTAAAAGCTAAAAGTACTTGACTCGGACGAGACAACTTTCTCATACAGCAAGGTCAAGACGAGATGAATTTTAATTGCAACATTGGCGAGGCAATCACGTAATTTATCGACTACCAGAGATTTCACGTTGTCGAGGAAGATGCTTGAGTCACATTTTTCGTCGCTTCCAGATTTATAGGTCATGATGCGTGCACTTTTATTCAAAGCACCGCATTCATCCCCATCAGTGCGAGATTTTTTTGCCGGCGGGGCTACATCATCATGATCCGGTCGACGACATTTTTTCAAATGTCTAGCAATATTACGTTTAGAAATTGATATTCCGCAGTTGCGACATGCCACTTTAACGCAAAGACCGGAGGGACCTGGTTGCGGTTCCATTTTTTCTCTCTGTTATTTATATATATACAGAGAAATTTTTTTTTGGGGGTTGTAGTAATGGTAGTGGAAAGCACACTGAAACAGAAGGAAAAAAAAATTGAAAAATGCTAGATATTTTTTCCTTCCACATATATATTAGACGCGAACAGTATGTATGTATGTATGTATGTGTGTGTGCACTGTTGTAGGGGGTTAAAAATATACGACATGTAAGTGTGTGTCAATTTTTTATGCCTCCTCTGAATATGTGTGTGTCAGACGCAAAACAAAAAATATTAATATATCATGAAAATAAAAACTTACCTTTCAACAGGGATAGAGAGAGAGACTTCAAAATAAAAACTTGTAGCTCACTAAAACTTCCACGATGATATATATGTATACTGCCAGATAAACAATTAAGAATACTGAACTGCCACGATTGACGTTCACTTTTTAAGAGAGATAGAGAAACTTCAAAATAAACTTGTAGCTCACTAAAACTTCCACGATGATATATATGTATACTACCAGATAAACAATTAAGAATACTGAACTGCCACGATTGACGTTCACTATGATAATAATGTACAAAAGAAGAAACTGGTACGTTATATAGAAACTCCTCTTTTTTTTTCTCCTTCCCTCCTTCCTACTCCACGCGACTCTTTTTGGTGAAAACACAATAAGCGCTATAGTCAATGTTCCAGTAAATAAAAACTCTTGTTGACTATAGCGCTCATGCTATATTTTTTTAACAAAAGATTTTGTGATGCGCACAATATCCTGTGGGGGACAAATAACAATAAACAGGACGTTGATAGTTCCACCCATGTATGTATTGTCGATTATTTCCCCCTCGTCATCTATTCCACGCCCCGTCAGGGTGTGGTGTGTGAAACAAATAATTCCCAGTATAAAACTCAAAAACGGAAGATGCTGCTGTGTTTGCTTCCGCCACATCCCCCTCTGATTCTATTGTTATCAGGGATGTGATGGATTCTTTATTCAGAACCGTGGGAAAGCTGAAAAAAAATAGAATCTCTTCGGGCGAAAAAAGATGCAAGGTGAATAGGTTCGGGGAGGGGTTGTCGTGGATAGTTTGGTCCGTGATGAAAATGTTACATTGGGCGACGAAACACAATTGCTCCACAGGAACAGGAAAAATTCTACCGAGCGTGGCTATCCACGCGAACATTAGAAATTGCCTGAATGCCTTGGGGGGGTTTGGCATAGGATTATCGATTTTTGTTTTTAGAGAATAATTTATGTAAGATTCTAGCATCGAGAATAAACAATATTGATTAAATTTTTGACAACATTCACAGTACAAATCTAAACTCGTGATGATTTCGTCGCCGCCATGCACCCCCGGTGAGGTTATATAGGGGCCAGGGATCCTAAAAAAACAACAATTATTATTTGTTTGTTTGTTTGTGTTACAATACATAAGCGCGCGCACGTATGTGTGTGGCACATCGTTCCCTCCCCGAGGGAGAAAAGTTTACGTAGGTCACGATATATATAAACATTTTGGTCCCCTTGATTCCAGCACTCCAACTTCATCTCTAATGTTGACGACAATGTTCTAAAGGTAGAGAGAATAAGAAAATAAGAGAATGAGAGGATGAGAAAATAAAAAAAATGAGAAGAGAGGTTTACGAAGATCACGATCTACAAACATTTGGCCCCCTTGATTCCAGCACTCCAACTTCATCTCTAATGTTGACGACAATGTTCTAAAGGTAGAGAGAATAAGAAAATAAGAGAATGAGAGGATGAGAAAATAAAAAAAATAAGAAGAGAGGTTTACGAAGATCACGATCTACAAACATTTGGTCCTTAAAAAATGAGAAGATGAGAAGATGAGAAAATGAGAAAATAAGAAGATGAGAAGATGAGAAAATAAGAAGATGAGAAAATGGGAAAATGAGAAAATGAGAAAATGAGAAAATAAGAAGATGAGAAGAGGAGAGGAGGAGGAGGAGGAGAGCTCCTCTTTCACTCATCACTGCCTTTTTGCCCCCGTGAAACGTCGTCAGCGTAATAAATGAGGCACGGAACGGGGAGAGAAAATGAGTTTTTCAACTTTTTGTGGTCGTTTGGTCAAGAACTCAGAGTTGTTTTCAGATGCATATTTTACTACTACTTCCTTGTTTTAACCCATCATGAATTGTAAATTTGTCAGACATATTAATACCCACACGAATTTTACTTTCTGTTTCACTGGTGCATACTTTTATCATACTAACAAGCTTCTTAGGTATTCCAAAGTCTACTAATATATTATATAATTTATCTCTTTTGACCAAATCATATGCTTTTTTGAAATCAACGAATAGCTGATGGACATTTTGATTATATTCCCACTTTTTTTCGAGTGTCTGTCTGATGTGAAAAATTTGATCTGTAGTTGATCTGTTGCGTTTAAATCCACATTGATAATCACCTATAATTTCATTAGCATATGGGGTTAGTCTTGTTAAAAGAATGTTAGATAATATTTTATATGTTGTTGAGAGTAGAGAAATTCCACGGTAATTATTGCAGTTCATTTTATCACCTTTTTTAAACACAGGAACAATTATGGATTCTTTCCACTGTTGAGGGATTTCTTCTTTATTCCATATTAAACAAATTAATTTATGAATTTGACATATTAATGAATTTCCACCATATTTAATTAACTCAGCTGGTATTAAATCAATGCCAGGTGCTTTGTTATTCTTTAGCCTTTTAATAGCATCTTTAACTTCAGTCAAGTTAGGTTCTGGAACTAAAGGTTCTGCTGTGTGGACTTCATTTACTTCTGATTTATCTCCTACATGGACATTTAAAAGGTCATTAAAGTAGTTCTTCCATCTATTTAGAATATCGCTTGGGTCAGCTAGAAAATCACCGTCTTTATCTTTTATCAAATTTACTTTAGGTTGCCACCCCTTTCTAAACTCATTTACACCTTTATATAAATCTCTGAAGAATCTGGTGGTAAGAAAGTCTACTCTGAGATACACACCATTGACAATCTCAGGATTGCGTGAAGCCATTGTGGTTAAAACAAAGGGACGGCAAGCCTGCAGAATTGAAATCGTGACTTTAGAAAGGGTAACCAGGCTATTAGGCTACAGTAAGAAAAGAAAGACAATACTTTGTTCCGAGGTCTAACTTGTCTCTTGCATTCGGACATAAGCTGCAAGGACCGGTTTTCACCTTGCAGCGGACAATGTCAACAAACATGTCTCGAAGGCAGAGCTGCATTCGTGTCGTGAGGGAATTTCCTCAACAGGTAACTTGTGGTTCTGTCTCTGTAATTTTGTCCAGCAGGGTTATTTGGTCCGTCACGATGCGATCTCCAATGGCAATTTCCGAAGACATCACCAACCGCACATTCTGCAGCAGAACAAAGAACAATGGTAGAATGACTGGATTTGGCCGTCAAGAACCACACAGAAAAATGTGTTTCACCGAATTTGAACTAGGAGATGAACCAGATGACGTAACTTTTGGCGATGATTACCAATTCTTCTAGGCAAGGGGGGTGAGTTGATGCGGTTTCAGCCCTTCCTGAAATTTTGAGAGAATCTTTTTTTAAAAAAATTGAAAGCAGTAGTGGTAAATGCATATCCACCTTAAAATGGTCCAGATTATCATTTTTGTCTTTGAAGAACTTTTAAAACGAAGTTAAAAATGTTTATTACAAAATATTTTACGCCGTTTAACGCCCACCCCTTAGAATTCAGCATATATCAACCTTTCCAATTCCAGGCTGCTCCGAAAAAAATCCTCTTTGTTATAAACACAGAGAGAATTGTCATTGAGAAAAGTGTATTCATGTCGTGAGAGAATTTCCTCAACAGGAGAATGAATGTATTGCCATTAAAATAAAATCGAATGTGTGTAGAAGTGTGAAGGTAGGGTTCCACCCATACTCGATCTCAGCCATAGTGAAGGTGATGCTACAGTATCACACTCCGGTGGTCTTTTACGGGTTGCATTCAGGTAACCTTTGATAAGGGGCGGGGGAACCACAGCGGCACTTATGTAGGGATCCACGTTGAAAATCTCACCCGAGTCTCACCAAGTCAGTCTATTCTGGTTCCCAAATTACGTGTGTAAAAAATATGAATGGTGGACGTGGAATCCTTACAGTGAGGCAACCCGAATCTCACAACAAATTGTTGCATATCGTGCAAGGATGTTTGTTCTGAGTGTTTTAGAACAACGACGAATAACGAACACATTAAGTGCTCTTGGCATATCTCTCTACTGATAAATCTCTAGATACGATATTTGTACTTTCTTGGATGTTGATATTACCTTTAAGGCATGCAAATACATTGAAAGAAGTTATTATACTTATGCCATTGTCATAAATATAACAGTTGTAGCCAGTTTAACTACAGTTTCAGCAATAATGTTCGAAGATGGTTTTGCTCTAGTAGGATTTTATTACGAAACAGTAGCACTTACCCATTGTAGTTCAAGATGCTGTTTCACCTCTTCACTTTGTATGGATCTCCTGTTGCCATAAA
The DNA here is from genome assembly GCF_977018435.1 of Lepisma saccharinum. Classification (NCBI taxonomy): domain Eukaryota; kingdom Metazoa; phylum Arthropoda; class Insecta; order Zygentoma; family Lepismatidae; genus Lepisma; species Lepisma saccharinum. The sequence continues at coordinate 167,281,839 of NC_139229.1, read as the reverse complement.
CGGGCCACCTGAAACAAGGAGAGAATTTTTTGGCATCCTAGCTGTTATAAGTTTCAATGTGCCGGGTGGCCAGAATTAAAGTTGCTCAACTCAGACCCCTCTGTAGCCTGTTTGAGGCATCGTAGAACTCTGAAATTTGGTGAATCCTCTATGCAGACCATGGGGAAGAGGATGGCGATTAAAAAAAATGTTCAATTTTCGGCTACCAGGTTGAAATGTGGCGCTGTAATAATGAATATTGAAAAACGTAAGTCAGGTGTACAAATCTTTATTGTTGGTTTCTGCCAGTACATCAGTGTTCAATATACGTGCCAGAAGTGTGAATGAGCTGTTGGAAGTAATGCACGTTCTTACTTATTTAATGGCTTGGTGATCATTTCCGAACTTTTGTTCAGCACTCATGTTAAGTGATTTAGCTGAGTTTTTAATTAGAAAGACATTTGTTAGTGGCTGGAAGTTGCGAGAAAATAATCTCTCATTTATTGCAAGATTGTAAGGTAAAGGAAAATCCACAACCAATTGGAGCGGTTTACGTCATTATTACAAACCATCATGGAAGTACAGCGCCACATTTCAACCTGGTGGCGGAAAATTGAACTATTTTTCTTTTATCGCCATCCTCTTCCCCATGGTCTGCATAGTGGATTCACCAAATTTCAGAGTTCTACGATGCCTCAAACAGGCTACAGATGGCTCTGAGTTGGGAAACTTTAATTCTGGCCACCTGCTATATACATATACACACACACGTCTAGTTCTTTTTCTAACGATAACCGTTTCATGCCAGCAACCTACAATACTAACTTCGGTACTATAGTACCGAAGAATGAAATATATATAGGAAGTTTGAAATGTGCTCACAATAGATGTTCGGAATAACAATAATGATTCTTAATGTTGTTTCATTTTCTCTCTGCAGAAGCTCAAGACGGTGTAGCAAACTTTCTAGGAGTTCCACCAGAGGACAGAGATCTGCTGGAAAACGCCATAGATACAAATCCAGTCACAAAAGTAGAATCTACACAAGATATATCACCTGTTCCTAAACAGCCTGACATACGGTGGACTGGGAATAACGTAATATTTTCTACGGAAATTTCGAAGTCGCATCCTTTAGATAGGAGTCCTCTAACTGGGGAGGGTCACAGGTGGAGTGCGAGTCATAGAAGGACTTTTAGTGAAGGGGAATCTGAGAGACGTGTTAGTGAGTCATCCTCGTTGCCTTTCGGCTCAACTGAGAATGAGAAGTTCGTCAAAAGTAGAGAAAGAGAGGAGGCGGTAGTGTCGTTAGGTTCCCAGGACAGTGCGCGACGCAGCAAGTACAGAGAAAGAGTCGGTAGGGATATGAAGTTGGAGAGGAACGTTGAAAGGAGAGTGCCAGAAGTACAATCGTTATCCGCCGTAGTCAAACCTACGTCCGTAGAAAACTTGAGTCGGGAGACGATAGTGTCTGACCAAACATTTCGGGATCCCGAGGTGAAGACAGAGTACGGGGACGAGGAGGCGTCGAGGGTGCCGACGCTGCTTTCATCTCTGACAGACGAAGACGAGGGATTTACACGAAATGCCAAAGCCCAGTCTCCAGGTTCTGGAAGGAGGCTTCAACGATCAATTGCCTTCGCTCAGACCCCGACGTTGGTTCTCCCTACAACGCAGCTTCCGAACGCGCGCAGAAGGACCGTCCATTCTGGGAGGAAAACTATTCGCGAATCTGGACTTGCCGACAACGAAATCGTGCCGCGGCCCGCAGGACGAAGCTTCATCGAGCCTACCTACACGCTAAATTCAGAGAGCATCTTCTCCTCACAAACCGCCAGGCCGGGGGAAGACCAGAGGGCTCCGCAGGGAGGGAATCCCCTGACGGAGCCCACAGCCAGCTTCTCTGCACCGGACGAGGAGGGGACGACTCTGGGATCTGGCTCTCAAGATCCCATTCGGACGTCTCCACTTCCGACTACTGCAAGATCAGCGGACGGTGTGAAACTATTCTACAGGAACGAGGAACGAAAATCCAACCCTGACATTCAGGACATAATCAGTGGGATCGTGAAGCTTTTAGGAGGAAACGTTAATGTCCAGGCAGCTCCTCCACAGCCAGTCAGACCTCAACGGCCTCTGAGTACTCGGATCAACAACAGAGGACCACCGAGGATTACCGAAGTACCTTTCGAACCGATACCGTTGGAAGTCATGAGCTCATCCACCAGTCCTCCACGAAGACCCATTCCTTCCAGAAGGCCACCGTATCCTTTCGATCGACCTCTCACCACCATACCGCACCCTTTCGCTACTGGCGTACCTGTCCCTGAGCAAATAGTGCCAGGGCGTGTTCCACCTCAAACAGCAGTTAAGCCAAGCCAAAGTCCTAACAAGCCACCTCTGCAGGAATCGAAACCGCAGCAGGGGCATGCGAAGCCCCAACCACCACCATCCAAAAACCAACATCCGCCCCCGAAACCACAGCAACAGCCAATACCTCCGAATCAAACTCAGCGACCAACAAGACCTCGTCCAAGGCCAAGACCAGGAAACAGAAGGCCTCCTCCAGGTGCAACGACCTATAAACCTGCTATGAAGAAGCCACCCATATCGTCCGAAGAATCAACAGCAATACAAGCAGAATCTCCATCGACCACAACACATAGTCCTTCGACGACTACAAGTGAATCTCCTCCAGTCAAATCTGAGGAAGAAAACTCCGATTATCAAGAGAGTCAGCCTTCTGCTGTCAGCACACCTCAGGAGGACCAGCCTACTGATGACAAAATTGATGAGGTTGAAGATTCGAAAGATGACAGTGTTCAGGGAGAATCTTCAGATGATGGTAAGGAAGACAAGGCAGAAGAAGATAGCCATCCTGCAGTTTCTCAGGATAATACACCATCCATCGTCATCGCGCCTACGTCAACAGTTGAAGAAACTTACTCTACATCATCGGCAAGTGACACTCCAAAGATAACTCACGAAGATAGTTCATCTGTACAGTCCTCGATCGCAGACTCTGGCGTGGATTCAGCAACACCTGTTCTGGAATCTTCATTTCAGGAAATCTCTTCCCAAGAAAGTTCATCCCAGGCCTCCTCTGACGTAGACAGCACTGCCATTCCAACGACAACATCAACGACAGTGCCCATTCAGACCACATCCACAGATACTTCGACTAAAGCTTCCGAAGATCAATTAGCCCAGCCTACGCAGCCATCAATCACCACCAACAATGTTCCATCTGGTAGTACACCAGAATTACCTCATCGGCCTTCATTGCCTCAACATCCCCTCGGGTACCCACCTCAGCCTCATCGCCCATCGTACGGAAGACCTGGAATAGTACTTGACGATACGGAATACAAACCACGGCCACCGCATGCTGGAGATATCATAACTGCCCCAGCAATCGGCAGCGGCCATGCAGGAGAAGTGTTTGACGTCACAGTTTCAGCCATCCAAGGTTTAGGAGGTGAACCACAAAACACAGGAAAACCTTATATTTACCCAGGTACGTTTCTTACATTGAAAGTCTTCGTTCTTGCGTTATTTATAAAGCATGTGGTTCCTGACACTAATAAGAGGAATACTGGAAACAGCAAGGTATTATAATTAACGCCAAGGCTAATAGTTCTTGCGTTCGTTGTAAAGACTAAAGAAAACTTGAATATTTAATGTCATTGCAATTTGTCTAATGTAAAACTGCGGAAGGAACATTGTCGTTGACACTGCAAGAATACAACCATTACTTTCGCATTCAATACTTGTGCCCTCAGTTGATTGATTTAGTTTAGTGATTGAGTGATGATATAATGAAATCAATGAAGCGACAATCACAAAAAAATACTCATGCTCAGGCCGGGATTCGAACCTGGACACGGAGTCGTAGAGCGCTGTGCTAACCACTCCGCTTGTTGTTCGCTCAGTTGAATACGATCAAATGTGAACAGAGACATTACACAATAACTTTTCACGCGATTGTTTTTGCTATTTCAAGTGCAGTTAGTCTCATAAATTATGAAGAAGCTGTGAAGAGCCAGATGTCAATGACTAACAGATCTCTTAGCGATATTGCATGCACATATACTATAGACATTCCACTATTGATTGTTGACTCAAAATTTTGTTCTTCTCAGTGGACGTAGATGCAGTTCGTATTCCTGGAGCCGAGGTCATCACTTCAGCTGGAGGGACACAGAACTTCGTCTCCATCGATGGGAAGAGGACTTACATCAACCTTTTCCAAACAGACTCGCAACCATCTGGCGTAACTCCAACAGCTGGTTCAGGATTTGGATATAGCCGACCTCCTCATCCCCCGTCAACACCCCAGCAACCTCCACTCGCCCCTGGAGTTATTGGCACTGGGTAAGTAACACCAGCGCTAAGTGAAAATTGTTAAGTGGAGGAATGTTTACTCGAACCTTGGGCCTAGCTGGGAGGATGTCCCATAGTTTAACGTGGTGACAATGAGACAACTGGGGGTATGCTTTACATAAATTTTGCTAGCTGGGGAGTACTGTCCACTCCCCGCACCCTCCACCCTATCTTACCTCAAGCAGTGAGTGTCACACTCTCCTAGTCTAGTCCAATGCAATTTTTGACTCTAGATGTAGTACATGTGTATCCTGGTGTCGGGCTGGTGCAAGGAAATTGTGTTCAACCAAGTAGATGCTTAGCGGAATTCAAGTTCAGAATATTCAAAAACTGACTGTCTGCTACTTTCAACGTCCATTTGATTGATTAGCACCACGTGACCATGCACTACATCATGCACCACTCCAGAAAGTAGTGCTAACGGTGCAGACACCAAATACACTACTTCACACCTAATCAACTCTGTGTTTCGCTTTGTAACAAACCAGACGCGTGGGTGCAGAGTCAAAAAGTGTAGCGTACTAGATGAGCTACTGTGTAGATGGTTAATCGCTGTTATTTATTTTCACATAAAGTACAAATTGTATAAATGTATTTGATAAATTATTTTCTCTGGTTAACTTTATATTTGAATGGTGCTTTGGAAACAGTAAAGCTGAAAAGCAGTAATTTTAGACATAATATTTTACTCATAAAGATTCTAATTGAAATTAGCGCTAATTGTAAATGATGAATATTAATATAGCTACTTGTATTAGCCTTAATGTATTGAAGAAAATTGCTACGTGTATAGACCACCTCGGAGGGATACATACATGGACTCCCGTGAAGCAAGTGTGGGACGAAAGAGTCTCACAGACGAAGTTCCTTAAAAATTTACAGTCTCTCCCCAGCATAAAAAAATCGCTGTGCTAACATTTCCTTTCTCGTACCACTGGACAGTGGACAACGTAGTTTATCACATCCAGATCGGGATACGCTCTGAAGGCTGTATTTGTTAACTAAAATCTTAGGCAACGACTCTACAGTGGAGAGAAAGGGGAAATATCCGTACCATAACTAGTAGTTTAAAGTTAACTATTAAATAACATTAAATAAGGAATAGTATAACCAAATACTAATCATTGCTCATTCACAAACATACACGCTCAAAGAGAACTTCAAAATCGTGTGTCATGGACCTCAGTAGATGTAATTTTCTTTCAGTTTTCTGCCAATGTTTCGTAAATGGCTTGAGCACTGAGTCATATGGTGGTTTTGCAAAGAAAAACTGTAACTGGGAGTATAAAAAAGTGGAAAAATGCAAGTACCGAAACGTCTCTCTTTTTCGCTTGACAGAGGCCGCTACTGATCTTCCTGCCTGCCCTTCCGGTGATGTTCAAAACGAATTATGACGGTTCCTAACCTGACATGCTCGATGACAGATCATTAACATTGTCATTTCCGTTTCCTGAGAACTTCGTAAGAAATTCTCAGCTGTGTCTTCCTGGATGGATACACAAAAAAATCACAAGTGGAAGCTAAAACGGCTCTTTGAAGACAACACTTTCACTTAAGATGAACAAGAACAGCAAGAAAACCTAGCTTATCACTAGTGTCGGCGATTGGGTTCCAAATCTGGTGGGAGAGAACAGTTTACTTTCCCTTGATAGATAAAGTTTAGCATAGTGCGGATGCAAAAGTGACAACAAGTGGGGTGAAATCGCCGCCATTGCTTATCACAGGATCAAGAGCATTATGAAAGTGGTATTTGTGGGGGGGGAACCTTGAAATTAACAGGGTAATCTAATGTGTTTCCAACCCACAGTAGTCTTACACACACGCATGGATATTGCTTGTCAGCTTGTTTTGATTGGAAAAACATTCCCTTCTGAATAACTAAAACTGTGCAATAAATGACGTGAGTCATGAAGTTTCAGTTTTCAACACTAGCTGTAGGGCTGTACAATTTAGAAACTCAATAGGTTGGGCATATTAACGGATATTATATGCTATAAGAAGATTTGAGTTAAAGAAGGGTTAAAAATTTACAACATTTGGAAGGTTTTAATTATTTCAGTAATAACATTGTAAGATAGAAACCTCAAATGGTCATCTTGATTAATATTTAATATTAGTAATACATGGATACTGTTGTTTTCCTGAAAAGCTGGTACATGTAAAGTTTGAAGGAAAATTAGCCCCCCTCCCTCCCAAATACACTCTGTAATAAAATAAAACTAGAAAAACACCTGGCTGCTAATCTGCCAATATGAAATCACTGTATATGCATCCACTATTAGGTTGACATACCATATTGACAATAATTGATGCTGTATTAATAGTTGTTTCAATATATAATTTTTTCAGATATGCAGTTCCCGAAGCTCCATCTACAAGACCAGTACCAAATAGTGGCCGTCCTGTCCGACCAGCTGGACCTCCAAGACCTGGTCCACCTACCAGACCTGGAGCAAGACCTGGTACCCCTCCCAGACGACCTTACACTAGAAGACCAAATAAACCGCCCATAAGGTACTCATTTCATATTATATTATAACAACCAAGGAGCTTTTATTTTTCTTAATCAGTTTGGTAGTTCTGAATTAACTTGATTTAATTTTGATTTTATTCAGTCAACCATAAAATAAAAATATTGCTTTCATCATGTTTTGATTAGAATTTGAATAACATATAACAAAATTTGATATTTTACTTATAATACAGAAACAAGAACCTAGTTTCATAAGAGAAGAGCAGAACATTTTTTTGAAACCTTGGAACATTTTGATTCCAGATTTCAATTTCAAATAAAATAATATGTAGATGACATGCATAGAATTTTATGTCAGAGTGGTGGTTTGTGGTGGTGAGCCAGAAATGTATCAAGAATAAAGGTGGACACAGAAGAGATGCAGGTAGTGGAGAGTTTCAAATATATAGGAAGCATAATTGAAAGAAGTGGAAGAATAGATGAGGAGATAAACAGAAGAGGACAAATGGATGATGGACTGTATCAAAGCATTCAAAGATTAATATGGAACAGGGGTGTATCTATGAAATGCAAGAAGGTAATATATAACACATACTATGTGCCAATAATTACGTATGGAGCAGAGACTTGGACAACGACAGAGAAAAATAAAAGAAAGAGATGAAATTGGTGATGAAATTTTTAAGGAGTATATTGGGGAAAACTAGAAGGTATAGAATAAGGAATGAGGAGATCCAACAGACAGTGGGTGTGATGAAACTTCAGGACAGAATAGATCAGGCACAGATGAGATGGTTCAGACACATGAAGAGATGTGTGCAGAAAGATTGCCAATAAGAGCTTACAATGCACAAGTAGTGGGAGTAAGGTTAAAGAGGAGACCAAGATGTTGGTTGAAAGAGCAGATAGTGGAGAATGTTAGGAGAAGAGTACAAGATTGGAACACCATGGCTAAAAGAGGAGTGGTGGAAGACCAGAAAAAAATGGAGAGGCTTGATGGCTATGCCGACCCAGCCAGAGGAGGTATATGGCCAAGGATGATGATGATGACGATGAGTGGTGGTTTGTAAACTTTGTACACAGAGAACCAACCATTGATTACAAAAACAAGCTACATACTACACAACCACAGCATTGTAGTACCATCAGATCTATAATTATCTATAGTATGTACAAACAATAATGAATATGTTTGTGTAGATGTCAAAGGCAGACAAAGAGGATATTCAGTTAATAGTCAATGAACAAACTATTCAGAAAATTAAAGAGCAATGTAATACAAATGTTGCCAGAACTTCAATCAAAAGTAGCTCAACATGATTATTATGGATGAACTTATAATGCATGGAAAAGCACATTAATTTTGCTATTACTTAATCACTGAATTTGACACTTCTTAAATATTTTTCCTCTTCTGCACAGTGAAACTTGTCTGAAGCGACTGGGCCAGAAATAATGATGTGAGAAATGAGGTAATGAAGGTTATACAAGAGAAGCTATATAGAAATATTGAAGTAACACACAAAAATATACATGATATTCAGAACAGATGTAAAGTTAAATATACCTTGGCGATGAATGATGATTTCATCTTGAAGTAAGTTCTGGTTTTACTTCCAGAATTCACGGGATCAATATCCCAGAAACATTCACAATTCCGTTAACTGTGAATAATTATATGATAGATTATTTTTAACCATGCAGTTCGAAAACTTTTATTGTGAATGAACTCTGTATACAAATGTATAACTATAATGGCATAAATTAAAGCTCACCAAGCCATGAAAACAGTAATCTCCCAGTGCACATGAATGAAGGACTGACCCACTTTATATGTCTGTAAATGACATGCTTTGGCTTCTTCATAAAATTTACCAGGCAGTTTTCTGTCATGCTCTATATGTTGTGGTGTTTTGTAAGCCTACTTCTCTTGATTTATAATTGTCTCAATCTTGATTTGTTCCATGTCACAATCATGCACACACACACGCATTTGAAGTATCCCTCCCTTTGGCTTGATCAATTACATTCATTCATCCTCTATTCACTACACTTTTCTTCCAGTTTTGAATCTTCATATCTCCTGTCATTTCTACCATCAACTATCCATCTAATCATAGGTCTTCCATATGATCTTGTAGCAATCGGTTTCCAGTTGCATATTTGCTTTACTATTCTTTCTTCAGGGTTTCATTCAATGTAATCCAGTCTATAGGTGTAATCCACACCTTCTGGTATGACTACTATGTTACGACTTATCTCACCTACACAAATGAGAGTGACAGGCAACGTGTGTATGCCATAGAGCCAACAATCAAAATATATATCTAAAACAAACTACAATCAAATCCAAGTTCAATTATATTTCTCAATATACTATCCGAATTAACACAATATAACCCATCTCCTCCCATTAATAAGCTGCACTTTGAGCTGAAATATTTTTTAAAGAAAAAAAGAAGGTATACATATATATAAACTTAAATTACGGCGGTATACAAACTGAAAAAATTTACAATAATAAGCCAAATAAAACGGAATATTGATCACGGGACAGGCTCCTCTGAATAGAATAAAGCACAGCCAAATTCTTTGAGTTTGAAGATTATAACTAATACTACTGAAGCCCAATTAACAATGATAATAATAGGATATCTAATCCTAGTCTAAACATATCACCTTTGATATGTTTGCTTTGAATTATCTCATATTCTTATATTTTATTAACATATGCAACTCTTCACTTGTTTTCATTTGCCGAATACCATTATACTCTCTCTCTCTCTTGGCCACACATTTTCCTTAATCTTTCTTTCAAATATCATCAGTTTCCGAAGTATATCTTCTTTGAGTATCCAGGTTTCACAGTCATGTGTAACTACATGCCTTATAATGGATTGATATAATTTTTAATTTTGTTTTCCATGGAAACTAATTTAGGGTGGAATAATTTTGGAACATTATAACAACATTGGAATAATTTTTATGTGCATAGTATGCTGAAACTCTTTCTTTAGTATCTTCTTCAATTGAGTTGTTTTCATTTACTATTGACCCGAGATATTTAAATGAGTGGACTCACTCACTGTATTTGCATTGAATCTACATCTGCGTTATTTGCTTCAATTTTTTCTTCTAGAACATCTCATGTATTTTGTCTTGTTTTCTTTCACTATTAAGCAACATTTCATTACCTCTTGCTTTAGTTTCACAAGGGAGTCAACCATTGATTGTTTTTGGTTAGTTATTGCAGTAATTATAATGTCATCTGTGTATAAATAGATTTGTTTTACCTTATTGAAATGTTGCCTGTAATTTCCGGTTTTGAATTATTACTTCCATCACTAGGCTAAATTAAATTGGTACTAAGGTATCATCTTGTTTTACATCTGTGTTAATCTCAAATTTGTTAATCTCACTCAGATCATTATTTACTTCTACTTGGGCTGTAATCTTTTGTAGTAATTTGATTAATATTTATAAGTTTATCTGAGACATTATTTTTTTTAAAAGAAGTAAGAATGAAATTTATATTTACCAAGTCAAAGGTTTGCATAAAATCAATAAAATACATGATGTAATTTGATAGTATATTCATGGCACGTTTAATGTTCCTTGGGCGGACCTAGGATTTTCTGTTGGTGTTTACTTCCCTGTCTCATACAATCTGGCTTAAGTGCTGGTTACTGGCTCTCACCCTCCTCTTTCTGCTTCAGTTTTCAATGAATTGCTAAACAGTCTTCAGGGACATGGAGTCCCATGTTGGTAGTATTAGTAGATGATATACCAGCTGGTATTCTTCAGTATTTACAGAGGATTTGTCGGACCTGGTGGCTTGCAAGTGAAGCCTGCTGATGTCGATTTGCAGCCACCGCTTTAACTACAGGGCCTTTCCCAGTTCAAGTGTTGGAACCGGCACATATTGGTCTTGAAACTGACACCCGGTTCTTGGTGATCACTCCCCGAGACTGCCATTTCACCCCACCTATTAACCTCACCAGTAGCGAGATAACAAAATAAACAAAATATCCATAATGAATAGAGTGAAAAATATATTAAATGTCTAGGGAGATGATACTGTCTGCTTGATTTGTTGTGCATGTGTGCACATGTATGTGTGTGTGTATCTGTATTGACCTGTTCTTTTTCTTTTTCAAAATAGAATTGACACGTGTATAGTGGGAGATGACTCAACTTGTGACATTGAGCAGAACGAGATGTGCAGAACAGAACAAGGTGTCTCATCGTGTCATTGCAGACCTGGCTTTAGCCGGAGGAAACACCGAGAACCCTGTAGAAGTAAGAAGCTATTGCAATAGTAGATTAATCTATTCATATAGGCCATAAATAATATTCTGTAAAAAAATATATTGCTTTTCTGTGAGGTTTTGATATGTTGTATTTTTAGTATTGTAGTGACACCAGATGGAGAGAGAATCTCATTTGTGATGGTGCTATGGGATCAATATCCAATGTGATATGGTGCAATGAATAGAACCATCATACCTTTGAGAACCAATACCGCACATTTATGGTGGCAGTCTTGTTCTAGTGAAGTCATGTACAGTTTCAAACATGTGCTGTATCTTACCATTGTTCTACTGATATAATTCTGTCTTTTTGGTCAGTATGCTTTGCAATCTTTGCATGGCCTTTGGCAATGGCAGATCCAGAAGACACAGTTGGGAGGGGCGAATTTAAGTCGGGAACCTGACCTCACCGAGACTCAATTCTAACCTACACTTGCTCTTTTTATGTAAACAATATGTAGTACTGTAAATAGGAACAAAGTTGACTTCCATGCTTTAGAGATTAGAGGTTTTTTTTTTTCAAAAATAGTGTCAAGGGCTGGGATAGATGGTTATTATTGTGTGTCATTATCATTATTCAACCCATTGCCACAGTAAACTGAACCAAAGAAAACAAAACCTATTATCCCAAGGAGTCTCAGGTTTGATCCGCTTTTGAGACATATTTCACAGTAGTTCAGATCCAAATTTAAACTGTAGGTCCAGTCCCAATTAGCCTATCATGAAGAAAAGGTGTCCTAAATCAAACTTTATTCTCGAGCCTGTTAAACTTGGTGATGAAAGATAGAACATTTGAGTCTTCAAAAATATTAGGCATGATAATGTATCGAAAAACTAGCAGTTGGGAGGGACAATCTCCCCTATCACCCTCCCCATGGATCCACGCCTGGTCTTTGGGCATAATATCAGCATGCTGATCTACTATAAGATCAATTGATATATGTACTCGTCAATAATTCATAGGCAGATTAGTATTTACAGCTTGCAACACTAGAATTTGGTCTAATTGCTATAGACACTGGCATTAGCATTACTATAATTCAGTTGTGGTAAGGGAGAGAGGAAGTTACAGCAGCTCCAGGCCTCTGGGGCTCCCACTGGGAAGAAGAAAACCTTTGAAAAGTGTTTCACCATGGGGGAAAAAATGAGATTCTGGAAGATAAGAAACAATTATCCACCTAACAAAGTCATCTAAACTAAGATTTCCTATCTTCCCCTGGCTTCTGATGTCTATGAATGTTCCCCTACCAGGAACTTTGGTTGGGAAGGACCCTTGAAACAAATATATTGGCGAATTGGATTGAAATGTTGTTTCAAGTCCACTTTATGCACATATTGGCTAAACGGGACTGGACCTACAGTTTAAAGCAGGATCCGAACCACTATGCGCCTCCACCAGGTATCGAACCTGGGACCCCTTGATTACAAGGTGGGGACACAACCACTGTGCCATCGGGGAAGCCTAATATATTGGAGAAAATGAAATGAAAGTAACGTTGTTGATGGATCATCCTGATAAACACATAATAACAGTGCTTGAAGTTGGGAAAGGTGGGGGGAGAACATCACATCAGCTAGACCTAAGGGTTGAGCAAGCATGCCCTTACTTAACAATCTCCACTTCAAGCACTGCAGAACAAGAACAAGCATTAGTACTATACTTGGAAATAAACATAATTATATTTTTTTATTATTTTACATTGATGTTGTACCTCCATATCCAATAATGAGAATAAGGATGAAAATGGGGTGATCCTTCCACGTAGGACACCCAATCGTCAATTTCACTATCACGTAGTGCACCCTGGACTGCATTTCGCAGACTAACGAGGCTCTGCTGTCTGTGTTTTGTCCTTATGTGTGCTGAGTGCCCCTTTACAGACTCAGCTTTTAACCGAAGTCAGAATGTTTTAATATTTCAGTTAATGACATTACAGTTAATTTAGGTAAGGTAAGGGGCAGGACCCGTATAACATGACGGGTGCAAAATAGCCTTTAAGTGCTGACGCACCCAAAAATTCAAATTCAATAAGGATGAATGGTGAATTGATGAAATGGCTGAAGAAACAAACACAATGAAGCATCCATGCCTCGCCCAAGATTCAAAGTTAGCATATTATAAAAGTCATGAGTCCTTAGAAAACCATTCAACTACAGATATACTAGCTACATATATTACATACATTGCAATATATTGATCGTTTGATTGATTGATTTGGTTTGGTTTATTTTACTTCCCTTTTCTGCTGGATGCCAGAGCCTCTTAGTCTGCAAAAAGCAGTTCAGAGTGTACTACATGGTTGATAGATTTGCTTTATTTTACTTTGCTTTTTGTGCCACTTTTGGCTAATTTGCAAAGATGAGGATGAGTGATGATGTGAAGAAATTGATGAATGAACCCTCACAAACAGCCATACCCAGGCTGGGAATCGAACCCGGGCATCATAGCACGATGTGCTAACCACTCCGCCATAAAGGCCGGCTTTACTACGTGGAAGAGAGTTTGACATTTGGGTATCTTACCCCAATATTGCAATATAATATCAAGTAAATGCATGCTGTGCATAAACAGTTCTACGTGGAAATCATAAAGCATGAAATTAGTAGAGGGAAACAAATTCTAATTCAGGATGACAGTTGGTGTGAAACACCTTAAGCCTCCAACCAATAAATGTAGTTCTAATTTAGTATGGCTCATGTTGTTAAAAAATAAAAACATGTTCATTTTAAAAATATACTTTTGAGCAAAGCTGTGAGTTCATATTGTATTTTCTGACTAATTTTGGAAATGAAAATTAATTAATATGCTGAAATAAAGTACTCACTTATCCATTACACTAGTCTTGATCATGTTCTATTCATTTCGGTTTCCACTGCCACCATTATCTTGGGAACTTGTAACAGTAACCAGTGTCACAGATAATTGAGTACTGTATTTTCGTATATTACTTTGCTACCACATCTTTCTTTCTCTGAAGCATGAATTTTAGCAATATTGATTAAATATTGAAGGAAATATTTACCTATACGTTCCTGTTTCAGTTTATATTTTTTTTATATTACAGGAGTGGTGTCCATTTTGATGTCTATGAGGGTAGACAAGTTAAATGAGCATAGGATAGTTTGGAATGGGAACTTCAGAAATCCTGACTCGGAGGAGTACCAGGAACTTGAATGGGAATCTAGGAGAGCTGTAAGTGTTCCACTTGTTTGATAATTCTAATGCTATGGTGCATTTACTGTGATGCATTCTTCTTTTTTAAATTTCCAACTCTACAAATTATCTACACTTCAGTTACACAGAACATCATTATGCTTTATGTAGCTGAAGCAGATGTCTTTATTTGTAATACTGAAATATCCCGATAGATGGAGATGTAAAATTAATTATAATTAATTGAATCATTAGAGCCTTCTGGTGGCATTTCAGAAGCATATTTTTTTTAGAGGATGGATAAGTAATTGTTAAAAGTTTACACTGTGCTAAATGCTGAGAATTCATGTAGTAAGATGCAAGGGAAAGTTGTAAAAATAAATTTAAAACTAAACAGATATGGGGAAACATAAAATGAATATATTAATGTAAAATATTATATTGGAAGACTTTTCCTTGTAACGCTTTTAATGCTTATCTTTTCCAGCTGGATTCTGCAATGTCAATGACTCCATTTTCAGATGAGTTTCTTGGAACAAAGATAAACAAATTCTACTCCCAGAGTGGCCGAGTTATGGCTAATGTTACTCTGCAGCTTGAGGAGAACTCAGAAACAACCAAAATGTCCGTGAAGCATGAAATCCAGCGCCACCTTATCGGAGTCATTCAGAGACGTCATAACAACATTGGAGAGAGTGCTTTATGGGTTGATGGTCCCAATGGAGCTGTATCAGGTCTTCAAGGTATTACACTTACTCTGTAATTTTAAACATTCTAGACATGCTTATGTAACAGTAGCCCAATAATTTAGAGTTGCCCAAGTGCTACCTCTGATGACCAAAATGCCATTATACTAATGGTAATAAATCCGAATTGGTCTCATTCTCCCTTTAACACTGCAGTGGTCACATACTTGTATATTTTCACATGCTACTGAAGTTTGGCAACACTCTTGACCTTAGCTCTCAGTCTACTTTCCTGGAACAGTCGAGGAACTATGTTCGTGCAGCCGCTATTTAAAAGTTATCCATTGTTGACTTGTTATTAGAGTTCATATTTCAATGGAGCACAATAGTGATCTACGTGACCAGTGACAGAAGTGTTTTTTGATACGTAGTTTTTCTACATATATAAGTATGTGTTTCTAAATCATCATCCTTCGCCATTTCCTGTGGCTGGGTCGGCACAGAAGTCAAGCCTCTCCATTTTCTTCTGGTCTTCCACCACTCCTCTCTTTCCACGATGTTCCAATCTTGTCCTCTATTCCTAACACCCACTATCTGCTCTTTCCACTGACATCTTTGTCTTCCCCTTAGCCTTATTCCCACTCCTTGTGCATTGTAAGCTCTTACTGGTAGTCTTTCTGCATCCATCCTCTTCATGTGTCCGAACCATCTCATCTGTGCCTGATCTCTATCCTGTCCTGAAGCTTCACCAACCCCACTGTCTGTTGGATCTCCTCATTCCTTATTCTATACCTTCTAGCCTTCCCAATTATGCTCCTTAAAAATTTCATCTCCGCTGCCTGCATCTTCTTCTATTATAAATATATGAAGTAGGCATGTCCTGACCACCAAAAACTCATTTCGGATTTTTTTTTGGAAAAAATGTAACAAAAGTAAGATTGTAAGGTATGCATTTTTGTTTGGTTTCATCACATCCAAATGTAATGCACTAGATTCAGAATTTCCTCTCTACTGTAATGCGTTGAGTGAAATAACTTATAATGTTTTGTTAAGTGAAACAAAATTCTTCAAAAAGGACATTCTCAATATAAATCTTAAAAAGTACATACAAGACCAATTCAGCCTTCCACTCGGTAAACCAAAGTTTAGAGTTTTCAGTCAGCAGTTTTGGAATGAATTTTATGCACTGTGCTTCATCAATCCCATATAGCTCTAAATTTCGACCAATAATGGGTAAAAATGATAATATTCTATGGATCACAATAGTGATCCATGCCATCAATGATGTAAGTTTTTTCCACGTGACCAGTGCAGTGTTAATATGTTAACATAAGAAACCAGAGGCGTGGCGTGCATGTAGCTGGTGTTTCCGCAGGTAACAGCAAAATGTAAAGAATTAAAAAGTTGTTTCAATAAAATGACAACATTGTTAAATACGTTAATGAACCCTGTTGCCGTCGAGTAGATATTGCCTAGGACATTTTTTCTGCAGCCCACAGAAGCGAAGAGGGAGGCCGTTCTGCTACCCTGAAGAGGCAACAAGGGAGAAGAGGGCGCCAATGCAAGGAAAGAGTGGGGAAGGACTTTGTGGGGTTATTCATATACCTGTTAAGGGGCCCTGTTGCTGTTCAGACCCACCGGAGCAGCCAGTGTTGTCACATCGGATTAGCAGAAAAGAGCTAAATCCCGCCTAAATAGCAATACAATTTCTGTGAAGCAACTAGAGGTAGACTGCAGAGCCAAGACTGGATTGAACTACAACTGAGACCAGTTAGGTAATAGACGAAAATATAGTTCCTTGGTGTGATTCGTGATTTGGACAAACCTTGCTCCAAAATACTAAGTTGGCAACAGTAGTATGTACAGTTGGGCTTCCCTTCCACGAAGGAGCGGAGTTCTGTCGTCTGCTCAGTGCTCACCACACAAACGTCAAACTGACCCGAGAAAAGTGTGGTTCTTCTTCTTCCCCTTCGCAGCTCATTGCAAAGAAACGGAGACAGATGAAGAATTGACAAGGGTCTACCACTATTCATTGGATTTTCGTGGTAACTGTCTCATGAGTGGTAGTTCTTTCTAGGAGTGTTTGTAGCTAAATCACTGTGCTGATTGCAAAACAAGAACGAAATGAACAAATATCTAGCTCGAAGAAATGTTTTCTTTACCGAAAGGAGGGGAGTTTTTTTTTAATAATGTCTAGCAGGCATAAATGTCGTACTGATAGCCGGTAACACTTTTTAAAAAGTCACGCCACGCCACTGTAAGAAACATACAACCATATATTTACTGTGAAGCAAAAAAAATGTAGGGATTTGAGACGTCCTTTAATGCTATTCTTTTTCCATATTTTGTAACACAGCATTTCCATCTCTTTATGTTAACTGCAATTACAAGGATGAATGATAATTAAATGAAATAGAGAAAAGAACAAGCAGAATATTTAATTCATGCCCTGCCAGGACAGGGATACGAAAATTTCTGGGATGAGTTTGTCAATCGATTTTATTCAATGTACTCTACCACCACGGTTGCTTGCCTAATGCTTCAAGAAAACAAACTTCAGGTAAACACCTTTGTAAGGTATTGTTATGTGCTTTCCTGCAACAATTGTCAAAAAGTATTACACTATACAGGGCCAGGTTGCAAAAACTTAAACTTGGGAAATGGGCTTGAGCATAAATTTTGAGTTCTGAACATGGGCGTTGGCAGGGGAGTTCAAACCGGTCAGTCGACCCCCCTGGAAATTTCCATCTACCTTTTTTAAATTTATGGCAATTTATAAACGAAACACTTTGTTTCACCTCATTTTGCGTCTTTGTTTAAAAATTGTCTTGAGATATCGAATTTGGTACGAAACTTTCATAATTTGCAACACTGAAACTCTGTTAATTTGTAACTTTCACACGTTTTGAAGCTACTGTGTTTGCTGCTGCTACTGCTACTAATGTTTGAAGTAACTATTATGTAAACTTGGTTGTAACAAGTACTATATTATTCATATAAAAAAAACTTATTGGATGCAAAATAAACTAATAAACTAAACTAAAGCTGCTACTACTGCTGCAGCTACTACTACTACTAGACCAGTGGCATATGCAGAAGTTTGTCAAAGTACTAGTAGTAATAGTAATAATAATAATGATAACAATTTAAAATACCGATAATGCAATAATTATAAAATATGAACCCCACTTTGACAAACTTCTGCATATGCCACTGGTCTGTATCAGAATATTCTTGAGGGATAGGGGGTGTCCTCGACATTTTCGATTCGACCCCTTTAGGAAAATTTCTGGCGATGCCCATGGTTCTGAACATTATGAACTGATGAAAGTTTGTTTGAGTTTTTGTTTTAAGTCCACTTTATGCACAGTAAGGCTAATAGGGAATGGACCTAAATCTTAAAATGGGATCTTAAGGCTTGGCTAGACTTCCGACCAGGGCAGCAGTTTTCGAGTCATCCTCTTCTTTTGAAAAACTGAGATGATATACCAAATTCTGCATAATTACATAATTACACGTACATATCCTTACACTTACTTCTAGAGCATTCACATGAATCTTCATGTGGTTTGCTTTCACTGTTGTCTAGATATTCTCAATAGCTTAGTGACTATGTAATTCTATCAAACTTTTGACAATATCAGAAAGTACCAGCGGGTGTCATAGGGTTCAGGGAGGCATGCTTTCTCTCTCTCTCTCTCTCTCTGGTCATTGCAGATCTCAAGAACTTAACATTTTAAGAGTGCTTGTCTGCAGAACAACTTGCCCCATGCTTCATTACCACACGCCGGCCCCCATGGCAGAGTGGTTAGCCCATCACGCTATGATGCCAGGGGTCCCGGGTTCGAATCCTGGCCTGGGCATGGATGTTTGTGAGTGTCCATTCATCAAATTCATCATATCATCACTCATCCCCATCTTCGCAAATTAGCCAAAAGTGGCACAAATGCAAACTAAAATCAAATCAATCAATTATTACCACATGATGCTTTTGTATAAATGGGATTATTTATTATCAAATCGAGACACTGCTCGTGCATTATTTACCCGGGGGTTCACTGAAGTCATGTGACATATGTTCAGTTTCCGCAAAATAGACTTCCTTCGCCTAACAAAAGGATGGGGGGAGGGCTTAAAAGATTTGTCCAGAATTTTTTTCATCTGGGAGTATAAGGTTTTGTATTAGGGGTGTGCGAATAAATTTAGGGCTGAAACTACAATAAATTGTGCCTTTATGAAAAAAAGTTGAGTTTTGTTGGAATATCATGGATGTCCTCAAGTAGGGGCAAGTAATATATTTTTTTTTCCCAGGAGGGGAAAAACACTCCTTCAGTCTGAAGTTACTGCAACGCTTTTATAATAATTACCAAAAATTACTGTGACTGAAATTAAATTATATGCGTGTAATATATAATTTTTGGTTGACATTCAATTTCCATGGGTGGCGGCCCCCTTTTTCCCTTCCGGGCGTCCATGCGGACTAATCAGAACTGGTCCTACATTTATTGAAGGGAAATGGCAACTAATGGCATGTGCATACTAGAAATCGAACCTGAGACCCTGTCATTGATACGCGAAAGCTTTGTTCAAATTTGGGGCTGGTCGACCAGCACACGATTTTTTTCAGTGGACAAGGAAGTTTGTTTACGTTCATTAAGTGCATTTCTATCGGTCATTTCTTACCTGCGCGGACAGCAACGCCTACACTGCATCAAATGACATAACCTAGGTAAAGTCCATCCCTCGCTTCACTCGCAGCATCATGTAATACTTTCCAACAAGTATCCAAGCACTCCAAAAACTAACAAACTTGAGACATTGACACTGAGCGACAGCGAGTCACGTCTTCGCACCTTCTTTCTCTTTCGCGACCCGAAGTGTTTCCACCTTTAAGGAAAAACCTCTTAATGCATGCACGAGCTATTTTGGTAATGTATCTCCTTTATTTTAATTCATCGCATTTAATTCCAGCTTTTATTTGTTTCCACTCATCCATCTCTGCCACAATCTTGCATTTATTCCAAGAAGTTCGGTGCAAAAATGATACAAGAGAAGATTGAATATGTAATGCGTGCGCTTCAAACTTGAACCCCACACAGCAACACTGGAAGGGAGGAAGCAGCGAGAAAGGAGCCTTGTCCTGCGGCTTCTGCGAGAGAACGAACTGCGCATGACTGTTGGGTGGAGACATAGGTTCTGCAATATCCCGTTCCATGTATTTTGTCCTATACCCTCCTCGAGCTTCTACTCCCGCACGGAGCTTTCACAATGGCACGAGCTGTCCTGTGGGGGTTCAACTGAGGGTCTGTATCAGGGTGGCCAATTCGCGGTTTCTTCATCTCAGCAAGAGTTCGCCGTATTACGGACACAAATACATGACTTATTGTGTAGAATTTTTAGCGAAATTATGTAAAAATGTAAAGACATTGTTTATTGTTCATTCTCGAGGTGATTATCATATATTACTGGGGGTTCACTGATCCTGTGTGCTATAGGGCTAACCGCGCCTGCACTATACACTATTTAAATTAGATATTTGTAAGACTTCAGAGAAGAGATTCAGCCCCTAGCCCTCCTCCTGGCTATATGCCTGATTATGCCATTTGGAAGGCTGCCTATTGTTGAGGATCTGTTATGGTTTACATAGAAGATACATTTTCTCCTATGTGGGTGAATCAAGTAAGTAAGTTACACCCCCTTGTAAAAACAAACAAAACACATTAGAAAGAAAAAAAATTATTGGATGAAAATGCATGAACATTTAACTTTTTTTCGACATAGTCACCAAGGTGCTCCAAGCACTTTTCGTATCGTGTGACCAGTTTTTCGATTCCTTGTGTGTAAAAATTCCATCCAATTTCTTTGAACCACTTTGAGACTACTTCCTGCACTTCCTTATCTGACGCAAAACGCTGATCCTCTAGATCTTGTTTGAGAGGAATGGAAAGGTGGTAGTCACAGGGTGCCAAATCGGGGCTATAGGGAGGGTAAGACCACACTTGGTAGTATTGTCATGAAGAACAACAACCCCATCACTCAATCTTCCGGGCCTTCGATCTTTAATGGCTTTTCTCAGATTCTTTAATGTCTCACAGTATCTTGCAGCATTGATTGTTGTTCCTTGGGGCACAAACTCACTGTAAACAATGCCATCGGAATTGAAGAAGATCATCAGCATGACCTTTCGAACCGTTGGACAGGTTTTGGCTTTTCTTGGTGGTGGTGAATACTTGTGTCCCCATTCCATGGATGCCCTCTTTGTCTCGGGAGTGTATTGGTGCAACCAGGACTCATCGCCTGTGATGATTTTGCTCAGAAACTGCGGACCATCCATGGGATAATGGCGAAGAAATGACAGCACAGCATCAAAATGTTTTTTGTGGCCGTCGGTTAACAAGCGTGGCACCCAGCGTGTGCATGGGGTGTGACATCACATTCTCACCATACACCTCGACAATTTGGCGATGGATTTCACTTCGATTATGCCTTTGTGCGCACAAAAATCGGATGACGGAGCGCACCTCAATGTTGGATGCCACCTCAATAGGACGTGCCATACTCACTTTGTGACTACTCGCATACTAAACCAGCTGAAGCATGGCTGCTTCTGGTATGTGAAGAAAACATACCAGACAGTGTTGCCACCAAGCGTGATTATTTTATCTCTCTTAGTACAGGAACATGGGTTGGGTGTAATGTTGCAGCATTATATTGAGCCTCCATATTGCAACCTCTCCATTCATATCTGTCTTTCTCCTCTAATTCCTAACTTCTAAAATTGTGTTCACATTCTTCTCCACTGCCTCCATCTTCTCCAGGGTTTTCCTTTGGGTCATGTACCTCCTATTGTAAATATTATTCTACTGTCTTTGGTATTCAGTATGGAGATACCTAGAATTGATAGAGTATCTAAAAAAGTAAAACATGTGTTTAGAGGCTACCTTGGGAGCACAGTTAGAAGATTCATACAGAATACAAGATGTCAAAGTTCAAACTGAATAATTAAGGTTTCCATTTACTATTTCTGTTGTGGCAAATGTTATTCCCAAATGTCATTGCTTTATTGAACTTCTAAGTTAAATTTGACTAACTACCTGTGTTTCTGATTTCTTTTTCTATCATTGCAGATGTTAATGAATGCAGCAGTGAAGATCTTCATGACTGCCATCCTCAAGCCACTTGCACAAATACTTTTGGATCCTTCCGGTGCACTTGTCCTGACGGGTATAGGGATATCTGGCAAGGAAATCCCCATCGAAGTGGAAGGAACTGCGAGACATGTTCTCCCGATCACTGTGGAGGTCGTGGTGAATGTAGATTTGAACATGGGGACAAGGTTTGCTAGTGAGTAGTTTCAGAATACATGTATTTTATGAGAACATTTGGAATGTCTAGTTTTGAGACATGGTTTACATGAACAAAATTGGTTTCAGATACAACTGAATAATAACATGTTTTTAATGTGGAAAGGAGATTTTTAGATGAGTACATAGTTTCTCTGCATTTAAGTTAGCAAGCGTGACCAACATCAAAATTATGAGTTAAGAAATCAATTTTTATAACATGTAAAAATGCATATCCTCGAGATTTTATGTAAATAATTTAAATTTTAGCTTGGGTTAAAGCCATTTTTCTGCTAATGATCAATTTTGAAACAAAAGTTGGGTGTTTTAAATAAGTTGCACAAGGATATTTGTTACAGATATATGCCAATCAAGTTTATGTGTCATGTACACAAAAACAGAAACTTATGCAAACTGAAAACAAGTCGAACTTACTACTCTCAAACACACACAAAATATATTAGAAATAAAAATTACTTGCTCTGTGAAAAGTTGCTCAAATTTTGGAAGACTACCTGTGGGTAAAATTGATGATTGTGCATTATCTAGCATTATCTACCTTCATTTCCCCAGTGGTGACTTCCTTTGTGTATTAGGACTGTTTAGAAATTGTTATAGCCAATCTAGAGATTAATATTGTACTTCACTGCAAACGAAAAAGATCTGTTAAGTATTTTTTTGCCTCCTAGAATATCACTGAATGCATTTGAATGTTTTAAAAAAAGAAAGTTTTACACAGCAAAGATGTATTTATTGTAGATTCTCAAATATATGGCATATCTCTTTCAGCTGCACTGGTAACTTCTATGGCTCCCAGTGTGAAGTTGATGGAGAAGTTCTGGGTGTGGCAGTGGGTGCATCGGTTGCAGCTGTAATCATCATCATTCTGACTCTTGTGTGTCTATGCATGTGGAGGTAAGATTTTTTTAAAAATGGGTTCAATTAATACCAGTCTACCTAATCTTTTCGAAAGGTTGGTGTATAACCTTTTACAGTTATGGAGACCCAACATTGTTACAGGAAAGACATGTAGTTTAGTACAAGAAGACAAAAATGAATACTACACAATGAATGGTCCTGAACATGACCATGCAGTTTAAGGTGCAAGTTTGGGGCTCCAACTACAGGATGCATGCAGGTTCGAGTCTCCTGGGGAAAGTATAACAACTTTTCCGGAGATTTCGGCCTGTGTATGGGATCAATGGCCACCCATCACCATGAGGAAATTGGGGAGCTACTAATGAGTAGTGTAACCAGTCATAGAAAACCAACAACAATGACTGGGGGTTTGTCGTGCTGACCTCACGTCACCCTGTAACTGGTTGAATGACCTCCCACCAGAGGGTTATTATTATTATTATTATTATTATTATTATTATATAATGAATGACCATCATTGTTGCCAGTTTGAAGGGAACACAAGTAAATTAATTATTTTAAGTTGCAAATTTAGATGGAGAAATATGATGAAGAAATATTTCTGTCAATCCCAAGTTTTTTTCTATGGTAGAGAGAAAGTGCTACAACTTGAAGTTGTTTCTTCTGTTGAAACTAAAAACTTCTTATTGTTAGACTTCATTTCTTTGCCTTATGCATTGTGATATTAAATAGATTAAAATGTTTAAAGAAACTACCTAACTAACCTAACCAACTCCATTTCTGTACAACTTTTCAGGTACTAAAACATTGATTGTTTCACAATGCCTCATTTGATAATTTTGAATGCTAAAGTAGAATAGAAATTATAATTTGAATTAATTTCCACACATAAAGAAACGTTCTTTTCTGCAGGCATGGACATTTATATGGGACAGAAACAGTGGCGTAGTAGAAATTATAATTTGAATTAATTTCCACACATAAAGAATCGTTCTTTTCTGCAGGCATGGACATTTATATGGGACAGAAACAGTGGCGTAGTGGCACTTCGAGCACTGAATACATTGTATACCCTGCGTGGCAGAATTGGGGTTACTGGGCCTAAGGATAAAGGGAAATCTTCACCTCCCGAGTTTTTGGGTCCCTTTGAAGTAAAATATAACAGGTGTGAAGTTCACACCTGTTATTGTGAACAATGTGGGAAATTTATCTCAGATCTTATTTCAATCTCATACTGAGGTTTGGGAGCCCCCTTCAAAATATTTGGTATCATGTAATATATAACTGGTAAAAAAAAAAAGGTCATGAATTATCAAGTTTGTTTCTTTATGTATTGTGTAACAATAAGGCATCGACCGGTTCAGCAACTGAATATTTCTACTCGATTCACAACTGTACTACACACACTACGAAAACTACGAGCTATAAAGGTATGACATGAGAGAAGTTTCCTATTGATTGTCATCTGTGAGCCAGTAACTTAATTCTGAATTTCGGAGGAGACCAATAATGTCAAGTTGCCCGGCCCCTCTGGCTGAGACAATACGCCACTGCTTATTATCGCAGACTTCGTCACATGATATGTTACTGGGAACCATATTTCGGTCTCATAAATCCATTTTTCAAATAAGCGACACTATCAGCTTAATTTCTGGGATTAGCCGATATAAAATGTCAATTATATGCATCCATTTACCATGAAATTTGCTGTAAAATATTTAAAAAATTCATCAGAATATTAAAACAGAGGTTACGTAATACAAAAATACAATTTTCATGCAAAATTTGTGCAAAATAGAATAAAGTTTGAATTTTGCATAATTTCCAGGATAATCAGACTCCGTGAAAGTGTCGCTTGACATTTTTGCAGAACCAGTGAAAGACCAAAACTCAGGAAAAGTATCGGCTGGTATCGGGAGATGAATTCCAACCGATACTTTCCGATACTGATATCGATACATCGACATCGGCATCGGTTTCAGCTCAGCCCTAGTAATAATATTATTATCACATTTCACATCTCATTTTTTCCATTTTATGGCTTTGTTTCAAGCCAATCCCCCTTCCCTCCAAGTGAAGGATCCCTTGCAGGTGGAGGTCCATGACTGTAGTCTCCATAAATCCACACCTGAGTTATATGTTATATTTTATGATATAACTATTTTTATATTGCTAACACTGTCCCATGTTTTCAGCCGGCGATGGAATCAAGAACAGAAGACTGAAATGATGTCTACTAGAACAGGTATAACATCTCCTGTCTTTGGCTACATGGCTGCTTCAGCAACCAAAACACCTGGCAATCCTTACCAAGTGTCAATAGAAGATCGCTTACGTTGGGCACAGATTGCTGATGTCATGGCTCAAAATCATTATGCTGTAAGATATCTTCTTTTTTTGTCATCTAAAGCAATTCTTTCACTCTCAATATCTCTATATCTTTCACTCCTTACTTTGACTGATTTTTATTTGTTAAATGTGTGATCACATGAAGTGTTAAGTTAAATTTCAAATTTATCTGTTCAACAACCTAATATATGGCCAGATATCTCGAAGTGGATTGGTAATATTTGATAGAAACATGTAGCATTTCTCTAAAATAATGCCAACTATTCTGTTAAACTATGTAAAGAATATATGTATGATTTAATCTTACACTTTACTTTCCTATGTAATGTTGTATGAACATAGCAACATTTGTTATTAGAGCCGCCTTATATGTCCTCTGAACAAGAATCCATGAATAATCTGAAAGTTATGACCCCACTTTCAAACTTTAAATGAACTAAAGCAAACCTTAAACAATTCAATTGCAAAACCAATAATACGTCTCAGAATTAATTAATTAAGCTAGCGAAAATTCGATTTTTTTTCACTGTCTGGTGAGTGTTTCCTTTCTCCTTCTTTGATTTTTGTAATTATATATATATGGCAATATTAGTGGTACGGTGCTGGGAAAAATAGTTATTATTGCATGTTGCTGTCATAATTCCTCTCATTGCCATGGAAAGATGGTATGAATGATAAGACGAATATTAAAGTGAATTAACGCATATTCTCTCCAAGGGTCTCGTGTTCGATCCACTTTTCAGGCATATTGCACAGTGGTTTGGTTTCAAATTTAAACTGTAAGTCCAATTCTGACCAGCCTATCATGAGTATAAAGTGGACTTTAATTAAACTTTGAAAAAAAAATCTCCTCGAGCCGTTACACTTGGTGATCAAAGACAGAATATTAGAGTCTTCAAAAGTATTAGGCATAGTTGGGAGGGGCGATCACCCCTATCGCCCTCCTTGTGGATCCATGCCTGACCATAATAAATGATTGTTTAGTAACAAGTTTTTGAACAACTTTGCACATAATATACATGCAATACCATATGCTCAGACAGTAGCAAAGATATAGTACAAGCAATGTGAGCACTGCTTACACTATTAGAATACTATTTAATGTCCTTAATGCTTTAGCCTTATTTAGTCTCCATCGCAATCGATTTGGCAACATTTTATGGCTGCAAACTCCCTCAGTAGCTCTGTAGAAAGCAGCAGCCTCAATGCTTGCGGCCGCTGGACGGTAAAACCAACGCACCCAAAGGATCATGTGGTGAAGCATGAAATCTTGTTGGAGAAATGGGCCTCAATCCTCAGAGAAGAGCTGAGCCTTCGGTGCTTCTCGGAAAGCAACCGAAAACAGAAGGAGACATTGCCAGTAACCAATGTGTGTCTTCATCCACTCGTAAACAAGATCGCAAGGATAATATTAATTATTAGTCATAAAGTCACTGAAATAAACTATTATCATAGCTCTAAATTGCATACAGGTCACTTATTACATCTTAGTTTGTATTTCGCAAATTTTAAACTGCATCAAAAATTGGACATTAGGGTTTGGTTCAAAGATGGAAAGGGCGAGTGCTTGTGTTTCCAGGAAAGGGAATGTCTGCAGTTTTAATCCTGTGTCCAGCTCAAATTACGTTACCAGTGTTGACAGCTACAGTGTTGGCAACTGTAATTCAAGTGAACTGTTTAACAAACTTTTGGATGAAAAAAAAGTACTTGAAGAAAGAACTATCTTCTGATATTTGTAAACAGCAAAAAAGTAAATCGTACACATTGCACACACTAAGAACATAAGTATTATTATGGCATATTATTACTTGAATATTATATGCATACTCTTTCTGTTGTAAAGATTCTGATTCCACAACGTAATTTCTATCTCCAAATTGATATATCTTCTCTCCCGTGAGCGATAAAATTAAGGAAATAGGTTGGTATCACTTTCTGTTGTTTCAGAGCTTTTCAAAGTGATCTTGTTTGGATGTTTTGTAGTTGGGGAAAGAATTTGCGAGGAAGTGAGTGTTTGTTGCTGGTGTTTGTGCTGTGAATTAAACTATCATAAATTTGGGAACGGTTGATACGGCGAAGTGCAGATGTTTTACTGTTTGTTGGAGATAGGCTGACTAGGACTGGACCTACAGTTTAAAGTGGGATCCAAACTACCATGCAATGTGCCTCAACTGAGCATCGAACCTGGAACCCATTGACTACAAGGCAACAACCTTACCACTCCACATTCGGGGAGGCCTCAGGGGTGTATTATTTTACAATTTAAATTGGGTGGGGGAGGGGGTATGCGACACTTCGAGGAGTTCGGAATTTATTGTAGTGAGTAAATCATCCATGCATGTGTTTCTGTGCTTGGATGGAAATCTTAATGTTTATGTCCTGTGTGTCAGGGGCCTGTACCATACTTGAAATACATTTGGTTGGGGGAGGGGGGGCTCAAGTTTCGAATCAACAATGTATTATATATGTAAATATTAATGTCTTTCTTCCCACCCCATAGTTGGCACCTATGCTCTGTATTCGTGTAACAAAGTAACTCCGAATGCGGTTATTAGAACCCTCACAAATTCTCAATTACAATCACGGAGCATAAAGAAATTACATACCCCTTTCGTCGTACATGGAACATTTGTTTGTAAGGTATTTATGAATAACTTTACCAGGAAAGTTGAAAGAAAATATGATAATTGCGAATACTATGGATTAATTTTATTACCCACTTTATTATATTTTGACAAATCTAGTATTTTTTGTTATGTTTTTTTATGAAACTAACTGAGTCAATAAGGATACATAAATTTTACCCTCATCCCCCTCTTCTGGCATGCCATCGTACTATATGCATTGTTGTACTGAACATCACTTGCCTCCTTCGTTAGTCCACACTTTGCTACTGTGCTCAGAAATACATAAACAAACTCTATATAGGCAATAAAATGAACAAATAAACTAACTCTTTCTAATTGAGCTTTGCAAATATGGAGAAGAGGCATTGTGCTAAAGAATCTGCTTTACTCCATAGGATGATAGGGATAATCTCTCCCTTAGCAGGGATGAATAGTACACTGCATAATTTGATTGAAAGAGCAATTACTTATAAAGGAGATAAATTTCTGCCATGCTATCACCAGTTGCATCTTACCTATAATGAGCATTATAGTGTATGTGGTACATCCATGTAATTACATTCAATGCTGGTAATTTCTGTTCCTAATTCATCTGTTTTCTGAAATTTACTAGATTATATTCAGGTATAGCCCATATTGTCTTCATAATATTGGACCAACAAGGAGAAACTGAAAAGTCAGACTGGACTCTGTTTACACTAAAGAATACAATCCATCAATTACAAGGAACTCTCTAATTGTCTAACTTGATTGTCATAGGTGGAATACCTGAAACCAAATCAACTGCAAGTTTATATTGAGTTGTGTTTCATACAATTTGTTCTTTTCAGCAGCCTGAACCAGTTCCACCTCCAACGAGACCCTCCTCTGGAATCTTCAGCTTTGCTGGAATGACTCCTCTCCCGGGCTTGACTTCATCTGGTCCAGGCAGCGGTGGAGGAAGGTTGGCCCCACCTCCACTACCCTCACACAGGCCACCGCCATTGCCAAATGCCCCCATTTCATCCATAGACAGCAGTGAAGAGGAAGATGGCCAAGACCTTCTACGAAATTTCCAGGTTCCTAGGCCTAAGAGTAGGTCTTCTTTCACAGTAAGTTTTCTCGACATTATACAGTAGTTTATTTTCCTTCAAATGTGTTGTTAGTTAATAATAAATAGTTACATTATGCATTCAAACCCTTCCTGTATGTACATACTAATATTTATCCAAAATTAATTAAGGTGAGGTACAGTTGAACACATAACAAGTATTAAAATATAGCAATTTTATACTCATAAAGTTTCATATAATGCATACAAAGCTTGGAAAGTTCCTAAAAAAACCAACAGTGGTGACAGAAGATATAAAACAAGATTTTGTAAATTTCTTCAGTGTCAATGTTTAATTGCTCATGAGACTGATAATGGTCCTAGTGTACTGCAGATTAAATTATGATTATTGTTATTAATAATCCTCAAAACACTGATCAGGCTAAAGTCCAGCAGTCCAAGCTGTCCTGTTGCCTATGAAAACTAAAGTCTTCATTACCTAAAAGAAGTTTATTTCAGTTCAAGTTCCTCTTAAGAAGAAGGGGGAAGAAGGTTCCAGTTCAAGAATCTGAAGAAACTAATCCATATTTACAACCTGAAGTGCAAGCTCTATCTTCATACATATGAGACACCAATCACCTTCTCCAGATGTACATCATCTACCTCCTACAGCAGACCTACTCTTTTACATTGCTGATGTTACTATCTTTTACACAAACATAGCCCATACCCAGAAACTTCTCACAGTTGATTACTTTCTGAATAAACCCCACATACCCAATACCTCCTTCATAATTCATCTGCCCAACTTAGTCCTCACATCCAACAACTTCCATTTCCAAGATACAGATTCAATTCACAGTGATTGGACTGGAATAGTACATTCCAATGCCAATCTCTTCATGGCTAAACTTTATTATTTCCTAGCCTGACAACCACTACAACCTTCAATGGCTCTGACCGCATGAGAAGATTGCAGTAACGTCATTCATGAATTAATGTAACCAGTCACATTCACCTGCAACATATTTTCAAGACAGGTAGCTTCCTTGGATATTGACTTTCATGCACATAAACCTACCATATACAAGGGTAAGTAATAAGTCATGGCAACAATTTTTTTTTTCTTGTGAACAGGGGACAACACGAAAAATCTAAGATATACGTTTGAAAGTGTAAGGAATGTACCTTTGAATGAAGCCACCAGATCAAGTCTGGATGCAGGAGACTCTCGTAGGGAAGAGGCAGAACACAGGACATTAGACAGCAAATCTTTATTATGGCATGAACAACAAGTACACAAGATTGCACTGTTTAACAACCTTCAAAGTATTCACTCAGGTTATCCACTGTTTGTTGCCAGTGATGGAGCAGGTGCTGAATACCATCTGCTGCATATGCAGCACTCTCACCGAAATATTGTTATGATCTATTCTTTGTTGACAAACCGTTTCCCATGCAATTGCTTCTTCACTTTGGGGATGAGATCATAGTCACATGGACTTAAATCAGGAGAATAAAACGAGTGTCGAAGAACTTCCCATCCCCACCGCTGTCAGCGACGCCTAACAATGTCCATTGTGTGAGCTGTCACGTTATCGTGTAGAATAATGGCATTGTCCAAAAGTTCTGGACATTTGATCCGTACTTCACGGTGCAATTGTGACACCAAAATGAAGTGTAATATGCTGCATTCACAGTGTGCCCCTCACGCACTTGATGGCACACAAGATCACCCTGACAGTCGTATTCCAGAATGACCATAACTTTTGTGGGCGACGGATTTTGTCGAACCTTATGTTTCCATGGTGACCCAGGATGCTGCCATTCACTTGACTGTTGCTTGAGTTCAGGTTCATATGCATGTGCCCATGTTTCATCAACTGCAATGATGCGATTCAACATGGAATGTCCTTCATTCTGAAACCTCACCAGATTGATGCGACATGTTTCGTAGCGAATCCACTTCTGTACCTCCGTTAAGTGATGTGGCACCCACTTTGCACAATGTTTTCACATCTATAGGTCCTTGTGTAAAATGCGACGCACTGTCGATGCCAGTATTCCTGTATGCAGTTGTAATTCCGCCGCAGTCCAGCATCTGTCCTCACGTAAACACTGTTCAATCACCATCACCCGTACAACTTTGTCCTTGGCAGTTGACACTCTGCCCCATTTGAAGGTTCCACCCAACTCGCCAATGTTCGATAGGGCATGGCATGCACACCCAGTGCTTCCCGTAGCTCTGTATGGCATTCCCGTGCATTTCTTCTGTGGAGAACTGCTATTTTAACGTACGAATGTTGCTCCTGCTTCATGACCTCCATTTTCGAATGCTGTCACTCACCGACTGAACTTGGGTGTGTGCTTACTACCCCACCGTTGTTCACATACACCATCTGGTGGCTTCTTTCAAAAGTACATTCCATGCACTTTCAAACGTATATCTTAGATTTTTCGTGTTGTCCCCTGCTCACGAGAAAAAAAAAAGATTGCCATGACTTATGACTTAACCCACGTATCTTCAATAAGTGATCAAGGGGGGTTGGTGAGGGTTATAACCCCCACCCCCCTTTGGCCAAGTATTCATAAAAAAATGCCAAAGGCAGGAAAATATGACAAAATGAGGGATGACTACAAATAAAAAGTATACATAACAATTCCCTTTCGAAAATCCTGGGCACGCCACTGCCTATGCCATACTAATGCATCTTTCATGACAGGAAAACATCTCATTTTCATTCCTGATACTCTGGAAACATATCACATGTGCTTATTTATATTTATATTTGTATTTCTGTTATTTATCACCACTTTTCTGTAATTTTTGGCTAATCGATAATGAGGATGAGTGATGAAGTGACACTTAAAAACATGGGCATAACTTGGGACTTAACTTGGAGGAGCAGAAGAATTGAAGAAGGGGGAGGGGGCAGAATCGATTTTTTTTTCTAAACCATAAAAATAGCATCCAGGACTATTTTGCTAACTGTTACATTTGTGAAATCATAGAAATTACTCATTACTTTGTTCCTCAGGTCTCAGGAGTTTAACAAAAGTGCCATTAACATCTAAATTTTAATAAACCTGAAAATTGGGGGGTGACAAGTGCCCCTCCTTGCTCCAGCCAAGTCACGCCTATCCTCACAGAGAATATTCATCTCCAGGCTGGGAATTGAACCTGATAAGTTTGTTGGCGAGATTAAAAGTTTGCCACTTTACGCACTTGGCTACTGACCCAGCTATGTACATTCAAATACTCTAACAAACTGAAGTTATTACATTGGTCTAGTCACCAAGCAAATTCGCAGAGCCATATACTCGCAAGAAAAGAAACAGCAAAAAACATATGTCATTTGCTGATTACCAAATTTCACTCAGGTTCTGCAAGATTATACCACACTCTGCTATCACACTTGCACATCTTACAGTCTGACCCAGACACAGTTTACAGTACCAAACCCAGAGTTGTCTTCTGACAAGCCACACCTGCACCAAAAGTAGATACAAAACTTGGGTTATCTTCATAACCTTTCCTACCATTAACATCCATCCTGTGAAAGGCCAAAAACTCATTTGCACCAAAGGATATCTGCACAACATCCAATGTAATACTGGTAGATATTCTTATCTGCAAGAGAAACTGGAGGCACACTCAATCCACACTTAAGACAACCATGGATCAGCCTCCAATACCAGTAGGTCTGATTTGGCACATCCACCTACACACACACAGAAGGGGCTGCACTTTATTCCTCTGCTCCACAGCCTCAATGAATTATTAAAAAAGTGCTGTTGGTCTGCTTTTCTTGTTCTCAATAGCACCATATTCATCATTAGTTTCGAATTACTACAGGGAAAGTGTGTGTAATTATAATCTGTGTTCTAAGTAGTAAAAATTATTTTTCAACAATAAATGAGAACCATTCTCAACCTAATGTGCAACTAAACTTTGGCAAATGAAAGTAAAAGAAAAGTAATGAAGAATTTCCAAGTGACATAATTTCTATTTGGAATTTTCTCAGTTTGCAAGAATGTATGTGCTCTTTTGCAACTTAAATATTTGTACATACATGTACTACATTTCTTTCTGATATCCACCAATGACCTGTTAGTTCAACAAATATGAACCTTTTGGACATTGTGATAATAAGATATCACCTAAAAGTACAAAAGAAAGTAGAGAGATGTGAAAAGACCTATTACCATTGTATTAACATGTCAATGCAATGCTCAGTGTAGGATTTCAGTAGAAAAATTTAGAAACATTGTACACTTCTGTTCACAAAAAGTGGCACACTCGTTTGAGTTGAAGTCAAGCTTCGTGGCCGGAAGTACAGCCGAAGTAAGTGTTCGGAAAGCAGCAGTGTTGCTTACTATCAATCAATTTAACCATATGCAGGGAATTTTGTGTCTCTCAGACTCAATGAAAAGGGATAACGGAAAGATTTCAGTGCAAATATTAATTAACTGGAATTTCCACGTCTGCAATAAAAGTAATGTAAATGTGAAATATTCCTGAAATTTATTTTAAAAAGAAACGAGTTTTTGATGTTCGTGATGCAGTAGTTTTCACAATTCATTAGAATGCGAGGGCCCTGGGTTCGAATTTGGTCTGAGCATGGGTGTTGAGTCTCTCTTCATCATAGCGAGTAGCCGAAAATGGAAGAAAAGCAACACTAAATAACGAAATGGAAAAATATGCCAAAAAATAAGCAAGACAGAAATAGTGATGTTGCTATTCCTGAAAATAATGCAAAGAAATCTTTCGGAAATACTGTTATCCTAGTCCAGGAGAAGGTTTGAAGAATAAATAAGGTCCTTCCCCATACACTTTGGCAAACAGAATCGCAAAGTTGGCACTGAATAAGTGATGGCAAAAATGATAGAAATCCTAAAGGAAGAAAAGTTTATGTCACAGCCGTGGGGGGGGGGGCACATGAGAGGAGGTACCTCCCCCCCAAACATCAGTCATCCAGGCTATTAAAAATAAGTCAATGGCTGTCCTCTCATTTAACTTTAACAGTAAATTGAATTTTTGTAAAATTAAAATTGTCGGGCTTTACTTTTGTTACACGTGCATGTTGGTTTTGTAATGGAGCACAATAATAGAATTGTGAATTGTTTCTGCTTCTCGGTCGCAGAGAAGAAACAGCTGGATTGACAGGCTCACGTGACTAAGTCACTGGTGCTTACCTTACTCGAACACGGCGAATACTTGACCTTGACCTTGGCAGTCTAAAGCCAACAGACAAGAGGAAGCTTTTATTCAGATAGTTCGTAACAAGGAAACAAACTTTCTATGGAATTTTACCCCAGACGTTACCTGCGTAGTATAATGTGAATGGAAACATATTTGTCCCTTTCATCTCTCTATACTGCAATGGTTGTATATGCTATTAATATTAGATTGCAGTCCACATTCAGCTGTTTTGCTCAAATTGCACCTCAAAAGCAGAAGTATGCAGAAGTATAATATAAGAATAATAATTCAAACAGCTAATTATCCAAAATACATATTTTACAGCTCTATTCTAACTGCCATATTAGTTATGTTTAGGTCAATAATAGTAGTTACTGATTAATTCTGTGAGTTTCTGATAATAACATCTACAATCTGCGCACATCTTGACTTTACAATTTGAACCAGGCTTTTCTTCTTTCCCATCTGAAAATTACTCTTAAGATGCGAGCATTCATCGAGTGGGTCACTTGTAAATATGTATTTATGTATAAAATGAGGAGAGTGACACGTGAATGACGGAACATCTTAAAATACATCTGCTGATGTTCCTCAAAATTTACTCATTTAATTTCAGTGGTTTTCTTCTTGAGAATATTAACAACAACAATTTTCAATTTTAGCACTTGTTGTAAATTTCGAGTCTTAGCAGCAACTAAAAAATCTCAGTTGCAAGTAGTCTCGAGTAACAGTCACCTTCTCTGAACGAGTAATAGTTTCAATACATATTTTCTTATTGGCATGCAAACAATAACAAAGTTCCAGGCCTGCAATTGGTGTGACGAGAATAAAATACATTATGTAGCACCCATTTGGTAAGAAAAAATATTTTGGAGACATGGGGATTTGAACCTAGGATTTCAGCTTAGAAAGCTGGCCTTTAACCGACATGGCCAAAAGTCATGGTGAAGAAACCAAGCTATTCGAGTAATTTATCCATAAGATTGCACCTTTTCTTGCCCAGCTTGAAACTTTTGATGTCGCTTTTCACTAATTACATTAATTTGAAAGCTATATGCTTCATCAGATAGGCTTCATACGCTGCACACATTGCTGACAAAATACAAGTGAAGCTTGTGCATGAAAATTAATGAAGACTTTGGCAAGTCGTGCTTTTGTGGAAGGTTAGTGTTTCCAAACCTAAATGATTACCGTTCCCATCAGTATAGCGGATTCTGCTATGTGACGAGGAATCTCATTAACCAATGGCACATAAATTATATTATTTTAAACTATTTATTTCAAAATGAAGAGTCAATATTCTGGAATGTACGGAGACATTCATTCATTTGGTAAGAATTTTACGAGAGTCACAATTCTATTATTGTGCTTCATTTCAAAACCAACATGACATGTAACAAAAGTAAAGCCCGACAATTTTAATTTTACAAAAATTCAATTTACTGTTAAAGTTAAATGAGAGGAAACCATTGACTTATTTTTAATAGCCTGGCTGACTGATGTTTGGGGGGGTACCTCCTCTCATGTGCCCCCCTCCCCCATCTGTGACATAAACTTTTCTTCCTTTAGGATTTCTATTATTTTTGCCATCGCTTATTCAGTGCCAACTTTGCGATTCTGTTTGCCAAAGTGTATGGGGAAGGATCTTATTTATTCTTCAAGCCTTCTCCTGGACTAGGATAACAGTATTTCCGAAAGATTTTTTTGCATTATTTTCAGGAATTGCAACATCACTATTTCTGTCTCGCTTATTCTTATTGCATTTTTTTTTTCATTTTGTTATTTAGTGTTGCTTTTCTTCCATTTTCGGCTACTTGCGATGATGAAAATAGACTCAAAGAGAACACCCATGCTCAGACCAAATTCGAACCTGGGGCCCTCGCATTCTAACAAATTGTGATAAATACTTCGTCATGAACTTCAAAAACTAGATTCTTTATGAAATAAATTTCAGGAATATTTCACATTTACATTACTTTTATTGCAGACGTGGAAATTCCAGTTAATTAATAATTACGCTGCAATCTTTCCGTTAGCCCTTTTCTTTGAGTCTGAGAGACACAAAATTCCCTGCATATGGTTAAACTGATTGATAGTAAGCAACACTGCTGCTTTCCGAACACTTACTTCGGCTGTACTTCCTGCCACAAAGCTGGACTTCATATACCATTTATGAGCAGTGTAGGTTATCGTTATGCAAATAATGTAGACAATAAAAATAATGAAAGTTGTTAAGAACTCTAAAATAAAGATGATTTCTCTACTGTCTACAAACGTATTTCACTTAGCTAAACAACTGAAGGATTCAGACTATTCATTCAAATAGAGTACAGAAATTTATAACTGTTTTTTTGTTGTTTTTTTACCTAAATGACATTTCCAAGATTTGATTTGAGCACTAATTGTTTTTGTTGTGTTTTGCAGAACCAGAGTGGAATATATTATGATGTGGATTATGAGCAAGCAGAACTTTTCAACCGGAGTGGACACAGCAGCTTGCAAACACAGCCACCACCACCTATACCCATGACTACATATATGCAAAACATTAGTCGGCCATTTTTCAGGCCGTGAATGACCACGAAATTTATATAAATCATCTCCCGGTGCACCATGATAATGTGGAAAAATACTTTTATCAAGTTCATATGTCAAAATATATTTTTGTGAATTTTTCATGCCTACTTCCAAGAAGTGATACAACTCCCAAAATCAAGATGTTATTAGTTTGAAACTAAGTGCTGAGCTTGCAAAAAAAAAAAAGAAAGAAGAAAGACAATTGTATAAAATAATGGGTGAATGGACAGTATTGTCATTGTTCTGTGACTGTGAATAATTTGTTAATTATTATGTTAAAAGTGCAACTACGTTTCACAAGAACACCATTGAATTTATCATCTGTGACAAAACCCTATGAACATATGCATATAATGATGAAATTGATTATCATCATATGATTAATTTTACGTACCTTGAACATTTTTCAGTTATATGTATTGATAAGTATCTAAATTGAAAACACTGTGTAAGCATTACTAACACATATAAGTATGTTCACGTTTTGAAAAATCTCTTGCAAAAACATAAGTGAAGCATTCATTTAAGAAGAACTTAGAAAAACTAATCAATGTACTGCAAACGTTTTTTATACTACATTACCATGTAAACTTATTTATGTATAAATATTGACACATAAATAGTAATGCAGCAAAGAAAAATAAATATTGATGTGTTTTTGATGAAAGTCATTCTGTATTTGAATATGTGCATTACTTATTTGCTAAAATATGATGTCATGTTGTGTGAGAAAAGCTTGGTTTCTGTCTTGCAGATCTTGGTCTCTCCAATCTGCAGAAATTTCAGATGTAATGCTTTGATAAGAGTCACGTTTTGGTCACAATCTATATAGGAATTACCTCTGATTGAAAGATTACAGTGACCAATTTCAAACGCTTCCTAATGTGGACAACATAGCATAAAAACCGTATGACTGATTTTTTTATTTTTTATTCTTTTATTTAGCCCACAGCAGGAATCACAAAACATTCCAAGAATATGAAAAATGAAATCGTAAGCACAACATCATCTGCACCTTTCTTCCCTATAGTCTCATCATAAGTGAAAGAGCCTGAAAGAACATGAATGTCAAAAAAAATGATGACTGTCTTTTGTAATAGACATAATTTGTATTGACATTGGGTAAATTTTAAGTTCTTTTGAAAGTCAAAACAAAGAGCCTCATGTGAAGTGACATTCTGACAAGACAGACGTGCTTGGCATTTTCTTCTGCCCTTTGCAAGTGCAACTCTTGTTGTGTTGAGCTCTTTTAACTGTGCATTTAGTTGAAGCTTCTCTTCATGATCTGCTGTATTGGACAGTCTGCTCTCAAGACTTCACTTATTAACTTTGATCACATCTCATCTACTACATGTATCAGTACGTGAATAACCGAAGGAGATGTTGAATTTTGTGTTGAAGATGTAGTGGTAAGTTTCATATGACGCAGGTTTTGTAGAGTTCATAGCATGAAGCTTCTTTATATTCAATTCTTCTGATAGATAAATACGTTCACTGTCATGAAAGCTGTAATGAGATGCCCTGTCTTTAAGTGATTTAATGCAGCAGTAGCTCTAAGGGGAGAGCCGCCGTGCCATGGCTCTACCCTCAGAAAAAGCACTTGCTTCGCCAAAATATAGTTAAATTAATACATTTACGAACAAGGAGATTCGAATTTCATAAGCATTCGAGCTTACAGCTGCCTCAATTCCTGCGCCGTATACCCAGATGTTCTCTCACTTGCTCAGGGCCAGCATAGTGTGGCCATTGTGCAGAGGCATTAGTATCATGCAACCAGCCATGCCCATTTTCGGCTGGCATGACGCGAAAGCTTTTGCATTGTGTTGACATAGTTGCAAACTTCATAGAGAAGTGATCAATCCTGACTGATATGTAATACTTGGAGATGTAATTGGGGAGAAAAATACTTTCCTACCTACTTGGGAAGAACGAACGTAAAATATTCCCAAATGTATATAACCATTTAGATAGATGTGTGTAAAGAGCCATCCAGACTTTTGTTGTTATCAATTTCTTCCTTAAGAAAATATATATCCCTTGCTCTAGCGCACACAGACACTCACGTGTTGCAACTGACGTTGACAATATTGAAGATATTTTCTGTAAAAAAAGAGGAATTCGCATCACCAGGGGATTTTTTACTTTAATATTTGTAAAAAATCACACGGAAAATCTATCAGTATAAGAATTTTACTTGGAGATATAATTCAATTTCTTGCATTGAATTTTAAAAATCGTAGATCCACAGTTCATTTAGCAGATAATCATATTTTAGTTGTTGGTAACACCGATTGTTGATGTGCCGTGTGCCGTGCTCGGGTTGCAAATTATAAACAAAGCAAGGTGAGAATACAGTGTTCGACTCTGTGTCTCTAATTGTTCAGTGTTTTTCTTTTTAGTGAAGTGAAAGTGTCTGATGGTGTGTGAAAGTAAGGGTAGTGAGTGAAGAGTCAGATTAGAGCATTATTACATACACCATTTTCCAAGGTACTATACGATATTAAATTAAAAGTTAAACAACGTGGTCGTTCCATGCCAGATTTAAACATCATTTCTGTCTTTTTTAAGAAAAAAGTGGTAAAGGTGACAGGCGTCGAAATTTTAATAGTCGCATTTATTTCCTAGAAACTCTGGCTGACCTCTGTACACAGCATGCTACAATGCCTGGGATCACGGATTTGAATCCCAGTCTGGCCTGGGTGTTCTTTGTGAGTGTTCACTCATCCTTATCTTCATGATTAGCCAAAAGTAGTACAAATGGGAAGTAAAATAAACCAATATTAGGAACTCTGAATCTTTGTCTGCAATTTTAGTAAACAAAGTTCCGTTAAAATTATCTGTTTCATTAGATTTCTATGACATATGCTAGCAAAATTTTTCTGATTTCTTGATCACGTTGGCACTACCCATCATACTAGCTGCCAGCCACCACTGATTTAATGTGAGAGTAAATGGCATTCAGAGTTTCCTGCTTTAATTTGTTTGGCCTATTTTTGTGTTTGCCATGTCCATCTTCATCAACAGAACCTGTTAGTGC
This sequence comes from Lepisma saccharinum, assembly GCF_977018435.1. Lineage (NCBI taxonomy): Eukaryota > Metazoa > Arthropoda > Insecta > Zygentoma > Lepismatidae > Lepisma > Lepisma saccharinum. The sequence continues at coordinate 167,241,809 of NC_139229.1, read as the reverse complement.
TAGTTTAGACTGAATTGTCTGAATACGTCTTGCACTGATACCATGCAATGCTACTAAGAATGCTTTGTAACAAACAGGTACTTCAATCATTTCATTACCTCTAAGAACATGGACTTTTTAAACTGTAGGAATGTGAGTGTAAACTGGCATGGTCCTGATTCTTTCTTGGTCTTCTTCACGAAATACAGCTAACATTAACTAGTCCTCCTAGGTTGCAGATTTGTGCATAATAATTGTTCATTTTATTGAATTTCAAAATTATGTTATTTCTCTCTGTTGGATTTATCATTTCAGAGCATTTGAAATGAGAACACTGGAAATCTGGCTCAGTCTCATGGGTACAGCATAGTATTTTTTTCTTAACATCACTCATGATTAAGACTGTGTGAACTCAACAAAAGCAGGAATCGCAAACATGATATTATGAATCAGCACATGACGATCAGTTTTCTCCAATGAACATGTAATGGGCAATCAATCATCATTTATACATTATAAGCCATGGACATCTATCATTTTCTCCCTGTATATGTTACTTTCAAAACTTCATAAAATGTGCTTATGTGCACTTTTTGCCTGTTTTACTTTTAAAACATTACTATGGAATGCTACGGTTCGAGTCTCCTGGGGGAAGCGTAACAACTTTTCTCCTGGGATTTCAGCCTGTGTATGGGACCGGTGGTCACCCACCATCATGAGCAAATTGGAAAGCTATAAATGAGTAGCATAACCTGGTCATGGAAACCTACAACAACGATTGGGGGTTTGTCTTGCTGACCACACATCACCCTGCAACTGGTTGGATGATCTCCCACCTCGGGTGAGTGAGAGTAGAATCACGTAAGAGTGAGCCTCACAGTCGGTAGGTAGGCCCAGACTCTCAATGGGCTGTTGCACCACAGGTTATTATTATGGAATGCTACAATTTAGACATTCGAAATCTCTATTTTTGTGATTCTGTGACCTTCATCATTTTACCCCTGTACTCTTCATGTGCTTACAGCATATTTTGTGCCCATTTCAGAAAAAAAATCTGGATCTGCCTATGTCTTGGAGTTCAATGACTGAAAGATTGATTGGGGATACATTGGAATGAGAGAGAGGGAGATACAGACACATGTTGCTATGAGTCAAGACAACTTCACAGACAACACTGTTGAAACCACTCAAACGTATAAACCTACAATATATGTGGACAATAGCATTCACATAAATTTGTGTAAAGAACAGTGGCCTTACAGCAGCTCTCCCCACAATGCAAGGAGTACCTGAGGTGTAGACCCCGCAATGTTCTCTCTGTGCTCCTGAAATTTTGTATAATCCCTCATGTTCAACAGATAGTGTCGTTTACATGCGAAAATATTAGAATTACCAAACGCATATGTATCAACAATAACATGTTTCAAAGTGGAATTTCTTTTAGATGAGCACTGAATAGAAAAACTTGCTCCTCCTCTTCTTCTTTTTAACTGTCGGTGAACAGCTGTACTGTAGGAGTCAATGGACACCCCAATTACCTTTACGACTCAGTTTTCATTACTATTATTTTGTAATTTGTGGGAGATGGTCAAGTGGGTTCCAAGTAACATATTGTAAGACAATGTCTGCGGTAATGATCAGGGAAGTACTGGTTCAGCCATATGGATCCTCTCCGACCAAATTAACTTACTTGCTTGCTTGCAAATAGCCATCAATATGAAAGAAAACTCTCATACCTGTATGTAATGTTTATTGTCAACTCCTAGAGTGTAAAATGTCTAGTTATGAATCCAGTAGGAAAAGGAGCTGACCTCTGTGGCAAAATGATTATCATAGCTACAGCATGCTACTATGCCATGGGTCCCAGGTTCGAATCCCACCCCTGGCATTGGTGTTCCTTGTGAGTGTGCCTTCATCAATTTCATCACATCATTACTTATCCTCATCTTCGCAATTAACCAAAAGTGGCAGAAAATAGAAGTAAAATAAACCAAATCAATCAAACCAGTAGGAAGATTCAGTTGCTGAGCTAGTCTTGCTCTTATTGCTACACAATAAACAATCAAACTTGGTATTTCATGAAATTTCACAGAACAACCAATGGCAAGGAGGTCTCAAGCCTTTTCATATTTACTTAAGACATGAGATAAATTTCCTACATTGTGCACACCTGCTATGTGTTACAAATGATTCTTGATTTTTAGCTATACTGTGGCAGCCCAAAAACTCACTAGGAGACCCTAACCACCTCGAAGTCCAAAGGGGAATTGTTTACTATATTTTAAACAATTCCCCAAACAGTGTTTTTTGAATGCCTGTGTATGCATGTGTGTGAGCTAATGGTTTTTCTTAGAAATTGTATCAAGCAAATAATACCAAAGATCATCATACACTATATATTTGCCTGCATGAAATCTCCTATTTTCTCTAAAAAAAGAATATTTGCTGCACTACCAGTGGCGGCGATTGGGTTCCAAAACTGGGGGGGGGGGGGCAAAGGCAGTATATTTCTCTTTGTAGATAAGGTTTAGCATACTGCGGGGGCCACTGCACCCCTCGCCACACCACTGTGCACTACTGTGTTGATGCAAAAGAAAATATTTCCAATTCCCCTATCCAGTTATTTATAACAGATTCATTTCATCCATATTTAGTTGCCAGAAGCTAAGTTGATATGGATAAATGAGAAGGCGGGATATTTGGAGTAAACGTTAATTTCTTGTGCACATGTAAATTATCGTGGTTCGGATCCAACTTTAAACTGTAGGTTCAGTCCCGATTAGCCTTACTGTGCATAAAGTAGACACCAAATCAATCAATCAACCCAAATTTATTTAAAGTTGCTACTATTAGCGGTAGCGGAATTGTTAGCGCAGTACGAATACGTGTCGGTGGTGTCCACCAGGGACGGCGACAGGGGTGGGCATGGGTGGGCAAGCGCCCACCCAAAAATTCCTTTGCCCACCCGATTGCCCACCCAATCAAATTCAATAAGTACATATACTTAGGGGTATATGAATGATTCAATATGTAAGTGTATTCAGGTGTTCATATTGTATAATTTACTTGTGAATATTATCTATGCTAGAAATGTTCACATATTAACAACCCATAAAAAGCCAATTTTGTCAGAATATGAAAGTAATTACTAGAGCTATTGAAACAAAAACTGTGATCAAATGAACACTTCCATGATTAAAAGCAGCTAGTAGGCTTAGGAGGCTCAAAATTATGCAGGGTATGATCAAGATTAAATCAGAATTTAGGGTGAACTTGAGCACTGTAGCTACGGGCCTCCACATACGTATATAAATCCCGGCCTGGGTATGGTTAAAATAATCTCCAAACAAAGAAATCAAAACATCATCTTAGCGTTACTTCCTCCAGCAACACAATAAATTATTTCTACTTTTTAATTATTATTAGAATAATTTATTTCAAGAAGACTTAGATGCGCAGGCCATGTGACACGAATGGCAGAGGCAAGAATAGTTTACAGGATTCGTGTTGGGAAACCTGATGGTAAGAAACCAGTAGGAAGGCCAAGACGAGGATAGAGGGATAACGTTGAGATGGACCTAAAATACATCGGTAAGGATACGAAAGATTGGACTGATCTTGCCCCGGATAGGGACAGATGGAAGGCTTGTGTTGCTGCATCCATAAACCTTCGGCTTAAGTATGCTAGAGAGTATAATATAGTTTTAATTAGCTCTGCATTGAAATCTCAGAAGTGTCACTTTTTATTTCATTACAATTTTCATATACCTGTCATCTTCAAATATCACCTTTATATTCGTTCTACTAATTAAAATGAATCACAATAATCACTACAATACCGAAGTGAATAAATTTCAAGTATGGAAAAAGCTACAGAATTATTCAATTGCTAATGAGTGGCTTATCCTAATTAGAAATCCTCGTTCCACACATAAATTTTGTCACATGAATCAGCCAAAAATGTCAACAGAATCTGTAGATGCAGATGAAGTAAAGAAAAAAGGTTATGTCACGAAGTATCCAGAAGACGATTTTGTTATAGATCGACCACAAGGAAAAAAACCTTGGGACGAAAAGTCCCCTCGCAGCTTTCCCTTCTTCCCCCACCTCGGGCCATAAGGAAGCATGGTCCACTCTCCCCCTCCCCTACTCGCGGGGGTACGGTGCGCATGAGTCGTGGGTCTGCGCAGGTTGTTTTGCTCATGGTTCCACTATAGTTTGTTTTTAAGCCCACTTTTATGCTCAGATAGGCTAACCGGGACTAAACCTACAGTTTAACGTGTAGTCCGAACCAGTGTGCATTGTGCTTCCACCAAAAAAAGGGGGGAGTCGAACACAGGACCTATCTATTATAACGACAGCTTTATGTCATTGGGGGAAAAAATATATACAGAAAGAACGCACCAAACGTGTCATTTTATCACTACAGAAGATGCGTCCATTTTAAGAGGGTGATTGCCTGATACAAATATTTGAGACTTTCGGAAATAAACGTCATTGTTCACGGAATTAGCTGCTTTGATCCACTAATGAAACGCTGTCCAATTGAGACTACCACCTCAACTTTCTAAGAAGTATGAACTAATGAAACTTCATTTTTGGAAGAGTAAGTTGTGGTTGATTTGTTTTATTTTAAGTATTTTTTTTTGCTAATTTTGATAATGACGACGATAAGGTTCAATGGTGATTAGATGAATGTATGGAAGGGGTAAAAACAAACACATGCTGACACTCAAAATACAAACTCTCATAAATTATTACTTTGACAGTGGTTTCAAGCACCAGGGACTCGTTGTCCTGAAAGAATAAAGTTTCCAGGGTATGCTGCACAGGTTAGAGGTTGACATTCTAGTGTGTTTGAAATGGTCACACCATACAACCCAAGACATCTATGAAAAATAGATGAATTATTACTGGTACGGTGATCAACTTCGATGAATTCCTTGTGTCCTAAATCATATTGTTACCTCAGAAAATATGTTCATGTAACATACCATACCATACGTGTATTGCTTCTCCCGCATTAGTTCAGAAAACAAATAGCAACTTAGCTAATAATCTCTTCAATTCTGAACAGATTTCTCAATCTTACTTGTTTATTACATATGAGTGATATTTTGTCAAAATAGCCTTTCATTAGCCTAGGAATACTCCATGCATAATGAACAAAGAATTGGGTTTCCGTATGTGATTTAATCATTTCTAATAAGACGTTCATTTTAATCCAAACATTCAGTGGCGGCGATTAGGAGGAGCGGGAAGTGGGGGGTGCAGTTCCCCCGCCACACTTTGCCACTTATTGCCCCCGCACTATGGCCACTTTATGCTAAGCCTTTTCTACCAAGAAAACGTATATTGTCCTTGTCCCTCAAATGTTGGCACCCAATCGCCCCTACTGCAAACATTCAGATAGATTTGTAAGTTGTAGAAACCTTGTAAGCTAAGAAAAGTGACCCCCAAGGAGTAAGAAAACTCATTCAGTAAAGAAACCATACGATGAAAATACTATGCTCAGGAACATGCATTTAAATTACGAGAAACTTCACAATTGTCTACCATCGAACTTTTTATCATTATCGCCGAATACATAAAATCAAGTATGTGCCTTGTATTTGCAACACAAGCTTAAACCTAATTCAACTTTTTTTCATTGTATTAACATGCATGAAAGAATGTGATTAGAATGTATGGCTGCGCATGGGTAAACACTTCCTTGAAATAATTGTGTCCATCAGAGACAAAGCGAAAGGAAATGGAACAAGATGCGAAAATAGATAAGAAAAGAATAAAGAGGAAAACAAGGAAAGGAAAGGGAAAAGAAGTTAGAGGAAAATCGGGAGTGTAAGAGAGAGGGGGATACATACGTCTTACATACACATGTATACTATATATGGTCTTACATTTATACTGCCCACCCTAATCTATGAATATGGAGCTTCTGCCCACCCTGTCGAAAATTTCTGGCGCCGCCCCTGGTCACCACAAGAAACATACTTTGTAAAGGGGAGAGTACAGAGAAGATATACGAAAGAAGCGGTAGAGAATGGCAGAAAGGAAGAGAAAGAGGAGGAGCAAGATATAGGGGAAGGAAAGTGAAGAGTTGAAAAAGAAGAGTTAAGAGATGATAGCGGGAGATGATGAAGGAAGGATAAATAAAATTGAACATAGACAGAGAGAGGGAGAGAGAGAGAGAGAGAGAGAGAGAGAGAGAGAGAGAGAGCGAGACGAAAAAAGTATAGAAGAAGACCAAGAAGATAGAGGAAGTAAGCACGAACAATGAGATACGAATATTTTTTCTCTACACTGTGCAACATTCCCAAGGCATTTTTAAAGAATGTAGGTAAAGACGTGACTTCGCAGGTTGCAATACTTCTTTAAAACAGTATTGTTTATTAATGTTGAACATGTACATATTCACACATATCTTTCACATTAAGAAACAAGCAGGAAAATCTCGCATTCCTTCCACGATACGGACACATTAGGAATGTTTATAGTTACAAGAAACTTCTCTTTCTTCATCTTTGTGAGAGTGAGAGCCGCATGTGGCTTGGAAGTCACGTAATGTGAAACTAAATTAGCCCAGCGATTATCTTGCATTTCAGTTGTTAGTTTAAGAAAAGTGCAGCAGAATCGTGACCAATTATAAGCGATTTTGTTCCTCTGCCTGGTCGCTGGGAAGTAAAGCTTAGGCATACTTTCCTTTTCCATCTTCTTAATGCTTTCCTATGCTCTATCCCCTTTGGCATTTTCGTGTTTCCAGTGTTCTAAGTATAGATGCGAAAGTGAGAAACATATTACTGGGACCAACTTTTGGTTTTTACCAGCCTGTGGGACATATTCATATCAGGGCTACTGTGTTCTTCATCTCATAATCATGTCCTAATTGCGAACAATGCCTGAATTGTCCTAATTGCGAACACATAAAAGTGAGATATAATTTTATGTCCTAATTGCGAACACATGAAACTGAGAAACCTGTTCTCAAAAACAGATAAGGTAGTGACGCAGAGAGACAGCTGGTTTGACTAACAACAAGAGTCAACCTCATTGACTTATCATGGTCTTCTGCTTTGTAAATCCGTCCAAGGTCATTTCACCCTTTCAGTCTGTCAACGTAATCTGGCTTTCATTCGTGTGTTAATGACTCGAAAACCCCTTGGCGCCTTAAGTGATGTGAAGTTGAAGCACAGGACAAATAATGTAGTGGAGACATGGAACCGCAAAATCAACAGTGAGCTATAGGTAGTCCTCATCCGAGAGTGGGAGACCTTATATAAAGCTTAAAGGCTGAGGCAGAAAAGTCTAATGGCATGATTCTTAGGATGGAAATGAGCTGGAAGATGTAAAACGGAAGAAAAAAATGTGTTTTTCCTTTTTTGGTGGCATTCCTAATTTTTAAGAACAGCGTCATATGTTTGGAAATTTGAATTTAGGTAAAGTTAATAATTGCACTATTAAATGACGAATATATTTTCACTTAAGAAGTGTGCAGTACATATTCCTATTCACTGATAGATAGACCTCCCTCCCGACCCAACAATCGGCATCACAGTCACTTACACTTATATACTTTGGCGACGACTTTATCATGTCGAATTTTCTATGAGCCAACAAAACACTGACCAGTCTCAAGTCTGGAACTGAGTCCCTTTTAAAAAAAAAAAATCGTTAAATAGACTGGGAAGTGTAAGGGAAAGTTGAAGGTCCCAAGGCAAAAAAATGTGTTCACGATTAGGACATAGTCCTTCGAGTATATTCCTGTTCAGGCAGCAAGTGTTCGCAATTAGGACGACACCATATTTACAGTCGTGATTAACCTCAAGATATAGAAGAGTGACGTTAAACAAAATGCAAACCTTTCTTTGCATATAGAAAACAACTGGATGCACTCACTTTATGAAAGTTACGCCAACTTAGTCCAATTAGTTTATTTTAAGTAAGATATAATTCATATAACATGTTTCATCAGTGGCGACGATTAGGGGGGCATGGGGCAGTTGCCCCAACTTTTTGCTCCCGCATTATGGCCTCTCAATGCTAAGTCTTGTCTACCAAGAGATAATATTTTGTCCTTGCCTCCCTCCCCCCCCCCCCCCAAGTTTTGGCACCCAATCGCCGCTACCGCGTTTCAGGCATGATTGCAACAGGTTTTCCCTTTACTTCGGTGACAATAAACAATTAACAAATGTTTATTAATGATATTACTTTTTGTGCTTCAAAAATATAAAAAATATATACGTATAATGGATATAAAATTCAAAATGAATTCATTTGTAGTTGAAAATGAAGATTAACATATTTCTTTTAGAAAACTTTAATTTTGTTTTAGTAACTTTAAAAGTAACTGGGTTACTATTATGAAAGTTATTCATTTCACAAAATAACTAGTTACAGTTGCCGTTAGTACAAGAAAATAACTGGGGGTTAATGGGTGACTTTTCCTAAACTAAAGCAGCCAAATGTCAACCTCTCTTCCACACAGCACATGCTGGAATGCATTCTTGCAGGCTAACGAGGCTCTTGCGCCTGGAGTCACAGCCAGTATAATCTTCTATGGTGCTTGTATTGTGTCACCATTCAACTTCATATTCACGATAAGCTTAAGTGGCAGAAAAGCGACGTCAAATGAAAAAAAAAAAATCAATGGAAGAAAGTAACTGTTAGCCACGTTAGAAGAAGTAACCCGTTACTTCCAAAGACTGGCACTCACTGCCAACAAATAGAAGTCAACATCAATTGTTTTGGACATCGTAAAATGAACAAGTAACAGAGAGGAAACTAAAAACAGTGGAACATATACTGGGTTGTCAACACTGTTTAATTGGACTTTATTGTTCCGAAGTTTCGCTTTCACATCGCCCCATTCCCCCCAATTACGTTCGGTTGCACTTGTGCATAACTCACGTCATCAAAAAATGAGGAAGAGCGACAGAAGAGTGAGAGATAATAACGGAAACTTTCACCGCAGACGCAGACAGCGAAGTGCGAACGGCCAAAGATGAGAAAAATTGGAAGAGCGTTTTTCCTCCTTCCCTTTTGGTCTGGGACACGATAACGGAAGTGTGTTCCCGCGGGTAGAAAATCGCCTTACAAATGGACGAAAAACAAAGTAGGGGGGCGATGTTTTCTCCCCGCCAGACCATTGTGTTGAACAAACATAGGAAGCAATCGTGTATCGAGAATTCCGGACGTGCTCACAGAATCCTTGCACCACAAATTTCGCTTTTTTAGCTTCCCACCGAGCAGAAAAAAGGAATTAGAGGGCTTGCTAATACACCGTGAACATGGCTTGTGAAAGTGTAGTAGGCCTACGGAATAACGAATGAGGCAATACATCCATGGCGTAACATCGATTTTTTTTTTACTTTTTAAGGGAAAGCTATGTAATGCAAACATGACACAGGAATTCAGAATGAAGGAACTGGTTGAAATGTTTGAAGATAAATGGATACCGTGCATTGGACATTTAAGTGTCCTGGAATGGAAAGGAGTTTCTGTGTGTGCCTTAGTTTGTAGACAAGAACGTGACACGCACACGGACATGTAGGCAGATGTATATTTGGGTATAGAATTCGGTATTCGGCCTTTGTATATAGAATCCAATATTACAGATTTGCAGCCATGTAGCTAGATATTTTGGCGAACTACGCAAGATTTTACTTTGGTACCCGCCTCCCCCGCACATTATTAAGCGTGAGTTCTTATATATTTTCTTCTTATGCCATGGTTTGTAAATTTTTTATCCTACACATTTTAAAATGAGTAAACAAAATATAATCAATATTATATAATAAAAATAATATGGGTTATATTTGAAGATTCGTATTTTGCAATTCTAATTTTAAAAAGTTTAGCATATTTAAGGCCATTTCAGTTATGTCTCAGTTTCTGAAGAACATCTTTAAAAGTCTACCATTAGTACTACTTCTGGAAACAGAAAATTACGGCAGAATATAAGCCTACAATTAAACGAAGGAAAATAAGTTAAGAAGAGTAATAAAGATAACTATAATTAAAATAATAAAATTGTCACATGGTAATACGCCTCCCCCTCAAAGAAGAAACTAGGGGTCACTTCATCACTTGAAAATCTTCAATCATAATAAGCGTTGAGTAACATGTATGCTTTCCTCCTCGCCTTACATCTGTAAAGTGTAAATTTCTCCGACATATTCTGATTTGATGGCGCCCTAGGTTTCAGCCCCACCAGCCTACCCCTCGCTACGGGCCTGCAGATTTGGGTATCGGATTCAAGATGAGAGATTTGGATATCGAATCCAGAATTCGAGATTTGGAATCCAAAGTTCGGGATGCGGATATCAGTTTCATAATTTTAGATTCAGATATCCGTTCCAGGATTTAAGATTCCGACCCAGGATTCGGTTAATTCGAATAGACGATATTAAACTTGACGTCATCACACAATGTATTCTGGAAAGAAATCGAGCAAACAAATTCACGCGTTTTAAGGAAGGCGTATGATAAGCCTTCTTACAGCGAGAAAATGTGCATTTCACCACTTTTCGCTGTTTCTGTAGAGCTCCTCATTCCTCATATGATCACGATAATTATACCTTGAATCACCTCGGCAAAGACCACACGCACAATGCTTTACCCGGCATGTTTTCAACGCAGGATCTGATTGATCTGTTTGCCCGAAATATGATGCAATGAACTGTGAGGGAAGTTGTTCGCTAAATACAATCCATTCAAATATGTGACGTTTCGTGGAACCTCACAATATGATTATGTGTTAATTAAAATTACAGTATTAATTTAGTCCTGACAATTCACTTTCTTTTAAAAGTTGAAAATTTGTATAATGATTACTTTTGTACAAGGCTGATTATGTTTTATGTTATTCATTTTCGCTACGTTCTGTGTAAATGATGTAAAAATGTAAGTTTGGAATTTTCCCGTTGCTGTGGTGATGAAATCCAGCAGCCATATAACAGCTGGGAAGTCGAAAAGGTTTGTGAATGTGCAAGAGTGAATGCAAGGAATATCATTGTTTTATTTCTAATACGTAAATCCGAAGAAGTATTATTTTCGCCTTCGTGTTTTCCTTAAAGGCATTTATGAACAAATTAACTAATCGAAATTGTATAACATGATTACAAAATCATCGTTGAAAATACCAATCCCTAATATACACACATGTATGATGATGAGAATGAAAAGAACATTCATGATGTAGTGAGGTAAACTCGGTTGATAACTGGAGATGGAGGCTGTTTTCTATTTGTATGCTACTTCCATTTACGCATCTATTAACTTTGGAAGTCTGCTGCCATCATAGTCTTCATCTATACTTGAAGACAATGAAGGCAGTCTTCGAAAATAATGGATTCATACTACTAAAAAAAAGAGTAGCACGGAAATAGTAAATAATTTCCATCTCCATAGAAACACCATATAAAAGGGATCGGGACGAGATAGTAACAGTCAAGTCACATTTATGTCCAGTACGCACTTGCAAAATATTTCAAACGAAATTACGTGAAAGTTCGCTACAGACATTATCAAGACAACTTTCTCGATCGGTAAGACTACATAGTGTGAGTGACGGAAGAAATTTCGTGTGAAACTCAACTCAGATTTGGCGCACAAAACAGTCGCTTATCATTAATGATTTCTTAATATCACAGACTGTTCTAGAATGAAGTGGTTAGGACTTCGGACTTGCCTCCAAAATAAATTAATTGTATATTAATTAGCATACTATGCATTATGATTATGGGATACGCTCAATATTTTAGACTGGAAAAGCAGGGTTTCAAATTTTTCAGGCCTGTTGCACCCACTCACCTAAAGAACCTTAACATGAACTTAAAAACGAATTTCGACTTTCTGTGAATTACCTTAATGGAAATTTGTAACAGAGTATACTTGTGAGAGTACACATGCCACTAAGCTATTACATGTAGGAGGTCATGAAACTAACATAAACACTCACCGTTTACCAGAAGAAGTTCGTGAAAGGATCCTGAATAATTGAACTTCACTCCTTGAACTCGACTTTCAGAATTCGAAACAATGAAGTTTCACTAAACGAATAATCTAAATCTACAAGCAACTATTAGCGTAATCGTGATTCAACTATTGTCATAAATTTAAAATTGTGTTGCTTTACCACCGCTACATTTCATTTCACAAAGAATGGTATGTTTCAAAATTCGTTTTTAAATAATTCTAGAAAACTTCCCTCCAATTTTCCAATCTTGGTCAGTTACTAATAATTAATCATTCATCTTTAACAAACAGTAACTAAAGCAAGATGATATAGACTCTATTCCATAGATACGTGAACTTATTTAGATTAAGAGGCACGTTTCTAACATAGTGCGAAATACCAGAAGGAATGGCAGTGAAAGTTATATCCTCCCATTTCAGCATTTTCATATCCCTCCGTTTTTAAAAAGGATATAAGATATGAGGCAATAGAGGTTGCAATTCCGTCACCCCCATTCCTTTCTTGGAAAGGGAGTAAGCGACACCATATATTAAATTTCTGGATATGCAACCCTCATGAAATTCTCACTCTTCTCATTATACCTATAAAGTATGTACGGTCACCGGCAATAAAAATGGGACACCTAGATCCTGAAATTCTTCCTTCCCTGCAAGGCGTTATGTGTGTTGCCTAGCTCTACGGCGATAAGTGAATATGAATAGCAAGTTTTCAATGGCAACTTCTACCACCGCCATAGATTTAGGCAACACACACAACGCCTTACACGAAAGCGAGTATTTCAGGATCTAGGTGTCCAATTTTTATTGCCGGTGATTGTGCCATTAACGAAAACTGGTTAAAATTCCAGAAACAGATATCTGCTTCAAAATTTTAATAGAAAAGTACTATCTAGATTCTAACATTCTAACACATGCAATGCAAGAATGATCTGCAATATTATGGTGTACTTGTAGTTTTTTTTTATCACTTTCCTTGTTCGCTTAATATTTGCACTATATTCGTTGTATATTTACTATAAAAAATATCACTTGAGACAATAGGCACTTGCAAATATGACACATTTTTTTCATATCACCACTGAATCATGTACTCAGAGAGTCGTGGTTCGATTTCGACGTGTTTTCCAGGGACGGATGCTGATCTGGAACAGCTTCCTTGGGAGACGTCGTGGAGTTTAGAAACTTGTTCACCCTCTCTTGGTACTCCAACGTGCTCTCCGAAGGTAGGTCCTGCCCCTGGGGCCCCAAAGGGTTCACACGAGACACAGGCAAGGTTCCTGGAAAGCGGGCTAATTGGGAAATGATGTCGGGGGTCCTTCGGGATTCTAAGGTGGTTGACACTTTCTTCTTCTTCCAGTCCAGTGCACCTGCGGCGGCGTCCTCGTCTGTGTTCGTCATCCCTTTCCAGGCAATCTTGGCAGACAGAAGCGACCACACGAACTCTATGGCCGAGGCTACAAGAACGTTCGTTGCCACAACCGTCTTGATTTCGGTGGGGGGCGGCGAGGACCTGGAGCTTATCTGGTAGAAGTTGCGGACAAGATCCGACCTAGCTTCGTGCAGCATCGCCATCGACAGTCCGGTCAGTCCGATGCACAGTAACGACGCTAGGGACGAAAACAGGGAGAAGGCGAAGAACCAGTGTATCTGGGTGTCTATGTACCATCGCCTCCATGCCAGCATCCCGGCAATTCCGGACGCCGCTGCTGAAAGACCGAGCCAGATTCCGCCTCCAAATTGGTTGCCGTCGGGTTCCAGAATCTGGCCGAGGGAACCCAGGAGCAGCAAGGTGATGGCTAGGAGGAGATGTATGGCCCCCAGGCCCGCCACTGTGCTGGCGGAGTAGCGCCTCTCCGATGGGTAAAGGCGGGATGGATCGGTGGCAGACCGTAAGCGGATGACATAAATTTCCTCCATGCCTTCCTGGGAATTCAAAGAATGGGTCATGGGGCTTCACAGTAACAAGCACTGGCAGACATTTCCAACAGCTGGGCAATATTGCCACCCAAGGTAGAAGCACTACAAAACCTCCTTATCGAATCACTGATACAAAACGTAGCACAAACGAAGCCAAATCCGTTTGCTCACTGAGCGAAAAAGAAAGTGAAGTTCCTGCACATTAGACGGCGTCAAGTGCTTCTCATGTTCCACCACACGCAAACTGAGACACTAAATGCAACCAACACAAATCTCTCCCACCTAACGGTCACCTTTTTAAAAAGTCATGAAGCGAACACCTCCACGCGGGAATCCAACAGTCTTTTTTCCCCTCTTCTTTGTCTTCAGATATAGGGCAGCTGACTCCGGCCACGGCTCACCTGTTGAATCCAGCACGAACGTTTTTCCTCGAGTTGTTATCGTATTACGCAAGCCTAAATAACTTTTAGGACCATCGAAAGCTTTTCCCCCTGCGAGTTTCCCCCCTCTGGGTGGAGATCGCATGCGTTACGCCCACTGGTTCTCTACATCCGCCACCACGCAAATTAATCTACCTTCGCCAACGCCAGCACTTCCGTTGCATACTGGCAACGCAGCGAGAACAAACTGCCCGAACAAAGAACGGCTCGTTGCTTTTTTTCGTACGCTCTTCCGCCTCTCTGTTCGTACAAGAATGTCAGTTGTGGAGAAAGAGAGAGAGAGAGCGCGCACTACGTGAACGTCTTGTCTGCCGCGGATGGAGGAACCGACTGAGGAGGCAAGCGGCTTGTGACGAAAGTGCGCTGAGGTGAGAGCCTTTCTTCGCACTGCAAGTCCGTGACCCTCGGAAACTGGAACGTCTTTACCTAAAAATGAAACTGATTCGAAGATTGTTTGCCTTTTTTAGTTTGATTGACTTCGCTTATCTGCCACTTTGGGCTGATCGCGAAGATGAGGATGAGTGGTGATACGATGAAAGATACAAAGAACACCCATGTCCAGGCCGGAATTCGAACCCGGAACCCTTGGCGTCATCGCCCGCTGTGCTAACCACTCCGCCACGGAGGTGGAGCATTTTTTTTCGTATTTTACGCCGCTTTTCTTCATGATTATGAAGATGCATGACGAATTAGATGCGTCACCTGAAGAGACAAAAAGTTACATCCGGATCCAGGTCAGAATTCGAACCGGGAAACTTCAGTGTTGAGATCGTGACTTGACGATGTCAGACATCGCGGATAGAACGAAAAATATACGTCAAAGTTCTAACAGAAGAATCTAACAGATCCAGCAGTAAGAAATACGCCCAGGACAATGTTTGTGGTAGGCACTAAAAAAAAACCTCTAAAAAATAGTCAATGAATATAAGAATATCAACACGTAAAACATAGAATATGGGATTAAACAGAGAGTTAGTTGATCGTTTAAAAAAACCCACCAAAGTAAGGGGAATAGACACTTAAAATACAGAATGATGAAGCTAATACAATTCAACATAATACCAGTATCCTTACTTTAATCGATTTTTTATCACATTAGGCCTATTTGTGTGATTACAGATCCAAATTGTACCGAGATTTCAACTGTTGAAAATGTTGGTACGCAGCTTCGCAGAATTATTTCAACAGTCGAGAATTTCAAATAATGTTGGAATCAAATGTCATGATACGTAACTAAATAAATATTTAATAAAATAAATAACACGTACCATAAGAAAACATAAAATTAGAATTGTCTAATTCTTCCTGTTAATAACAAAAGAGAAACGTTCCTCAGGCTTCACAAAATAATTCGGATACATGCATGGGCGTCCGAAAGGGGGGGCAAGGGGGGCGTGACCCCACCCTGAAAAATGATAGTCAACCAAAAATTATGTATTTCACACATATAATTTCATTTTAGCCACAATAATATCTGTTAATTATTGCATGAACACCATAAATTCAAATTTAAGCAATGTTTTTTTAGGGAACAACACTATTTTGGGGGGAAATGTGCCTTGTTTGCCTCCTGGAAAAAATTACCTTCCTTGCCCCTCCCTGGAAGAATTCCTGCGGACTTCCATGGATACATGATGAACAAACGTCATTTTTAATACGGTAGTGATTGCTGCTACAACAGTTTTAAGCATTGCAACTGGCTGGTAGCTTTATTGGGTAGTAATAATCTGCGGTGTTTAGGTTAGGCTTGTTGGGTTTGGTTCTCTTAGAAGAAGAAGACGAAAATAGTTGTAGCAGCCAAGTACGTATTTAGGGGGTCCAGGTGGTCCGGACCCCCCCCCAAAGACTTATCAAGTACTAAAATTAAATAATGAACAATATATTGGTTTAGCCTTTGTTGTATAATTTCCTCTGAACTTATTGAAAGACAAGGATTATATTGGGATCATACGGCTTTGAAGAACAAGAAGGGCGTATTTAGGGGGGTCCAGGGGTCCGGACTACCCCCAAAGTCTTACCAAGTACATTAAGTAATGATAATATTAGCATTTGTTGCATAATCGATGGTTATTAATTTCCTCTGAACTTTTTTTAGAAGGCAAGGATTGTATTGGGAACATACGGCTTTGAATGACATTACAAAGAAGATTTATGTGCACTAGTACTCAAAATAATATGCATAAAATATTAATGAGAAACTTACATTTTTCCAACTACATGTAACATGATTTTTGTCATTCGATAAATATTCAATTATTCATCTATTTGACATTAAGTTCATTGCCAGGGCATTTGTTTTTATGTAAATTATTTCGATTTTAACTACAGGTAAGCTACGTAATGAATATGCGCTGTTATATCTCTATTCTTACACAGTGTTTTTACCTATTCGTGTAAAAGTAATATAATATTAATTTATGTATTGTAATCAGTATTAATATGATTTAATATACTTATTTTAATTTAAACATTATTATTATTATTACTACAACTACTATTCACTTGGTTCGGACCCGCCCCCGAAACATATTTCTAGATACAGTATGTAACATTCTTATTCGTACACACGGATTTTCAAAGAAAATGCTTTAATATCTGAAAGGAAATACACTCTTTTGAAATTGTTTCTTTACAATTCAATAACTAATATCATTAGGAACATAAAATCTTACCCAAATTCTGTATAACCCATGACAATAACAAATTAAATGAAACTGAAAGAGGAACATGCCATTTTTTGTACAACTTTTATATTCGTACACTTAATAATATAAAAGAAAAAAAGTATATTCATAGCAAATTGACTGACAGTTCTAATACTTTGATCCGTATCCTTTGGCTTTAATTACTGCTTGACACCTGTTCTTCATAGAATTAACCATTTTTCGACATGTTTCAGAGCTTATATTATTCCACTCGGCTTGCACAACAGTTTTCAACTCTTGTTTGGACTTGACGCCTGCTTTATGGACTTGCCTCTTCAAAATTGTCCATAAATGCTCAATCGGATTTAAGTCTGGACTTTGAGCTGGTGTTTGTAGTAGTTTGGGCACATTCCATATTAGTTAATTCATGTTAACTCACGCCTTATGCTTACTGTCATTATCTTGTTGGAATCTGTAGATAGGCGGCATGTCCATTTTTTGGGCACTCTGCTTTACATTGTTCTTCAATATGTCCAAATAGACACATGCATCCATGATACCATCAATGAACTGGATGGTACCAACACCTTTGGACGACTACAGCCCCAAATTATTAATGACCCACCACCGTGTTTAACTGTTGGAACTGTGTTAATATGATAATTGTCTTTATTTGATATTCTCCAGACCCTATTTATCCCATCTGACACTTATATATTAATCTTGGACTCGTCTGACCATATGACACTATCCCAAAATTCCTGGTCCTTGTGGATGTGCTCTTTCGCGAATGAAAGTCTATTCCTGCGATTCACCTTATTTACATACGGCCTCTTTCATGGTATTCTGCCATGATATCCATGCTTCCACAAGGCACGTCGGACAGTTTGATCGGACATCATCTTGGTAGCAACATTTTTTACTAACGGTCGTAACTGAGGAACACCTAGTCGGGGACGCCAAGGGTCCCGGGTTCGAATCCCGGTCGGGCTTGGTTGTTTGTGAATGTCCATTCATCTATTTCATCATTTCATCACTCATCCCCATCTTCGCAAATTAGCCAAGAGGCACAAAACGCGAAGTAAAATAAACTAAATCAACAACAACAACAACAACCTAGTCGGGGGTTTTCTCGCACTCTTTTTAAAATAAAGCGTTCATCACGTTTATTCAACAGTCTCTCTTTTGGTTTTCTCGGCACATTCTGTGTTGAACCTTCCTCTCTAAATTTGTTTACTATGTATTGAGCTGTGGAGTGTGGTCTATTGACTGTTTGTCCAATTTTTCTTAACGAATAACCTTTAAGGGCCAAATTTATAATAACATCCATCAGATCGGAACTAAGATCCTTCACCTTGCCCATTTCGAACACGCTGATAGATAGACGATAGGCCTACAACAATACCTACGCCAGCATTTCGCTTGACGGGGAGCGCGCATGCATGTTCAAACTTGTTACGAAGTTGCAAACTGCACGAAATCGCCCGAATAGCGGTGGCGCTGTATGCGAGGAAGATTGAAACTCTTGCCTGTACGAATAACAATGTTGCATGAAACAGCGTGTTTTTCTCTTTTCACACAAATTATATGCACTGTTTATACACTTCGAACATACATTTTTATTGACATTTGTTGGTGAAACCTTCATTAACATTAATTTCCAGGTACATATGAAAGTGATTAAATTTACTAGTAGATATGACATTTTTTCCTCGGAAATTCTATGTGTACGAATAACAATGTTACATACTGTACATGCCTGGTAGCAGCAATTCAGAGCCTTTATACGACCACGAGTGGAATGCCATGACAGTTTTGCCAATTCCTTACAACACTTACCTATTGTTAGTGATTTTATCGTCTTCATCAATCGCATTTAATCAACGAAAGCGTACAACATCCTTTTATTTGTTTTAAAATCTGATGCGCGTGAAAGTAGAAGAAATGGGTGGGTATCCGAATAATTATGTAAGCTTGTGTATACTATCGTCGTATATCCTTGGTTGATTGTAGTTGACCAAATAAAACTAGTTTCAATCTATGAGAGCTTATGCTTAATGTAGCAATTTTACGTTGGGTTCGAACTATTATTTCCCCGTTTCATGTTTGTCTCATAAAATTCCCAACTTTGAGGTTTATCTAGTCATAAGCAATACGAAATTCCAAAATGTTACAAACAAAAGAAAACGATTTTAAATAAATTACACACAAGTTGGCCACGGTTGTCATTATTGCTAAATGGTTGGAAAAAAAACATTACACAACCATAAATAATGGCAGGTGCTGTTCCAAGGAACCAGAATCAACATGTATTGTAATTTATCATGGTCTGTCTTTTGCCTCCACTGTGTACTACCAGTGCCCACGTACCCCCCCCCTTTTCCACAGCTATATAAGGCAGGTGGTAGGAAGCAGGCGTAGAGAACATCCTCTTTGCCAATAGCATGATTGACTCTGCATGTAGAACCTGTACACCAACAGTGAGAGATAAGAAAATGCTGCGGGATTGCTTCACAAACGTGTCTTGGCAAAGGTAGATAACATTCGTTATTTTGCCCTTGAACTATCCCATTAGAACACCAAACTGTGCTTCAAAGACAGCAAATTGAAGATTTGCCTTAGTATGAAGAAACGAGGGAGAGAAACGTCTTAAGTTACGTAAACAATGCTCGATTCGATGGCTTAGTAAAGTTTGTGCGCACTAATAGCTAACACGTGTATGCTATTTGCTTTAATATAACCAATTGGCAATAGCTAACGCCGATGTAAAGTTTGAATAAGAATGTGAGTATCTGTATACAGCGTTGGCTACGTGTATTTCCTTGTATATTCACAAAAGTAGCATTCGAAAGAGAAAAACGAACTCGACAAACAAAAGACAATCGGTCTGGTAGGAAGTTATCACATATATCATATATAAACGTTCGAATCTTATGAAATGAACTTTATAAACTATAAAAATTACATACCAAAGGAATCCGCCTGTCTTTTGAACACTAATAATGAAGTAAAAGGCTCAAAAACTTTCACTTAACACAAACACAGCACTTTTTACAGTTGATAACGTCTGCAAATATCGCACCTAAAATGAAACCTCACAACGATGCCTGGAGTGATAAGTCGAAATCTCGCTCTTCGTATGTTTTTGCACAGTGTCCCGCCCTACGTCTTTGGAAGTGAAACTAGGATAATCGAGAATATACGTGCGCACTCGAGTTATCATGATGCTAGAGCCGCTATGGTGTTGAGTAGTAATATTAGTAGTAGTATCAACTACCTTATTATCCGTTATTATTATCACGCAAAAAGGCGGTCGTAGAAGTCGGTGCTAAAGCATTTGTGTTGGAACAAACGATTTGAAATATTTTTTCAGCACATTCAATTTGGCATTAGATAGTAATGGAAAGCAAGCACACAAACTGAATTTTTTAAATACAGAAAATGCATGACGAATATAATTATTTTTGTACATATTATGACATGTACAACTTTCATGTACAAGATATGTTTTACACATATGCAACATGGAGCGACGTAAAATAACAAAATACATATTCATGTTAACACTAAATTGTGTACGTATTCAAAGTTTCTTTAATATATATATAGCATTATTTAAATACATTACATAATCAATTGATCCGCCTCATAACAAACCAACAGCAAAAATGATATAAAATGTCTCTCAAATGTGCTCACTCCTGTTCCTCAAGACAATTGTTGGTGCATTTAAGACAAACTGTTTAGCAGCAACAGTCTGAAGTACATAGTTGGTCTTACTTCTCTCTCTGGTTTACAAGGCGTTAGAGAAAGGAATCATATTGCGAGCGAGAAAATTTTTAGATCCAAATTTTTGCAAACTGAAAACAATATTGATTTAATACGGCGCAATTAATTTCACGGGCCACCATGGAATTCCCTCATGGCATTCAATTTTTTTGATTTAGATCATTCGACTCTCAGGGCCGACTTCCCCCCCCCCCCCCCCCCCGCACCCTAGCTACAGCTCTGAACTTGAAAAGACTATAAGAAAAGCAGATATTGCGAGAGAAGCGAGCAAGAAAATTTTACGAAATGTATTTTTATTTGCATAAAATTTGAAGTCGGGGGTACAATTGCCCCACTGTGCCCCCCTTGGCCGTGTGGAAGAAAGAAATACAAGAAACACATGAAAAGTAATTCAATTTTGAGTATCCCATTCTCCTGCTAATCTTAGATTCTGCTAGTCTTTTCTTTTACTTCAATGTTTGCCCCCTAGAATTGACTTTCGTCCAAGGTTGGAGGGTGGGGCAATGCCCCTACTGCCCCCTGTGGTTGCGCCACTGCCATCAGATAATAATCAACCTAAATAAGTAGAAAGGTGATGTGTAATAAATACAAGCAAAATAAATGTATATTTTAAAAATATGCTGAAAATGATGATAGATTGCTTAATAAATATTTCAATACTTATTCGATATTCTTACGTAATTTTTAATCATAAATATTATTGATAGCTTAGAAAGATTTTGTTTACTATTGGCATTAGAAATAAAGACTCTAATTTTCACAAATTATTCTCAATAGATGAGTATGTTAATAAATACGCCTGATAAAGGTTTGCAATATCGGTTATGGATTTTGAAATGTGTTATAATTTCATTTTAAAAAATTACTGTCACACTTTATAATTGAGCTCATACCCCGTGAAGGACAAAAATATAAATAATTTATGAACTCAAATTTTTCAAGTCTCGTAAGGTTCAACGAATCTCTTATCTAATGAGCCTTCATGGACCACAACGTGCAATTGACGCAATAAAATGCTAGCGAAGTTGAGTGACCTATTTAAAACGTCACTTTTGCCCTTGAAGACCATGGAAAAACATAATTATGAATGTGCCGCATTGGAGCCTCCCAGATGGCGTTGTGGTAACACGGTGGAGGCGCACAATGGTTAGGATCACACTTTTAAACTGTAGGACCAGTCCCGATTAGCCTATCTGCTAAAGTGGATTTAAAACAAAAACTGAAACAATGTTTCGCATTCGCATTTTTTTTATTTTAAAATTACGTGAAATTTCATTTCTATTAGCTTTTATTCTAGAATTACACATACACACGCCACGCACATAAAATGTACTACTATGTAAGAAAGATACGTTTTGTATTGTAGATAAGGTATATATGAAGCTCTCAAATTCAAACGGAAAATCTTGAATATTATTATTTTTACGGGTTCTTCTAGAATATTATGTTCTTATTGAAAAAAGACGTTTGCAACACTCAGAGAATCCAAAATGTGGTTTCTTTTTTTCAATTATAAATCATTCTCGTGGCAAGGAGTGCAACCAGTGTCTGCTGGTAACAGCTCGCATACAACTTGCATCTATTTTTCTCTTCTTCTTCAGCAAAGGACACTAATGAGGAACGCCTTGGCACCATGACAATAGAATAACGCTAAACGCAATTCCACGGCCGGCACAGACTACGTTTTGTTCACGCTGCCTGGGAGAGGGCAGCACCCAGACCTTTCACAATCGCCGTGCCCAACAAAAACAGTGACCTAAATCACGAACCAGCAGAAAATACATCGTCACCGGAGGAGGGCGAGACGAATTATCGTGTTTTCATGAAATATCACTCGGGATGGTCGAGGGGAATTGCAAATTAGTGTTGTTAACATGAAGTTGTGTCCATGAAT
The DNA here is from genome assembly GCF_977018435.1 of Lepisma saccharinum. Lineage (NCBI taxonomy): Eukaryota > Metazoa > Arthropoda > Insecta > Zygentoma > Lepismatidae > Lepisma > Lepisma saccharinum. The sequence continues at coordinate 167,219,169 of NC_139229.1, read as the reverse complement.
GTCGTTGTAAACCAGCTTACTGGTTTCCCATGGTCATTGCAATATGCACAGTACAATCGGTGGCTAAGATAACAGCAAGCAAATTGCATACAGCTATTTTCGTTCTCTTTTATTTCGCGTAATATCCAGTGGCGTCGCCAGAGTTATTGTTTGCAAGGGGGTGGGGGGGGAAGGAGACCACAAGGGACAATCATCAGCCAACTACTCAGATTTTCTTCCCCCTTTTTTCTTATCTTTTTATCCCTCTGTATTCCACTCTCTCGTCCTCTGTCTATCTCTTTCGTCCTTCTTGTCCTCTTTCCTTCTCGCTCTTGTTCCTCGATCTCTTTGTTTCCCTTTGTCTGTTTTCTTCTTCTTTTATGCCATCTTTCTTCACTCCTCTGTTTCTCTATCCCTATCACCTTGTCCTCCTTTTCTTTTCTTATTCCTCTGTTTCTGTATCTCTCTCATCCTTCGTCTATCCTCTTCCTTACTTACTTACTCTCGTTTCTTCCTCTTTTCTCTGAGTCTTTCGTTTCATCTTTTGCCTCTTTGTCTTTCTTTCATTATTTACCTGTCCATCATTGTTTCTCCTTCTACTATCGCTTTCTATAATCTTCTTTCTATTTCCTACTCTTCCTGTACTCCTTCCCCGGTCTCTCTTTAATAATTATAAGAATTCCTTTTCTCTCTCTCTGTTTGTGTGTGTGTGTGTGTGTGTGTGTGTGCACGAGATTCTTGCTCTACAATAAATGATATGTTGGGTATTTGTGTTAGATTATTTCACGATGACACCACCCTCTCTCACCTGGTGGCGACAGCCCTGAAAATCTGCGATTAAGATTTCATGCTAACATTATCTTGATCAATGATAGTGTCACTGGAAACGTTGTCTCAATATAGCGGACGAGATGCTGTGAAAAGTACCTTGACAAAATGGCACCGATTCTTCCTTTTACGTACACTCCACCGACTTTATCTTTCTCAGTCGCGGTTAAACTTATACTACAAATGTGCAATTTTAAGAAATTAGTAAAGCAACAAATCAATTACTCATCAAACCATTCCTTGTAGCTTTCTTTGCAACTTGATTATGTAAATGCTATGTCATCAATAGCATGATGCTCATTATTGTGAAGCATATTTACAACTGGCGCATTATTGCCGAAGAATTCCTTTTCCATAAAAATGCTTTATCAGCACACACTAGGAGCGTATCTTCTAGGCTATCTGCGAAGCTTGAAGCCTCCAGACTACAATACGGAAGGAAAATCGATTGAAATTGTTCAGTTTAATGAGTGAATCTGGAGTTAGTAGCGTGATTTCTTAGGAGTTTGCGAGCTACCCTTGAAATGGCAAAGTTGCTTCCTTGAAGACGCCGAGAGCAAACAAGCAAGAGTCTAACCACTTATACACGGAGTTTCGCTGGTAGGCTATAGCCTTCTCCTTGCCTTCGTAGCCTAGGATCACTGTCATAGTGAGATAGGCGGCATACGCGACTGGCACACATGTATGTTCAAGTACATTTTCACAGATATACTGCATAAGAAATTTGTAGACATTTTCAACTGTCAACAATGCAGTTCAAACACTATTGTTTAAAGGTAACTAATAAAGCAGAAACAGAGTAGTGTGTGCTGATGGAGCATTCTTTAGTACCTAATGGTATTGTTATTAGTATTATTTTTCAGCACGAAAAAATATGTATATGCACATGGTAATGTCGGATTCTAGACACTTCTATCTTCCCGAACTGATTGATACTTTCCCCATTTATGGAGTAAAAGGCCGACATAATTTCAAGTAGTTTTCGACATTTAAGCTCTCTTCTCTGCGCGCCTGTAACACTGAAAAACTTCCCATTTCAGCATTTGTTCCCTGATTCGCTTGATACCTCGCGAACTGAGTATGCTCATGCAAATAATAACAAAACAGTAAGAAAGAAATATGGATAGCATTATAGTGAACTGAACGCCGGTGAAAGGTTGGCGCTCGGGGCACCGTTGTTACTGTGACCTTTCTTTGCACAATAATCTTTTCCTACTGGTTTCATCGCTGATATAAATAGTTAATGACACTAGGGATTGACCTTCAACCGCTGCTTCCTCTAAGTGGTATTTAATTTTAGTAGCAAGGCCTTGATTTGTCTCCCTGAGAAAAATAATGAAATAATACCACTCTTTCACACTGAGATTACATGTATTCGAGCTCTTGATTTCCTTGACAAATAATGGAATGTCGCTCTTGTTTTGCTTATTTGATCCCGAAATGTGTTTAATATAAAGTGTTTTCCCAGTTCTCGTTAGCAAAAGGGTAGAAAATGTCTTATGCAATGATGCGCTTCAGGGAGTATGTGAATGAAGTCGGTAAAACATTCTTCCTTAGTTAATTTCAGCTCGTATAATATGCCGGTTGTTTTACATCACTTTTTATCTGAGAAAATATCGAAATTATGAAGGAAGAAAAGAAAGAAATATTCAAGGTTTTGTCAGGATTCAAACCTAGCATGTTTGAACACTAACCACTCCAATTTCTATCTTGTGAGGCACTGCTGCATTTTTTATCTTCTCATGTTAATCGCGGCAATGAGAATGAATACTCTGGAGTATACTCGAACTTTGAATCTTTGGCGGTGAGAACATAAGTTTAACCACAAATAAACGTATAATACGTTTATTTGTGGTTTAACTCTCAACTCACTCGTCCTCAGAAAAGACAATTAGTGCGGGACTATTACCAATACAATAACAATTTTTACTGAATAAAGTAAACAGAAAATAATATGTACTAAATGATTCGTCACAATGTAGAACAAAATTCGACCGGTATGTTCCTAAGTTGCGCATCAGTTTTTACAATTTACAAAGACATAACACAGACTTTGAAATCCACCACATTCTGCGACATGGACTTTATCCTAATTATTATTAATAATAGTCTATATAGAAGAAGTTAAGATAATTTCGCAAGTAACAAACCTAAAGTAAATTATTGAAAATTGTTCATGTGTTATTAAGTTGATATCGAGAAAAATAGATGGCGCAAGAGGTGATCGAAATTTATATATAAAATGTACACGTTTCTCTACAGAATTTGACAAGATTTTAGCTACAAGAAAAGAAAAACGAATCCTCAAAGTTTACCGTATTTAAGTCGTTTCTCGAGCTGTTATTGAGTTTCCACCTTTAGGCAGTGTTTGATTTTGGGCTTTCTTTATTCATTCATAATATTTCAATATTCAAATTTTTTGTAGAATGCTTTCAGAGATTGAATCGGATTCTTAGGTTTTGTATTCCTCATCAAAATTTCACTTTATAATAGCTCATTGTGCAGATTGTATGGTACAGCATACTGCACTATCGGAATCAAAAGTAAGTTGTATAAAAAAAAATGAAAGAAGTACTTCGATTTATATCTGAGCTATATATAGTACAATTCATGGAAAAAAATATGCGATGGTATAGGTGTATTTGCATTAGTAAAATTGCCTACACTCAAAATCAGTGGCGGCGATTGGGTTCCAAAACCAGGGGGGCAAGGTGCCAAAACTGCGGGGCAAAGGTAGTATATTTCCCTTTGTAGATAAGGTTTAGCATAGTGCTGGGGCAAAAGTGGCAAAAGGTGGGGGCAATCGCCCCCCTAATCACCGACACTGCTCAAAATAGTAGATAAAACAAAATTAGTTTCCTGTAGCTCGCCACATAAATTTATGTCTGTGGCCACAGAGCGCTTAGGAAGCGTGGGGACAAAAGGGCCGTGTCGCTCAATATAGGAAAATGCATTGCTTATATGTATAATATTGATGCATTACAGACTGTATCTCCATAAATAATTCAAAGGTAATGATGCATAATCTCTGTCTATTACGATTAATCGCGACGATAAGAAGGAATGACGACAAAGTTTGGCTAATCCGGACGACCTAAATTTAAAAGTGGAATCGAAACCTCCACCGGGAACTGAACCTGGCTAATTGATTTGGTCTGATTTTTGTTATTCAGCGTCGCTTTTCTGCCACTTTAGGCTAATCGCGACGATGAGGATGTGTAATGGAATGGTGAAATTGATGAAGGAACACTCACAGTGAACACCCATTCCCAGGCCGGGATTCGAATCCGAGATCTCTGGTGTCGTAGCGTGTTGTGATAATCACTCCGATATGGAGTTCGGCTTGTTCATTCAGTGGCATGCTCAAGAGGAAGGGGTGATGTTGGGGTCATAACCCCGTCACCTTTGGGCCAGTATTAAAAAAAAAAAAACGCCAAAGGCAGGAAAAGATGGGAAAATTAGGGGTGATTATTAAAAGAGAGTATACGTAACCCCTTTCAAGAATCCTGGGCACGCCACTAGGTTCATTGATTGCAATGCAACAGCGATAGCCTCTACGGTATCGGGGAGGCTCAGGATGAAAGATGAACTGAAGAAATATCCAGTAGGAAAAGGACCCAGGATTCGAACAGTAACTCTCTTGGTTCTCAGAACCTGACCATAACAGCTTCGTCAGAGGCTGACCTAGCATGTATTTATTTATTTCACCTATAACAGAGCTTTCGCTCCAATTACAATAGCCTTACATATATTGTAAACAATTAAAAATTACAATTTCAATAATACAAAACAAAAGAAGAAGAAGAAAGAGAGCAAAACTACACTAATCATTGATTAAAAAATACTAGTACAAATTTTATAGAAAACATAAATCTTAAAATGACATTTACAGAAGTGTAACAAGATACATACCTATATGCAGACATTGATATATACATATATAAACAAATATACACACATACGGGCATAATAATATTTACAAACTACTTACGTACACAGAAAACATCTATAGTTGTTTGATTTGTTCATGACATTCTTCGAAGTACAGACAGGAATTGCTTGAATGGCATAGCGAAATCCAAGTCTCCACCGTTTCTGACTAATTCATTGTGTTTAATACATAATCTTAGAATGGGCGAATTCTGGTGCACCGTTGAGTGAGATTTGCTGTAATAAAAAGGCTGCCTGAACCGTAACATGTCCTTCTTAGCATTAAAGTTTAATGTTTGGAGGAGACTTGGACTGTCGACTAACCCGTTGACTAAAGGTGTAACATTGAATTCACTGAGTAGTTGTTTATATGTATGACTGACTATGACTATGTATAGAACATTTTGAACGTAGCATGATATGCGTAAAATAACTAAGATATAAGTAAGCCACGATTTAATAATAGTATCATTGCATTAGCGGTGTGGCATGCAGATTGGTGTGGGAAGCAGCTGCTCAGAACACAGGCGGAAGTGGGTCGCCTTAGGATGGCTGAATATGCATTGGGCCGTGGCATTTGACACTTTGAGGCGCCGCTCCGGAATGAAGTTTCAATACCTCAGAAGGCTGCCAATTCTTCTGATCACAATGGAGCGTATGGAAAGAACTGAGCTTGGAATGTGAAAGTGTTGCTCCTTGTCGTGGCTGACCTGGGTGGCGATGGGTCACGTTCCTCTCGTTTCGCCTCGTCAGATGCGGTTTTGGCAGTGGTGCCACCCACGACAATATATCTCTATTTGCTCTTATTTGTGGTCCTCCTTTTTCCCCAAATAGAGAAACTTCATGATTTTTCTAAGCTGTGATGGCGCAATATGATGTTCAATTGAAGAAGGCTAAGTTATTTTTTCTGGTACTGTGCAAGTTTGTGTGTGCCTCCAATCTGCAAACACCATATTGTATTTGTGACTTTTATATCATGAGCGTCAACAGTAGTTATTGCAAGAGGAGAAAGTAAGGAAGCTGATATAAAAATTGATTATGTACATACAGGGTGATCCGTTTGGACATGGATAAAATAAAATGTATGTGAAATTTTTTTTGGTCAAATGTAATTACCTGAAATATTGTATACAAAAGACTGAAAGTGTGAGTTTTTATTTTTATATACTACTTACAGTTTGCTACAGTCTTCAGTTTTCTACATTGCGTACATTAAGAACTCTGCACAACTCATAACGGTGATTAAATTCATTCCACGTCTGGTGTAAAATCTCTGGGGTGATTCTGTCGAAAGCCTGTGTGATTTTGAGTTTCAAATCATCAATGTCTGTAGGTTTCTGTGCATAGACAGTGTCTTTAACGAAACCCCAGACGAGGAAGTCTTCAGGGATTAAATCTGGGGAGTTGGGAGGCCAAGCAATCTGTTCCCCACGGCCACACCAATGACGATTGAAATGTTGGTCAAGAAAATCAAACTTCATTGTTGCCAACACACTACAGCAAAATCCCCATGTTTCACGCACGAAAACACCAATACGAAAATCTTTCTACTATCACATTTACGTTTCTATTAATGTTTCATTTTATCCATACCCAAATGAATAACCCGGTATATTATTATTATTAGCAGTTTCTTAGAAGAGTGCCAGCTCGGTGGCCGAGTGCGTCGTACGAGTTGCTTTTCGACTTCGCCACCGAAGTTCTCGGTTTCTAGTCTCTGTCTGGGAGTGGGTGTTCTTTGCAAGTGTCCCTTCATCAATATCAACGCTCATCCTCATCGCCGCGATTAGCCAAAAGTGACATAACAAAGATGCACACGCATGTACCGTGAAAGAGTTGTTTGCAGGTCACATCACCGATTCTGAATACGAAGTGGATCTTTCATTGCTTAATTTGAGTTTTGTTATCTAACGTCGCTTTTTGGCTAACCGCAACGACGATGATGAGTGATGGTATGATGTTGTTGATGAAGGGAGACTTACAAAGAACACCCATGCCAGGTCGGAATTCGAACCCATGACCCCTGGCGTCGTAGCGGACTGTGGTAACCACTCCGCCATTTAATTCTAGCCATTTCAAGATAGCCTCCATTTTGGTCACATACCTTACCTGGTGTTTCCCCTTCCCTGTAGCATGTTTGGGTCGGTTTTATTCCTGTTTCACCGTCATTAAATGTTTTGGACAGGTGTTGCCGTACTTATGGACAACAAGGGAGCGAAATCACTGCAGATTGGTTTGGGGGGGGGGAGCAGACACACAGAGACACACACAATATATATACACATATAATGTCATTAAATATAGGGTCAATTATCAAATAATTAAATTATATTATATCGATTGTCCTTCATTCAAAATTCGATTTGAAATTGAAGATTTTACTACGCTGCTAATGGTATGAACAATGTTTTGCGTGAGTAGGGGGAGTAGCCAAAATGAAGAGACATTACGAAGATAATAGTTGCCAACATAAAAATCACATCTAAAAGCTAATAAGTTTTTTATTATATATTTTGCAGTAGCTGACGGAAAGCGATGAGAAATGGAGAAGAAATAACATATCGGATTAATTACTGTGTTCTGGGGATTGCTGGGTTGAGTGTCCTTAGAGATGAGGCTCTGTTGTTCGTTTTTTGTGTATTTTATCGATATTATTCTCGTGAAGTATATTCGACTTCAAAACTAATTGTTTATAATTTGTTGTTCGAACAAAAACTCTCCCTTCCTGGAAAAGTTTGATGGGGCGGGGGGAAGATCGTTGGTGGGGGAATTCCCCCCTGTTCCCCCAGGATTTCGCACCTTGTGGACAACCCTGTATAATCCCAGCATTTGCCTACTGTGACTGGGTGAAAACGACAGGGAAAACCTTAATGAGGATGGTCGGCCACGAGATTTGAAGCTGCGTCCATTACTTTAACCCGTCAACCAAACTTGTTCGACACTAGAATAACCGGGATGAATAAAGCAGAATACCGTTACTAGAGCTGTCTTCTTTCCGAAACATCCTTTACATGTGAAAATTGCATTCGAGCCATGAAAGTGACTCAGCAAGAAAGATTCTTTCCCACTCACTACTATCCATACCTATCCAAATTTGGCTATAATGCATGCTCATCCAGTACGGAATTTGTCCAAATACGAAAGCCGCTTACCTAGAGAACACACTAGGATCTAGGTGTCCCATTGTTATTGCAGTGATCGTAATCTCCCACTTTCCATAACTTACTGATTGTCCTTTACATTCTTAATAGTCATGGACAAGGCGATCAGCCCCTTCCATCCTTTTAGTCAGCTCCTCCACCCCCCCCCCCCCCATCGAAGATGTTACAGCTTTAATCCCTGTGTCAAAAAATTCTGTGAAGGTCTACCCGGTGGCGTAGTGATAACGTTGTTGTCTTGTAAACAAGGGGTCCCTAGTTAGATACCCACCGGAGGTCCATAGGGTTCGGATCCCACTTTAAACTGTAGGTTCAGTCCCGATTAGCATATCCGTGCATAAAGTGGACTTAAAACAACAACACAAAGAATTGCAGGATTCGAAATATATTGTTATCGTATGAATTACTACTCTTTATTGATTTACTTTATTTTACTTCGCTTTTCAGCCACTTTTGGCTAATCGCGAAGATGAGGATGAGCGATGATAAAATTGATGAAGGAACACTCACAAAGAGCACCAATACCCAGGCCGGGACTGCTAGTACCGGGTGTCCCAGAAGTCTTTCCCTGATTACAAACTTTATTCATATCTACTATATGCAAGGTAGAGATATGAAAGTGGTGCCAAAATGTTGGAAAACTAACCAAGTTTTTTTTGTTGCAGGTTTGAGTAACGTGGCTGCAGTGTAGCAGTGTCAGTGCCCAGAAAACCGGAAATGTTCACAAATAAGGAAAAAGCTCATCATGTCTTCTGGTATCAGGAGACCCGGTCACCAATAACAGTGCAGAGGAACTTTCAAACGTACAGAATTCTTTCGTCTAGAATATCTGCCATCAATAAGTTGGTATTTAAAAAATTGAATTTATCTTCATTCTCAAATTCTCAAAGATTCCACCCGATGTCAAGAGCATTAATTCCGGATTCCTTGGCACTGACACTGCTACACTACAGCCACATTACTGAAACCTGCATCAAATAAACTTTGTTAGTTTTCCAACATTTTGGCACCACTTTCACATCTCTACATTGCATATAGCGGATATGAATAAAGTTTGTAATCAGGGAAAGACTTCTGGGACACCCGGTACCTATAATCCTCTGCTGGGTTTGTGTCTTGTTCTGTTCATGTGCGTTTGTGATTGTTCTTTTGTCAATTCATTTTATCACCAGTCATCCTCGCCTTACCCTGTGTAGGTCCAGTGCATAAAGTAGATTAAAAAGAAACTCAAACCCAAAATTGGTAGAAAAGGGAATTAAATAAAGTAATTCATTCAGTCGTAGCTACCATCCACAATCACTGGAGTTTTTACCAAGAGGATATTGGCAACACTCACGTAATCCGTGAAAGAAGTCCCCGATAAAGGCAAAAACAAAGAAACGGTACTTGAGGAACCAGAAGGCCGTGGGTGATTGGCGATGTGGGGCGTCGGACACAAGAAACCATCCAAGGACACAAATTCTCTTTCTTCTGCTCCTAAAAATGCGGGTTGTGGACGCGCTCTATATGCCCTTGCTATGCACAGAAGACCTTCAGTTTTTCTTTCTCTCTCTTTCTTAAAAAGACAACGATCGGTTCGGTTTTGACGTTACTGGAGTTCCTGGTTTCCTACAATTTAATGAACTGTGAAATACGACTGAAATGGCAACCTACTTTTATTATAACAAGTGGCTATACGAAAACGTGGACGTCCAGAAGGAGGAGCACGTTCTGTCCTTTGAAATTGAATGTCAACCTAAAATTGTACATTTCACATACGTAATTTCATTTCAGTCACAGGAAGTTGACACGTTCTTTAGTCAAAAGAATATTATCTAACTAAAAGAGTCAATAATAAGTTCACATGAAAGACTCGAAAGCATTCGCGTGATGCCTCTCAGGGTATGGGGTAATATATCTCTGTTAGTTCGTCAAATAAAAATCAAAGTTAAGTTTGCACTAAGAAAAAGGAAGTCTATTTTACTTCTTTGCAAACTAAATACTTATATCCTAACATATAATCCATGTCACTCAGAGAAATTAAACTTCTTATAATTCAACTTGATCACTCTATTCAAAAACCGAGCCCGAACTTCCAAAGTCAAGACAAAACACACTCGTAATTGCCATGGCAACAGCTCTTAAGAAGATAAGTATATACAGGTTAGTCACAATCCTGACATTACCAGTGATAGGTAAATTACAGAAATTAAGATTAAAGAACAATAAACATTTGTACAAGAGAAAAGTTAATTAATAACAATAAATATTAGTGCAATGGGAAAGGACGTGTCAAAGTTATATTAATTATTATTATGGCGTTGGAGGAACATGATAACTTCAAACTGTTTCTTTGGAGGTGGCAGCACTATTAGGGGAGAAAATATGCTTCGTTTGCCCCCCTCTTCTCTGGAAAATATACCTTGCGGACGTCATATATACACTAGTTTGTTTACAAGGCGTAATCACCAATTAGTTGTTTTTTGCATACTAGGTTGTGCGCTAAGTCAACTGCTTTAAAAAAAATGAATCATTCGTATGCCCCATATGCGCACAACCTTATAGGTATAACTTATCACTACTGAAAAAATGAGCATGTAATTTGAAAGGGATGGTGTATGCCAGGTCACTGTGCATTATGCAAAGGCTTTACAACATTCCTTGATAGTCTTTATGTGCTGTTTGAGAATGTGTGAATGTGTAAACGTATTTGCGTATGTGTAATTTTTGCTTATTGGTATTTGAGGGCCTCCCCCATGGCGCAGTGGTAGCGTTGTTGCCTTGTAATCAAGGGGTCCCGGGTTCGATACCCGGTGGAGGCACAAGTGGTTCGGATCCCACTTTAAACTGTAGGTCCAGTCCCGATTAGCCATACCGTGCATAAGGTGGACTTAAAAAACACCAACTCAACAAGCTTATTGGTATTTGAATGTTTTCGCTTTATCTTTAATATACATATTTGTATAGTCTATGCGTATATACAAGTAGTATATATATTTGTAATGCATAGTCTTTGATAATGTAAACAACAACAATAAATAAAATGTAGGCTTTAAATGGTCAAGTGGAGGATAAGAGTACCATAACTGCAAGGTTCAAAATACGAAATAAATACGTAAATGCTCGGTACTGATGCTTCTGTATGACAACTTGTAAAATCGGTCCAAACAGGACGAAGTAAAATTTGACTTCTCAGACACACATGTAGTTTCACTTATCAAGCTCATTGGAATAACTGCTCATTTTACAGCCTCTTTTCAAGGAAATTTCATCTTGTACATAATGTAAACAAGGTATAATTTTGTATTAATTTTTGTACTCTTTGGGAACAGTTGAAAGGTAAGATACTGAAACACGTAATTGTAAATATATTTATCAAATTATTTGTAAACGTTTATTTTTTGCAACCACAATACAAAAAAAGTGCAAAGTTTGTATACATAAAAAATCCAGTACAGGAAAACTATAAGCTATAACAAGAAAGTTTCTTGGCCCAATAAAACAAGACAACAATTTTTTTAAAACAAAAATCAAGACAAGACTGAAAAGCATGTCTATTGGAGAGTGCTTAAATCTCTAGCTTTCAATATAAGAGACATTTAAACTTTACTAAACAGTTTTTTTGTGAATTTATCTCACTATGATTGGTTGAAAAAGTCAAAATAAAGAGATAAAAAACTAGACAACATTGATCCAAATATATGGAGCATCACTTATAAATTCTGTGATGTAACGATATTTTGGATGACGTGTACGCCAATTGTAAATAAAATGGCTTATTGTCGGGATGTTCTAAATCTCGTCTGAAAGTTATAGGAAAGTAAAAAGTAAGCACAAAACTAAAATACAAAATTTTCATGGCGGAATGTAAAATTTACAGGAGAATCATGGTTTCTAAAAATATACTGAATTATGAGTTCAATCCTGAAAATTACTGGTATACAGTCTAACTTGTGCATTGTCAATTGTCTACTTCCTATCTATTTTTTTTTCAAGATTCTTCTAAAGTGAATTTTTATGTTGATTTTTCGTAAAGGTACACATTCCTGTGAGGACCCAAAACGCTCAAAGAAAATTGGAAGGAATATATCACATGTAAATACCACGATCTTTGTTTCTTTTGCAACTTGTATTATTTCTCTATATTTTCTCAACTCCAAAAAGAGACATTGCTTGAAAGCTGAGGCTTACATATTATTTGTACTATCATGAAATTGACTATTTTTACACCTTTTTGCCTTTCACAAATTTATTTACAGACCAGCGATTTTGGTATATAATTTCTTACATATTACTTTTTTTTAAAAAACGCTCTTCGAGCAAGTAACAGACTAGAAATACCGAAGCAAGGAAATAGAGTAACTATTAAACTGTTATTATACAAAATTGTAACACTACAAATTGCTAACCTTCTTTCACACATATTATATAGTGCAAATATTCATGCAAACATCATATCTTAATTGATTCTTCTAACATACAAATTGTTTGTTTCCAATATGCTGCTTGAGGTAACTTCATTCACCACTGGAATTTATTATTTATTTACAAGAGTGATCAGTATATAACAACCAATTATTTACATATATAAAACTTATTATGCACAGACCATAACTTTGATTACATTCTCTTAACAAACATAATCTTATGAGATATTATCTTCAAATTCATGTTGATTTACATACTTCTATTTCTTCATGAATATACTCCATTAACTTGCTATCTAATTTACATTATTAATGCCTTAAACAATATTTTAAACAGAAAAAATGTTGGGTTTTATATTTCGTACTCGATAGTGTGTATATATAGAGATTACTGATCGAGATAGAGAAAAGCGACAAATATTCTACAAGCTCATTTGCTTCTTCAATTTATTAGCATAATTTTGAATGTTTATTCTGGCGTGGAAGGATTAATTCTGTCCCCAATATCACTCACTTGTTACGGAAGTAGAAATGCCCTTTCATACTTCAATAAAATCTCACCAACATATAAGAGTAGATCGTTTTTCGCTTAAGCTTTTTGATTAAAATTTCCTATTTTTCAATACAAACTTAAGCAAGCATCTTAAGAAAAATGTAAATATTATGCTGACACAATCATTCCTCTTTCTCTACCCAAATGTTTTACTTTCGACTTATTACCGAAATATTCTGCACAAACAACACTGCACTTTCCAAAGTTCACAATGCAGTGCCAACTATTATAATCAAACACTTCTCTTCACACTAGATTGGTTTGATATTCATCAGTATGATGGCAGGGAATTTTAAAATATTTAAGTTATTATTAATTGGATTACAATTAAGCCATACAATAGTTCCTTAAAAACAATATTTATGCAACTGTGTAACAGTATGTACATTCACGGACACTTCTGGGTTGTAACGATTTCATTGAAAGTTAATGGGATTGTTACAACCCAGAAGTGTATATGACAGTACATAAAGGACATGCATCTTTCAGTAGCTATTAATGGATAAGTTGTGCAGTCATGGGCAATTCTTGGTTGTAATGGTCCCATTGAAAGTCAATGGGGCTGTTACAACTCAGAAGTGTCTGTGACTGTAACTCTCAACAATATGTGTACACAAAGCTGTAGCACTATTATCATGATTGCTGCATTGAAGCTGCAAGTCCGTTGTCTGTATACAACATGGTTTGGTTTAGTTATCTCCAGCATAGCAAGTTAGCATTCTTAAGGTTCAGAACAGCAAACGCAAAAACAACAACCTTTTCCGTCACGTGTGAAAGTGCAGAATAAACAGCGCTTCCGTGTGAACTGTACATGAAAACCTGCCCGCGATCCACAATAAAACTCAATTTACATAATGTACAACTCACTTCTCCAGGGAAAAATTTCACTCGTCAAGCGTTTTTCTTTGAAGAGTCACGAGATTTTGTGAGGAACAAGTTCAGGAAAAACATCGTAACTTTCAACTTGCCAACAACAACACTTTCAGCTACAAGGTTATTCCTTCGGCGCAGTGGGTCACCCGATTGTCTGGAGGTGGGTACTTGCAGCAGTATGATGACAAGACACCAATCAGCGCCAGAAGCAGGGACAATATTGCGATTCCACACTCGGCTCCTCCTACCAAGTCCACTATAGGGCCAGTGTAATGTCCGGAGGGAACAGAAGCAAGGATGATCAGTCCAACGCAGGCCAGAATGCTGAAAAAGCTGAGTATTATGTGACCTGTAAAATATAGAACGAACAAATGTTAGAAAAAGTATCACTCGAAAAAATGTGTGTTTTAGCAAACTAACTTACAAAATAATTTCGAATAATCAGTACCATGCATTTAGGAACAACGAACCACCGTGCTTGGAATTCGACATACAATAGCTGCCGCCTCAAGTATGGCTAGTCCACTGGATTTGCTTGTTCATTTTCTTCTTCTATCCGTCATTCATGTACAGTAGAGATTACTAACCTAAAAAGCAACATTAAAATTACAGTGAAAGTGTTTCTATCATTCTAGATGAGGATGGAAGAATGACAGAGGAGAATGGCAGAAAATGAACCTACGAAATGTATGCTTTGGTAAATACAGAATATGAAACGAGAAAGGTATGCAGTAGCGTCGAACAAGAATTACACTCACGGACATAAAGAGATAAACAAAATTAATAGAGAAAATGATATGTAAATGGAGAAAGTAGAAGGGAAAAACAAAGGAAAACAGGGAGAGAGAAGAAATTGGACAGAAAGGTCGAAAGAAGAGAAGGAAAGAAATAAACAGTGAAATGAAGAAAAAGAGATGGTAAGAAATATAGAGAAAGAAGTGAAAATAAATATAGGCACGTGGAAAGAAAAAGGGAGAACGAGACGATAGAAAGGTTGAAACAGATAGAGAAATGATAACAGATGAAAAATTCGTCCATCCGTACGATAGCTGACGATACTACTGAAGGCATAGTCTCGATACGCGGGGATGCCATCGATATATTTTTATACATCACTTCATCCCAGTTAACTTAGCAGGAAAATTCAGAAAGGAAAGAAATAACATTACATCTGTAATTAGACTAAACCACGTACTGCAACAGCCCATTGGGGGCTAAGGCGTGCCAGACCGCTTCTTGTAGGATGACGGGTGGTTAGCGTATCGAATTCATTGCCACTGTTTCCTAGTTTTTGGACCAGTTTTCACTGCTCTTACTAGTTAGCCCAATAGTCCTCACGGTTCTGTGTAAATATCAAAGTTTCGGATCTCGCACTGGAGATCAAACCTGGGAATGCTCACACAAAAGACAAGAGCGCTAGGCATTCGACTACGAGGGAATATTGCTAAATGAGATTTCAATATTTGACAGTATTCATAAAAGTTACACCGAGACCTATTGAGGTTTCAGTGGCTACTCAAATACGGAATTTTTTTTTTATTCTTATTTGTCTTTCCTATTTTATTTTATCTTTACATCACACGATTGATTGATTTGGTTTATTTTACTTCGCTCTTCTGCCATTCTTGGCTAATCACGAAGATTAGGATGAGTGATGATATGATGAAGGGGGCATAAGAACACTCATGCCCATCGCGCGAATTAATAATTCCCAGCAACATCCTTCGGGCACGTAATTGGTTTGCAAAATCATGAAAAGGAAGAAGAACTAGAGCACTTGTTTGTAGATAGTCTGTAATTTTCCATCTTCACAAAGCCTTGTAATTTGTAGTAAACTATTGGTTTCCGTTCCACGTTCTTCGCTGTCACCGTGTATGCAGTGTTTAACATCTCGAAGGCTTCACCTCGCTCTACAGAACAGATAACCACCCTCGTGAGCTCTGTCTCGCCACAACCCAAGGTTACGTCCTGCCTGCAGCTCGTGCCCAGAATGGAGGCTAAACGCCGCAAAGTCGTCCACTGGAACAATAACGAAACCACAGTCTATTTCTGTCTTTCACGCAATAGGCAGGTGTTGCATGATAATGTGGCCCTAAGTAGTACCTCCTCGAACAACATAGAATTTCCTTTTTGGAAACGTTTCCCTATGACGTAAGGCTGCAGTAAGGCTCTGAAAACTTTCGATTTGATGTTGTTAATCACTACTGGACATTGATAGTTGATAACACTCGGAATGTTAAAAAATAATCTGAATGTTACCATCAGATGCATAAATATTTTCATTTGGGGGCGATGGGTTACCACTTAGCTCCTATCATTTTAAGAATGCTGGAAATATAATAGTTTCTGATTGTATAAGTCCCGGGTTCGAATCCCGACCAGGACATGGGTGTTCTTTGTGAGTGTAAAAGTGGTAAAGTGTTAACCTGTGCTTTGCACCACGCCATGAAGGCGTATAGGGGGTGTGAGGGTAACGCCCCACACTTTCTTGATCCGGTCGTGAGTGGGGGTGATGTGATCAGCATCACGTCCCTGACCGCCTTTACCCCCCAGGGTTTCCTAGGTTTGCTCTAGTTCTTCTTGTGAGTGTCCCTTACTCAATTTAATCACATCAACACTAATCCTCATCTTCGCGATTAGCCAAAAGTGGCAGAAAAGCGAAGTAGAAAAAACAAATCACAACAATAAGGTGTAAAAATAACACACATACATACTTGGTTAATAATATTCTAGGCAGTAATATGAAACTACCCAAGTATTTTGCCGCTGAAATCTCAGCGTTCAACTTATTCCATTTTTGCTTCTTGCAATAGCCCTGCTAGCGCCTTGAATACTCTCTCACTGATTTACGGAGAACATGTAAAGGCAGTGGCTGGAAAAAGGTGTCATACTCCGATCACGGAATAATACTTTTTTTTGTATCTGTCGTCGAGAGACTCGAGGGATAGTGGGGGTAATCATAACACTCTGAACATGATTTGGCATTTTTTTGAAGTTTTTTTATGTAACTTTTAGGTTCCAGAAAAGACGATCGTTTCTGCCCCTTTAATTTGCACATACCATTGTTTCAGTAATGCGAAAGATTTTCAGCAAAGTTGAACAAAAGAATGTGAGGCAATCTATATATTTTGTATTACTCTCTTTCCAGATGTTCATCCCAAAATATTTTAGTCTTTATTATAGAACTAGCATGTTGATGTTCGAAATTTTTGGACATTTCGAAATAATGAATAAAAATTCTTAAAGATCTTACCTGATACATAATTTCTATTTGGAACTTGCTGCCAGTACTGAGATCTGAACCCAAGAGAGCCAATGAGAAGAAAAATTATCCCAGCCATTAGACTGAAGATGAGATAATACCTGCTCCCGACCTGAAAAAAGACAGAATCAATTACATAAGAAACATAATAGGGAAAGAAATAAATTACTTTTAAAAATACTAAGAAATAAAAAAAAAACTAATATGGGGATGGAGGGGGCTGATCGACTTGTCCATGACTAGTAAGGCTAAAGGACAACCAGTAAGTTATGGAAAGTGGGAGATTACGATCACTGCAATAACAATAGGACATCAAGATTCCAAAATATCCCTGCAATGCCTTAAGTGTGTTGCCTAACTCTTGGGCGATAGCGTAACTTCTTACTCAAAGATTGCTACTGAAGTTGTCTCATCGCCGTGGAGTTAGGCAACACGCATAACGCAATTCGGGGAAGCCAGTATTTCAGAACCTTCTCCCATTTTTATTACCAATGACAGCACTCCCATCTCTGTTGATGCCTGTTTCTGAAAAATTCTCCTTGCATAAAATAATTCAAGATTCCTTTCTATAAGTACATGTTTGCGAACGCAACCCCTGTAGTGAAAATCGAATCTTCTTTTGAAAATTAATTAAAATTAACGACAACGTAAAAGTTTCCTTAAATACTTTCAGAGTAAGACTCTCTTCGTCGAGAAACCGCCACCACTGAAGAAGCCAACGCAATACCTGGCGACTCTGAGAAGAGTATATACCCCCCTCCCCTTTCCAGACAAATAGTTATGCTATCCAGTTAAACAAACCATTAAAACCAACCGAGTCTCTCACTTTACCATCTCTTCTTCCTTGACGCAAAAGTGCTCAAATTAATAAAAATCTCTAAAATATTTTTCGGCTCATAAAGCTTCTTTTTAAAGCAACTGGATCTAGATTAGTAACAATAGTAGTTACATTCACTCAAGTCTCGTCTTCTGGATATATTACCCGAATTATTTATTCTGATAAATCTTGAGATCCACTTATCCGGAATTAAATGCATGTCATTCTGTATTATAAAGAACAATATTAAAAAAAAAATTACGTGTTAGATTTGGAATATTGTTTGAGATTTCAAACGAAATTTGAAAATGCTTTATGTCTTTGTTTTCGTTTCATGTCCCGTTCTTGTAACGATGACACCGTGGAACTGGAACGTGGAAAGGGCTTGTGGTAAAACAAGGGAAAAGAAGAAAGTAGCACAAAAAAGATGGCACCAGTCTGTGAATGAGTTGAAACTTCTTTCATGAGAAAGGAACAGGGTAAAACAAGGAAAAGATAGAATGATAAGGAGCTTCAATCAAAGCTTACCCATTGTACTCCACGTCGAGATAATTTTGAAAGTTATAAAGCACATTTTATTCGTACGTTCTGCAGACTGAATTTATGTCTACACCAGTGGCTCAGACTGTAATGAAACGTCTTAGGGCCTCCCCAACGGCGCAGTGGTAGCGTCTTCTCCTTGTAATCAAGGGGTCCCGGGTTCGATACCCGGTAGAGGTACATAGTGGTTCGGATCTCACTTTAAACTGTAGGTCCAGTCCACATTAGCCTTGCTGTGCGTAAAGTGGACTTAAAACGCCAAACAAACAAACGAGCTCAGAAAGTGTGGCAGAAAGAGGGGTGCAAGAGGGCTCATTTTAAAGAGAAAACGTTAGGGAATCTGATTCCGTGTTAAAAAATTAAATTTGAACATTACATTCAAATGTTCGGGTGTTAAAATTTGAATACCAAAATCACGCCGACCTACCGATTTCTTTTTTTTTTTTTTTTTAGTATTTTGTAATACTACCCGTTACCTGACCTTCTGGAAAATCTTATTTTGTGGTTCACATATTTAAGGGGGGAAACAATTGTGAACATTTTATGTCAAGTTGCTACTATGGGAACGCACGGGATCGCGTCTATATGTTGCTCAAAATTCTGTAAAGACTTGGAAAGTACATTTTCACTCCTAGTTCATGTTATTAAGGTAACAGTGGACTGGACATTAAATTTCTGTGTAGCTCAGCACCACACACCCCATCTCGATTTTGTAGTACCACCCTCTATCTAACTTTCTGGAAGCGTAAGGTAGTTAACTTCTGGTGTGTTGTAGAAACTTATTTTTTTGTTGTGTCTATTTCAGAAGATGTTTTCATTAGACAGCACTGTTTATTTTTTCTCAGGTTGTCCTTCGTGGCATATTTTATATTTTCAAGCATTGTGTTCTTGCACGAACAGCCAGTGGCGGCGATTGGATTCGAAAACTAGGGGGTAAGGTACCAAAACGGGGGTGGGGTGGCAAAGACAGTTCACTTTCCCTCGTACATAAGGTTGAGCATAGTACGAGGGCAAAAGTGGCAAAAAGTGGGGGGCAACTGCCCCCTTCGCTCTCCCCCCTAATCCCCCCTCCTGACAGAGACTGATTACTGGCAAAGCTCTAATAACTATCTGTGAGTAATTTCAGTTCAGTTCACTCGAATAACACAAATCGTGTATTTAAAAACTTCAGTTGTTATTCACCATGAAAGTGAAACCGGAAGAAAAGAAGGAATTCTGTTAGATGCCATTGAGAAATCGAAAGTTCTTCCTATGCGTGATGCAGAAAACGAAAAGAGACGACACCACGAAGAACAACCATAATCTATGGATGAGGTGAAAGTAGTGGAGAGAAGAGTGACATTAATAACAGGTTCAGATGAAACATCTACTTTCTATTGTGTACAGAATTTTTCTCCAAACCAACATTATCGTTCTTGCGCATGACGTGGTGTAGCTCAAGCTTCAACGTTCTGTTTAAGACACTAGCGCCTCATGGCGGACGGTGTTGTCTTCCGAAACGAACGGGTTGCCTTTGAGAAGAACCTTGAATTAAATCGCGGGACTGTACCTTAGAGCATAACTGAACCACGCCTATCAAAGGACAAATACACGGCAATTGAGATTTGCTATTTAAATTATGAGAATGTACGCCGTTGATATCAAGGGATCCGGTGCAACTTTTCATGTAAATGCATTTCTTTCTTTCCCTTGGGGAACATTCACATGCTTTCAACATGAAAACCATTTTATTGGATAAGAATTTAGTCCATGCAATGAACATTGAGAGAATCGTGCATATAATTATTGTGAAATACCCACGTGACCTTACTCTGTTCAGTTGTAAATTTTTATGCTTAGCAAGAAAATTATGCACAATAAACCCATTTACATGCTGCACTACTTGTTATACATGAAATGTGTAAACTTTGAGATTACTTTTAGTTAAGGAATTTTGTAGCCAATGTATATATATATAAAATACTGTATTTATGAACGATGCAATTATTTCTGTAACAAGCTCCATATCTGAAATAAAAGCTCACAAAAAAGTATGATTTCAGTTGTTCTTAAGAGGCTTATAGCTTTGTTGTGAGTGGTTCCAGCTTCGATTCTCGGGACGAGTTCGAAAATTTGATTTATTATTTAGAGCAATTTTTGCATATAATTTCATCTGCTTGTAATAGATTGGTTTCAAGGCATTATAAAGGTCTTTGTGTGTGGAAATTTCAAGAACATTCATGGCATTCCATCCCCGAATCAGTGCTGATCCAAAATAAATATAAAAGTTTAATTTGAAGTTATGGTTTTATGTGGGTGAAGGTGCAAAAGGGTGGACAAGAAGTCGGTTATGGTAAGCAAGACCAGAGCAAAGAAAGTTAGAAGAGCCAAAAGAGGAGACATCATCGAAAGAAGCATAAGAGTGTGAAGAAAGAAAGCAACAATTGACACATGCCATGAATATTTTGTAATGGGTATTTCTAATGTGAAATTGATGTCATTTTCTAGACTAGGAATGACAAATTATTCTTAATCATCAGGAATTAATGTAAGTCCATGTAATTTTCTTCATTTATATATTACCCACTTTTTAACGTTAAACTTACTCATTATTAAATTACGTTCATTTAAATATAATTTTAAGTTGAGAATGATTTATAAGGCGAGACAGCGTCACTTATCCTTTACTACTGTCCCCAGCCAAGAAGAATCTATAAATACATGCTTTTTGAGCCCAAATATGGATTTTTTGTATGGCATTATGAGGTATATGAAATGGGACTGTCCTCAGAAAATATTACCTCTCGCAAAGACGTATTTAGGGGGTGCCCAGGAGGAATGGACCTCCCGAAAGACTTACCAAATACTAAAATAAAATAATGAAAATGTACTTTTCAGCATAATACTGTACTCGATTGTACTATAATCGATTGTTATTTATTTACTATGAACTTGGAAGGCAAGGATTATTATTATATTTATTTATTATTATTTGGATCACACTGCTTTGAAGGATAGTGCCAAAGAAGATTTACGCACACTCCTACTTATGATAAATACGTAAAATATTAATGAGGAACTTTACTTTTCGTCAACTGGATCTAACGTAGTACTTTTTTTTTATTATTCGATAAATATTCAATTCTTTATCTATTTGACATTAATTTACCTTGTTTTTTATACAAAATTTGGCGATCACGCAATGTGACTGAAATAAAATTAGGGCTACATGTGTAAAATTGGCATTCATTTTCAAGAGAGGACGTGCTTCCTTGCCTTCTTCTGGAATAGACTATTGGAGGCACTGAACAAATTAACGTTGTAGGGCAGTAGCCTGTAATGAGCAGTAGCAGTGTGATTTGGTGCCAAAACTGGGGGGCACGGACAGTTATTTTTCTCTTGGTAGACATAGTGCGGGGGCAAAAAGTGACAACAAGTGTGTGTGGGGAGGGGGGACTATACCCTTAATCTCCGCCACTGGTTAAGAAGGTATGAAAAAGTAGAGGTTGCAGCTGATAGCTTATCTTGAAAATCGAACCCAGGACTCCAACTCAACCCTTTGATCATATACTGGTTTTTATCCTCCCTACAGGGTAAAAAAGCATTGCCAGATGTTCCGAGTTACTCGATACTACGTTGGCGAAAGGTATTTAACAAGAAATGGCGGAACCTCAATGAAAACACCATCTACCCCCCACCTCCCCCGACGCTTTGGCTGTGCAGCAGCCTCTGGGAGAATGGAGGGAACATGTGATGGCAGCTGGCACGTGCCTAAGAGGAAGAAGGGGAAGTAAAATGGGGGAACCAAAGGTGCATGGACATCTGGAAGCTTCCACATTAGCTAACCTCTCTGTTGCTCCTGGCCAAGGCTCGCGATGTACGCAGTTCTTTTGCACGACACGCACGAAACACCAGACTATATAGGGTGTTTTGTAAGTAACATGAGCATGACACTATTCGACTACTTGAAAACTACATGTTGTATTCACGCAATACCATATTATTGTCAACGTGCGAATTATACATATGCGGCCGGAAGGGGAGACACGGCCCCTCCCTAGAAAATGAAAGTCAACCAAAAAGTACGTATTTCACACATATAATTTCAGTCACAGTAATATACGTATGTTAATTATTGCAGGGGCATGGCAGGAACATGATAACTTCAAACTGAAGCAATGTTTTTGAGAGGACAATACTATTGCCGGGGAAAATGTACCTCACCCCCCCCCCCCCCGAAAAGTCCTACGGACGTCCATGAAATTGTACTATATATTTGCTGTCTGAGGATGCCTTCAATAATAATAATAACAACGATAATAATTGAAGATTAAAATTGGTAAACGCTGTAAGTGCCACAAGAATTCAAACAACGTTTTCCACGTTAAACTGTGAAATGTGCCATGCTTCATAATGTGGTAAACGTGAAAAGTGGCTGGTAGCCCTCTAAGTAGTTCAAAGCGCGTGCAAAAAGGCACTAGTGTGAACGTTCGTACGGGCTGGTGTGCTGAACGATGCGATTTCCCAACACTTTCGATTTTGGCACTTACAACGTTTACCACTTTTAGTCCTCAATTCACGGTTGTACTCCTCGTTATTGAAATTTCAATTCTAACTCTTTGTGTTACTACGTATAATTTGCAACGGTGTGGCTTGAGGAAGGAATCTGATGGGGCGCACTCACTTTTGGCCCAGATATTCAACTGAAAAAAGTTAAATGTAATAAAGATGGTAAAATATACGAATGTATCCAAATAGAAAAAGCATACCTCCTCCCTACGAAAATCCTATGACTCAATATGAAATTCATGTAAAAGTTCTTGTTGCTTAGTCCTTTTTTCTCGTGCAGGAAATTCTGGAAATTACTTATTTAAGGGCTCAATGTATAGAATATTTTTTTTTGTTCCACTATTCCTAATTTTGGGGGAGAAAACAAGGTAAGAAATTATCGAAAGGTCTTAATTCACAGTACTGTGAAATGGTGCCATGCAAATCTTTGATTTGTGGCCACAAGATGTAGCACTTAATGGATTTTGAGAATGACTATATTATCGACAAGATGAAATAGTGACACTTTGGTGGCAGATAATCTTGGATGACAACACTAGCAGTGCAGAATTTTCTCAGACGACAAATGAAAGTATTACAAAATATCGCGACGGAATGGTTTCATAAACAGAAAGTCTGATGTGTAATAAATCTTAGGGCTTCCATGTTATGAACCATTAATTAAAGTTGAGTTGACAATATTGAAATGTTGTTAAAAAGCTATCTGTAAGTTACATTTGACTTTATTTCTTGCCAAGAACGTTAGAAGTATGGTATTGATAATAACAGAGGGATAAGAAGAAGTATGCATGTGTGTGTGTGTGAGAGAGAGAGAGAGAGAGAGAGAGAGAAGACGTGATTCCCATCTTGGGGTAATGAATTGGGAAATAGAAGTTTGTTACCATAGGAGTAACTTAGAGGGGGCAAGTGAAGGCACCTGCTCCCTCTCCTAAATTTTCGGGTTTATAAAAAATTACAAGTTAATGGCCCTTTCGTTTTCCTCCTGCAACATGAGGAGCAAAGTAACTAGTATTCTTTTATGATTTTGCAAATGTAACAGTTACTTATCAAAATAGTCCTGGATGATATTGTTATGGTCTTGAATACTTTTTGATTTTGCCTCCCCCTCCAAAATTTAAGCTCCATGCTCTATTATGCGGCCCCCACTAAGGTAAGGTCCCCAAGTTACGCCTATGTTTATTACTGTATACAATACACAAAAAATCAGAATGATTTTATGCTACTTTCAATTTACTACTTACATCATATATTTTGGGTCGTCATTTGACATGATATTTCACATTGGTCGCCTTCATTGAATAAATTATTATTCAATTAGGTAGTCCTAAAAACATTATTATTCAATTCACGCACGGGTTTTTGTGAATAAAATAGTAATATACGATTGAAATAATATTAATAAGCAAATAATATATTAAATGGAAGATCCAAGGGATTTCGATTTAGAATTAAAGAAACGTTGAGGAAAGAGGCTGCTATCTTGATACAGTAGGGCTCTTGCCACTGGTATAACTTTCAAGCATTCTAATATAATTCTAAGAGGTACGAAAATTGCTGTCCAATAAAAGATACCATTTTTTTAGAAGACCCATTATACCAAGGCACATTTCAGTTTTCTATTATATTGAAAAGAAAATAGTATTTTTTTATGGCTACATGTGCCAAGAGTCTGACTACTTATCAAAACTTGCAGCTGAATGCAATGCCAAATTCCCAGCCCAAAATACACATCTGAGTAATTTGAAGAGACAGAATAAATAAATATAATTTATTTTACTTCTCTTGGCATTTGTTCTCCCTTGACAAATGTTCTCTTTGATGATACGAGAATACAGCCTGATATCATACTTCTCAGTACCAACAATAGAATTTAGAATACCGACTCACTGTGTACAAACGTATTGTCCACTAATTATACTCAATAACAGTGGCGGCGATTTGGTTCCAAAGCTGCGGGGGGCCAGGTCAGTTTACTTTCCCTTCATATATAAGATTTAGGATAGTCCAGGAGCAAAAGTTGCAAAATAGTGGGGGCGGGCAACTGCCCCCCTTGCTCCCCACTAATCGTCGCCACTGATAAATATTAGTAGATAAAACACTGTTAAATAATTATTTATAAACGTGCTATATAAGGAAATATAATGCAGAAGTAAATATCCAACAAAATTTTAAACTCTTGTTCGTATGGTAACTGAATTATTGATATATATATATATATATATATATATATATATATATATATTACTTATATTAGTATTGTTTCCTTTCATAGTATTATCTATGCAACAGAAATTATGAAATATACCACGGGCAGAGCAAATTCTGAATTTTGATTTTATTCTGTATTCAAAACATTAAAATAGTGTATAATAATACCACATTGCATACTGTCAGTTTTAAAACTTAGATTATTTTCATGAAGAGAATGTAAGAAAGGCTATATTTAAATTATGATGATCACTGGGGAACATAATTGAACTTTTTTTCTGGCACACGAGGGAAAATAGCTGATCCTAATAGTTGCGCTAAATTCAAATGTGTAAGTAGTTTTTCTCCATCACCCACAGTTTCTTTGTGATACCCAGGTTAAGTGTGAAATATGTTTGTGCATCGTACGACACTACTCAACTTATCTAAAATGTGAGAGTTGTTGATTTCTATCTGCATTCTGCACCTGGAATATCCCTCTTCAGCATCCAATAGTAATCAGTAAGCATTCTTGCCCTCTATTGTCCCTGGTACCTCTATCCATGGGAGAGATGTCTTGGTGGAAACGCTCCCCGTGTTCGCCACTTGACGACACCGAGATTTTCAGAGAAGAAATCCAGGTGAGAGTAAAAGAAATGTATTTTGAGGGACATATTACACCCCATATCTTTGTATGACTATAACAGTTCACCCACAATATAACGGTAGTTCGGAACTTTACGATTTCGTAACACGTTTATACACAACGCTTTTAAATTAACTCCACACTGATCTTTCAATTTCGCTAAACAGACCTTCAAATATTTTATTCGTTATCGAAGATCTAATTTGGGAGCACACAAAAATTCCTTCCTTGAATTTGGCGTCCTAACACGAGGAAATGTTTCCTTCAAATTATGAAGCTCAGCACCATTTTTGTCCATCGCCTTAACGAAGCTTTTGATAAGCGCTCCCTAACTTGATATGGAGTGGAGGAAGAAGAATCATATTAGAGTGAACTAGTGAGGGATGTACAACAATTTGACTGTCCAGGTGTACGTGATTCACGATTTGGTCATTCTTTCTTTTTGCAATGATTATTCTTGTCCCTGGTGTCCCATTCGCACAAGAAACAGCAAAACAGCTGCAAACCCTTTAACAACGGAATTACTTTTAAATTGAAGCATATGATCCAACAATACTTATCATACTGATTTTTTTCTAACAGTTGTTTTCATATTTTCATGTGTTTCCTTCAATTTACTTGTACAAAGTAACAGCACAGGAGGAAATGTGTTCCCATTGTGCAAGAGAACAGCCTTCAAACTAGTTTTCGAGGAATCAGTGCAGGCTCCGCTATATTGTTTCATATTCATGATCAAATAAATCCATAACATCGCAAATATTATTACAATACACTATGGTTTTCTCTAGAATTAAACTCTTCAAACTCCCTTCCTGTTGGTTACGAAAGAAACACACTTTGGTGTCTTTCTGGACATTCCAGCCTTTCAGCCTACTGTAGTTACCAACAATTCGGCCAATTTTTCCCAATTTCAAATCCCGAACAGGGTTCTTTAATTCACCTTGTGTTAGCAGATGAGGTTCACAGGAAGAGACTTCGCAAGTACAATGATCTTGCTTCTCATTTTCAACTTTGGTAGCTACCTCGTGTTCCCATCCATCTTCTACAGTTAGATGTGTACTGGGATGTGGTACAGATACTGGCCTCACAGCAGATGGCAAATTTGGTTACCTTACTGTTTATTTGCATTTACTACTTATTCCTTTTACCTTTGTAAAACAGAAATAACAGTCTGATGAGTAATCTCGTGGTTCAAGCTACAACATTTCATTTCCATTGAAGTCGCATCAAATACGATGTTCGCCCTCCCACTCTTTTTCAATGTGATTCAGCCCTCCTCCCGAAATAAAATTTGCGTGCGTCATTTTGCGTTGATAAATGTTAAATTGTTTGTGCCCACCTTCTGTTCGAAATCATTTAAAATATTGTTTCACATACATTACTTATCACAGAGAAAACACCAAAAATTCTGAAAAAGCAATACTTAAAAAATGTAATCGTACAAAAACTGTGGGTGATAGAAAAATTCTGAGTGCATACTTGAATTCAGCCTAAAATTTTACATTAGAAACACAATATACATATCATGTGCCAAAAATTGTGTTCCCAGTGTTATTTGCTGTTGTAACATTAACCGAGAGCTAGAAGTTTTTACAGAGGGAACATCCTAATGTGGAATCCAATGAACCCTATCTGGGAGAAGGGTTAAACAGTCCCTCATCAAATCTGTAAATTGTTGATGCTCTTCCTATACTACTCTCTTCCACATCAGCGAGAACCAATTACTAACAACAGGGATACAAACGATCAGTAGGTCGACACGATTATAATTTGATAGATTAGATATTCCATAGTTCTACAATTCTGCTTTGTTATTGTCCTTGAATTTATTTCAGCATGAAAGGACCAACTTTTCCCCCTGGATCGTTCCTCGTTCCTGTCAACTTAAGTTAGTAACGGAATCCGTTCGTTAATTTACAATTCTAATTTGCTCTCTTTCTAATGAAAGTTCGGTTCTCTAGCCAGGCAAGTATCTAG
Source organism: Lepisma saccharinum (assembly GCF_977018435.1). NCBI lineage: Eukaryota > Metazoa > Arthropoda > Insecta > Zygentoma > Lepismatidae > Lepisma > Lepisma saccharinum. The sequence goes on along the minus strand of NC_139229.1, from coordinate 167,191,465 downwards.
AAATACATTTGAGGGGGGGGTCCGACCAAGTGTCTCAATAATAATAATAATAATAATAATAATTTTTATTGTATTTAATTAAATTAAAATAATATTAATTGAATATGTAAATTAATTAATAATGTATTATTATTATAGGTAAAAAGATGGTAAAAGAATGGATACATAACAGCACGTACTTATTATGTAGCTTACGTGTAGTTAAGATCGCCAAAATTTGTATAAAACCAACTGCCCTGGCAAGGAAATTAATGTCAAATAGATAAAGAATTGTATATTTAATGAATAACAAAAAAGAAGTTACATCCAATTGACGAAAAGTAAAGTTCCTGATTAATATTATATCAATGTCATAAGTAAGTAGTGTGCATACATTTTTGAAACTGTCCTTCAAAATCGTACGAGCCAAATTCATGCTTTCCAATGAGTTCAGAGGAAATAATATAATGTTAATATATAATTTATATAATGCTATAATTATATTAAATAATGTTTAATGCTAAACAATTATATTTTGATTATTTAATTTATGTACATGGTACCTAGTCTTTCGGGGGGGGGGGGGTCCGGACTCCCTGGACCACCCTAAATACGTCCTTGTGTCTGATTTAAAAAAAATCGTTTCTTGAGTCAATTGTTGGTGAAACGTAATATAAATCCCATGTGTCAAAAAAATTGTTAGACGCGGTTGCGTGTGTGTTTAAAATTACGAATATAGTCTACAGCCTTTCTAGGCATTATTTTGTCAATAAACTTCACTTGTTTTTATATAAGTGTTCATGTTCTCATGATTTCTATGCAATCTTAGTCTAAAGTTTTGGTACCAATGGCTTTTTTGTCAACATTTGTCATCACTTTCAATGATACAACTAGTTAAATCACTCAATTAGTTGCATAAAAACTGGCGGTCATTAAATACAGTCGCGGACACTACTTGGTTGCAATAAACGTAAGTGGTCAGTGACTGTACGTTGATTATTGTTTCAAAATTTACAGCTCTAAATATACCTCTGTGCTAAATCTCAAGCTAAATCCGTTAGTGTCGTAATTTTTTAATTCTTGGGAAGGGAGAACGAAGGGGTGCATCAATGTCGTTTTGTATGATTGTAGAACTCGACATAACTTGTAGTACACAACAGTTTAACTCTAATCTCGAAACATACATTCAGTTACAGTTTCTCCATCAAATCGCAGCTCTTTACTTGCGACTGGAGAGAGAGAGAGAGAGAGAGAGAGAGATAATAAAAGAGAGAATGTAACTTGTTTTGATAATGTTGCCAGTCTGGTTGAAATAATTTGATTTCGCTTGTAATAAGGTGTTTACGAAAGAACTGAATATTTCAGTGCAAACTGGTAATGTTACCATACCAGGCAATACGGATTCTATTACATTGGCGTTAACATTTTCATACTAGTGAATCTCTAATAATAAATACATAAAAAGATAATAATTTAGTGTTGTACTTACTTGTGAAAGTCCATAAAAGCACATTATGCATGCAACGGCACCACAAAACAATAGAATGATGTTTGCAACTGTCAGAGTTCCCGTCACTGCAGGCTGCGGAGGGATTTGCAGATGTATCCAAGATGCCTTCGTCTTCCTTGTAGCCATTTTTCGTTGAAATGATCGTTGCTCCTTGCAAGAAACACTGCAGACAAAACAATAGTAGAGAATTGACGTGTGGAGTTTCTAAGCACCAGCTTAGACACTGGTCTTCAACCACAGGCCAAACTTCAACACCAAATCACACAATTTCATGCTGTAATTGCACTCAAACACAAGGCCACGACACCATCAAACTCCCAATGCACACCAATAGCCCTTGCACACGATAAAACCACTCTTATTTTTTGGTTGCTAACTTCACCCAACTGGTGACATCTTCATATCTAGCGTCAATTGCCCTTGCATCTATTTCCTTCAAAACATTGCAAGCGGACTGGTTCGCAAGAAAAAGGAGGGAGGGTTTCCCAGAAATTACGATTAGGGATGTTTGAGGGAACAGAGGAGGGGAAGGGGGCTTACCAGGAGCAAAGAGTCAGCTCGCACGTGCTGCAGAAGGGGGCCACAGAAGAACCCCTCCATGACCCATAGCTTTCGAAGGGTGGGAAAAACTCCATGAAACGTTGCTGCGAGCCAAGGATAGAACAATGGCGTATGGGAAAAACACGCTGGGAACTTCCGAGAAAGAGCCGAGAGAGGGGGGAAACGGCACACACTCGACAATCCTTCTGGAAGTTCAGCAGCGCCACCTTTTGTTCGTTTCCGACGCGTTCCGGCGGAACAAAATTGTGATTGGTGGATTTCGCTGGCCGGTTCCTCCTGTTGCGTTGTTGCCTCCATGGTGGCAATTCCGGTCCAGCTGCCCCTCGCAGGGTATGACGGGTGGGGTGCTGGCGCTAAACATAAGCTTCAAACGGAGCGGGAAGAGAAGGGAGGGGACAAAGTTTTCATTTCTACATTCATGATGACCTCTGGGAATGTATTGTTTTCCTCCAGGTAGATAAATTGTGTCATGGTATACATAATATCTTTGCACTTTATATTTGTAATTTTCAAGTAATTGGAAATGAAATTTCTGAGCACAACGCTGGGAGAAGCAATATAAAATACAGTGACCTCAATCACATTAATTAATTAAAGTTGAAACCATAAAAGAAGCACATATTCATTTTACAAAGCCCAGATATTCATTACTGCTATACATGTTACACTATTAGAATATAATTTACGAGCCTTTACAGTTGTACGTACAGTCACGGATATTTCTGAGTTGTATTAATTCTACTGAAAATCTACGGTATTGTTACAAACCAGAAGTGCCCGTTACTGTATGTACAGTCAACGGCAATAAAAATGGGACACCTACATCGTGAAATACTCGCTTTCTTGCATTAAGGCTTTGTGTGTGTCACCGAAGTCTACAGCGGTGGCAGAACTTGCCATTGAAAATTTGCTACTAACATTCACTCATCGCCGTAGAGTTAGGCAACACACAACACCTTGCAGGGAAGCGAATATTTCAGGATCTAGGTGTCCCATTTTTATTTCGAGTGACTTTACACTCTTTACAACAGTGGCACTTTTCTAATCGCCCCTTTCATTTCCCTTTTCTGCTCTTTTTCTATTTCGAGTCCAGAACTGATTTCCTCGCTTCCATTATACTTTTACTGTTAACAGCAATTTATTAATAATTTTTTGTTAGTTTTTTTAATAGAGCTCTTATATTCATTGTCGTTCTCCCCTATCAACGATTTCGCCCTCTTTACCCAGATATAATGTAAGAAAGTTCCCATGTTACTTGCTTGCGCTTCTTCTGCCCCCTGTCTTTCCTTCTTGTGTGACCCATCCTTATTTATCTCTCACTTTTATATGGATTAATTCATGTCAGAAATATACATTTGTCTTGCGGTTCCTTGCACGGAAAGAGAATGTGAAATTTTGTCTCTTCTTTTTCCTACATTCTGGCTGCCTTCCTCCATTCATGATCGTTATCCACAAGTGTTGTCGTTAAAGCCACATTGCGCCAAGATTTTCTGTTTGCCAATGTCTTCCAATATACCACGCATGACCCTAATCGCCTACATATAAATTTCCCCCATACTCACTCTTCACAGATCAACAGACTACGTAATTATATTCTTTACTTTGGCTTTTATACCGATTGTTGTTCATTTCCCTCACTTATGCGCAATTGTATTTTTTCTCCTCCATGGTCATCAGTACTTAAAGCTATAGCTCCTCATTTTAGCTTCCACATTCTCCCTAAATTCTCCTATTTCCTATACCTTATATTTTTATTTATTATCACTTTAGTTTTCCTTATATTCACTTGTAAGGTCCATTATTCACAAAACCCGTACACAAGGACCTTGTCATACAGTGACCGGGAATTGTTCTCTAGGCCAATCGTAAAATAGTCGTGAAATTTTCTGAAACCTCTCTCCTTAGAAGAATAGCCCACAATTTAAACTTTCAGCTGATGCAAAGAAGCATTCCAAGTTAGTGAAATGCTTACGGTAAAAATGCAATATTTTTAGGAGCTACGATCACTGAACAGAAATTCAACACATAAGATTTCCTCCGTGACTATGTGTCCACGTGAGCAAAACTCTTTGGCGACAGAACTGGCTTTGAGGAATTCTTGTCCGAAGAACTTGATGTCGAGAGATTTTACTCGTAACAATTCAGTGATACCCACGTGTACTTCTGGTTAGGAAAGGGCTATTTTTAATCAATTAACTGTAGTATAATGAAAATATTTGGTACTGTCAATAATCTTATGACACTTTCCCCTCCTTTTCGCACCGGCATGTTGATCTAAATGATCAGCATCAGTTGGCCACTCACTCTCCAGACAGGGTAGCGCGTGTCCTCCCCCTGGGTATATGAAGTGTTAAAAGAGTCCGGCCAAGCTAAGAACCGGCGCGGGAACCGCCTTTATGGCAGTGACCCGCTGTTGACGCGTTTACCTAGTTGCGGTCAAACAGCCACTTAGGCCTATCGTTGGCCTTTGTCTGTCTGGGCAACAAGCGGCAACCTTAGAAACCCACCTCCCTGAAGAAGTCAGCAGGAAAACAGATTTCGTCAAAATAACAGTTCTGCACTGTAAATGGGGACAGGGAGATAGCGTGGCCGGGATAAAAGACTTCTCCTCAGGCCCGTAGCTAGAACTGGCCTCCAGGGGGGGGGGGGCTCACGACTTATCTGGGGGGGCTTTGTAAACCAAGTACATTTTTTTTAAAGTTTAATAGCATTAAATTAAGAATTATGTGTGCCGGTGTCATTAAGTTAATTAAAAATATAAAATTTAGAAATTTCATACAAATACTACAGTTCTTTTTCTATATCTTCTAAAACATCTCTTTAAGTGCTAATGACTGCTACTGACACCATCCCTTAACACACACTCCATTCTCTTTTTGATGATACAGATATTTTTATCATACATGTTAAAATGTACAATATTCACTTCAATCATAGTACCTACCGTACATTCCAACCCCGGCCAAAGCAATAAAACTTGGGATCTGTTGATATTTGACGCAGATGTGGAAGCAATGTGGATGATGACATCGAAGTCACAGATTTCTGTGAAACGAGAGGCTGCAACAGGGGCAGGGATGGTACAGATAAAGAAGGCTCCCTATGAAAGAACTTCTCTAAAGTCTAGAGAATCTTCAAAACGCTTGCAGCTGCTTAGACTTCTGCTCATAAACAAGATGAACGAACGAAGTTGTGAACAAAATCATATATTCTCTCTACATTTTCACTTTTCACATCAAACAAATTAGAATACAAAATAGTTTTACCTAATGTCAAGGCGGCTGGCGACCCTGTCGGGAGGGGGAGGGGGCTGAGCCCCCCCTGGCCCCTGCTGTGGCTACGAGCCTGCCTGCTTCTCCTGCTACATAGGTTGCTATTTATGTATCCGGAACTGGCAACACTAATGTTGCTAGGTAACATCTAATATATCCATCGTAAAGTTGGACATTTCTATGGTATATGTACCCAGAACGTTGTGCTTACGGATGCTATTTTTGTTTGTTACAGAGACTTGAAAATTTCATCGGAGGCCAACAATGGAATTAACTCGAGAACACTTTCGAGCAATGATTTTCTACGACTTTCGACGTGGATTAGCTCAACAATAGTGCATCGATCAACTCACTTCGACTTTTGGCGATGAAGCACCATCTAAAAGCACTGTATATCACTGGTTTAGTGAATTCAATCGTGGCCGTCGTTCGCTCACGGATTAATCTAAAGAAGGCCGTCCAAAATCTATTGTTGTGCCAGAAAACATTGATGCTGTGCGAGAACTGATAATGCAAGATCGTCATGTGACATATCGTGAGATTGAGGCATACATAAGATATTGCATGAACATTTAGCCGTGAAGAAGATTTGTTTGCGTTGGATCCCGCATAATTTGACAATAACTCAAAAAAAGGCTCGTGTCGATTGGTGCACTCACAAAATACAATCGTGGTGCTTCAAAAGCCGTGTATAACATCTACACAGGTGACGAATCTTGGATCTATGCATACGAGCCCGAAAGCAAACAGCAGTCGACAGTGTGGGTGTTCCAAGATGAGCCAAACCCAACAAGAGTTGCTCGTGCAAGAAGCACTTCGAAGCAAATGGTCGCCTGAGAATCGTAGAACCTTCAATTCTGAATGGTACACAACCATTTGTTTGCCAGAAGTTTTGGGGGAAATCAGAAAAAACAACCAGCGACGCAGGATCATTCTTCACCATGACAATGCGAGTTGTCACACATCGGTCCAAACAACTCAGTATTTGACCGGTGAAAACATTGAATTGATGAGTCATCCGCCGTATAGCCCTGATTTAGCAACCAATGATTTATTTTTGTTCCCGTACGTGAAGATAAGCTACGTGGTCAACGATTTTCGACTCCAGAAGAAGCGATTGATGCGTTCAAAATGCAAGTTTTCGAGATACCTCAATCGGAATGGACAAAGTGCTATGAGAATTGGTTCAAACGTATGCAAAAGTGGATCGATCATCATGGAGAATATTTTGAAAAACAATACAACCATTTTCAATGATACATATTTTTTTTGTTTGTTATTCCGGATACATAAATAGCAACCCTCGTATCCATTATTGTGCCGAGATGGAGCGACTCCATGTCGTTGACTATGGACACAGTCTACACATGTACTGCCAGTCAGTATACGTAGCTCCACCGAAACTCACAATCTACGCCTGGCGAGAATTCAATGCGGCACAATCGACGAGAAACAGACCGAGAAACAGAAAAGGAAACCGGGATTGGAGGGTACGCGACCCTCAGGAAGAGCTGCTGGTTGAAATCCCCCCTCCCCCCTTCATGAGAAGTTCTTCCGGGGCGTTTTCCCTTCGAATAATAAACATTGTGGCTTGGTCTTCTATTTACCTCCACGTCTGGCCACGATGTATAAACATCACAAGCAGCGGACACCATTTTTGACTGCGCAAAGGGAACACGACCGAATTCTATTGTGTTTGTAATGCACACGGAGAGAGACGTCTAAAAAATTCCTTTTTTGGTTTTGTTTGATTACCTTCAGACATTACGTAAAGTGCTTTGGACACATTTATCTGAAATTTCGTGTAAGGGACGATTCTGAACCAACAACCAATATATTGCAGATTCGTCGAATTTGAGAAAGGAATGTAATATTTCAATGTGCATATTTCTTAAAGTTTTGTTGGAACGCTCTACTTTTGTAGATTGCTACTGTACGTAGACAGCGCAAGATTTTTCTACGTCCGGTGAGAAGATAATTGTCACTAAACGCACGGCCATGAAAATAGACGGCCGGGCAGAATTGCGCTGGTGCCACGTATGGGAGAAGCAAAGCGAGAGAGGGACAAATGTCGCTGATTTCAGCGCACTATATGGCAACGTCAACCGTGCTGTGCTGCCTAGATCGAGCGTCAGCCAACCTCTCTCCGGGGCACTTTTGTCTCACCCCTGATCTTTCGAGCTAATACTGTCAGTTTGTATCACATGGACTACAAAGACCACCTCTACAACGAGATCTCCTCCGAACACACGGGGTTGTGCTCCGACGTGGCAACAGCGCGAAATTTTGCCACCCGCCTAATTTTATGGCCGTGCGTTTAGTAAGTCGCCTATTTGAACAATGGAAGTGGAATTTTGTGTCAGTTTTACGTTATGCACAGATAGGCTACTTGAGACTGGACCTACGGTTTAAAGTGGGATCCGCTATGTGCCTATCAAACCACCTGAGACCTGTCGATCACAAGGCAACCACGTTACCACTATACTATCTGGAAGGCACAACAATGCAAGTAAAGAGAAGAGAATTGTAATAAAGAATTGCAGCAAAATGATTACAATTTTGTCCCAGGTGGTTGCATTATTACAAAACCCTATTGTGTCATAACTGTCCCTCGACAAAAAGTTCAGAATCCGTACTTACTTCTTTACATCTGTGTTCCATTGCGTAATTTATAGTGCACTACTGCGTTTTATGGTGAGTACAGTTATGAATTATTATTACAGCACATAGAAAAATGTTAAGAACAACACTGCAATAGTAATGCATGTACTTGAAACAAACAGCAAAAATAAAAATATCAGAGATTTATATAAAGGTGTAAATGAGTTTAGAAAGGGGTGGCAACCTAAAGTAAACTTGATAAAAGATAAAGATGGTGATTTTCTAGCTGACCCAAGCGATATTCTAAATAGATGGAAGAACTACTTTAATGACCTTTTAAATGTCCATGTAGAAGATAAATCAGAAGTAAATGAAATCCACACAGCAGAACCTTTAGTTCCAGAACCTAACTTGACTGAAGTTAAAGATGCTATTAAAAGGCTAAAGAATAACAAAGCACCTGGCATTGATTTAATACCAGCTGAGTTAATTAAATATGGTGGAAATTCATTAATATGTCAAATTCATAAATTAATTTGTTTAATATGGAATAAAGAAGAAATCCCTCAACAGTGGAAAGAATCCATAATTGTTCCTGTGTTTAAAAAAGGTGATAAAATGAACTGCAATAATTACCGTGGAATTTCTCTACTCTCAACAACATATAAAATATTATCTAACATTCTTTTAACAAGACTAACCCCATATGCTAATGAAATTATAGGTGATTATCAATGTGGATTTAAACGCAACAGATCAACTACAGAACAAATTTTTCACATCAGACAGACACTCGAAAAAAAGTGGGAATATAATCAAAATGTCCATCAGCTATTCGTTGATTTCAAAAAAGCATATGATTCGGTCAAAAGAGATAAATTATATAATATATTAGTAGAGTTTGGAATACCTAAGAAGCTTGTGAGTATGATAAAAGTATGCACCAGTGAAACAGAAAGTAAAATTCGTGTGGGTATTAATATGTCTGACAAATTTACAATTCATGATGGGTTAAAACAAGGAGATGCATTATCTCCATTGCTCTTTAATTTTGCCTTAGAATATGCTGTTAGGAAGGTAAACGAAACTAAAGAAGGACTAAAATTAAATGGTGTGACTCAGTTGTTAGCATATGCAGATGATGTAGACTTACTGGGGGATGATGTGAATACAATTAAGAATAATGCTAAAATATTTTTCAAAACTGCTAAAGAGATAGGTTTGGAAGTTAACAAAGAGAAAACTAAATATATGCTTACAGGCCGAAACCAAGTGTTAGATAATAATCAAAATCTAATTATTGGTAACAACTCGTTTGAACCAGTTTCCAAATTCAAATACTTAGGAGTAATATTAACAAATGAAAATTATATTAAAGAGGAAATAAAAAGTAGGCTTAATTCAGGAAATGCATGTTACTTCTCTCTTCATAAACTTTTGTCTTCTCGTTTAATATCTAAGAAACTAAAAGTTAAAATATACAAAACAGTAATTTTGCCTGTAGTATTATATGGGTGTGAAACTTGGTCCCTTAGATTGAAAGAGGAACATAAATTGAGAGTATTTGAAAATAGGATCCTTAGGAAAATATTTGGACCTAAAAGGGATGAGGAGACAGGTGAATGGAGAAGGTTACATAATTTAGAACTACATAATTTGTATTCATGTCCAGACATTATTAGAATAATTAAATCAAGAAGACTTAGGTGGGCAGGCCATGTGGCACGAATGGGAGAGGAAAGAGGAGTTTACAGGATTCTTGTTGGGAAACCTGATGGTAAGAGACCAGTAGGAAGGCCAAGACGAAGATGGAGGGACAACGTCGAGATGGACCTAAGGGAAATCGGTAGGGATGGAAAAGAGTATATAGATCTTGCACAAGATAGGGACAGATGGAAGGCCTGTGTTGCTGCAGCCATGAACCTTCGGGTTTAAGAAGGCTAGAGAGTTAGTTAGTTAGTTAGTACTTAGACAGAACACAAGGACAAAATATTGCTTTGTAACTGACGCTCTTAAATAATCATAAACATTTCATCAGTATACAGATTATATACAGCATTTCCGACTTTAGTCGTTTCCTACTTTAAAAACGCCCCTGTTATTAGTTAAGTTTTACGTCATATTCTTTTTCTTTTTTTAAATCGTGGTGGCAGAAGAGCAGCCAAAATAATTGCAGGAATATGGACAAGTATCTTGTGAATGGAAGCTGGCATGTTGATAGAGCGAGAGGTGCAGCTTAATTTTCTGCTTGGTCCCGATCTCAAATTTCACCACGTGTAGGCCCAGTCCATAAGATAGTGCCTGTAGGATCATTTCTTCAGGAGGTTTCTGTCTATTCCCGTTATATCCACCACTTTCTTGGAGTTCTGGGAAAAAATATTTTTTCGGTATTTTTGTCGTTGGACGTCCACTTCCTATTTGCCTTGGTGCATCTATAATGATGCCTAATTCCATCATCATCATCTCAGCTTGTATCTTCTGTTTTTTTTCTTCATCAACTGTTTATTTACCTTTCAACTCACCTGCCATGCTTTGATTTCCATGCAGTTCTACGAAGTGTAACGTAACCTTAAGAGCCTAATCCGGAATGTGTCCAGATTTTCGTTCCTGCTAATACGTGCTAATACGACGTGGGTCGTTTAATATATAAGTTTCCCTATGCTGTAAAAAAAAAAAAAAAAAAAAGATACATTAGAAAACTATACATACATATGTAGGAGGAATCCTTCCTCACTTCTCCACATAATCCCCATAGAGATCCAGGCATTTGTCCCACCGTTGCATCAATTTGTCCATACCCTTTGCAAGAAAATCAGGGCTCTGGCTATTGAGCACTATTCTCACATTCCGCTTCACTTCTTCATCTGTTTCGAAACGGTAACCTTGCAATTCAGACTTTAACACCGGAAAAAGATGGAAATCACTCGGCGCTAAATCGGGGCTGACTTCAGGTGTATTGTTACTGCATGACAATGCCCGACCGCATACTGTCCGTTTAACGGTTGCTACAATCCAGGATATGAAATTTGAATGTCTCACACACCAACCTTATTTACCAGACCTCGCCTCCAGTGACTTTCATGTGTTCGGACGGCTCAAAGAGGCGATGGGAGGCAAACATTTCCGAAGCGATGGAGAGGTGAAAACCGCGGTGCACGAGTGTCTACAGTCACAAACAAAACAGTTCTTCTCGCGAGGTATCCATGCACTTCCGAAGAGTTGGAATACATGCAATGCACGTCATGGGGACTACGTCGAAAAATGATGGATGTATAATTTTTCTGTATTTTTTCATTTGCCTCATAATAAATAATTAAGGCTTTCATTTGAATCACCCTCGTATAAGATGGTTTAATTTTAAATTGATCTTGTTTGAGTCGTTTTGTAACTCAACGAGAAGTATCGAAAAAGAAGAAATCTGTGGCTAACTTGAGTTCCGACACGTTAACAATTTTATACTTGATTATACCAGATGACAAAAGTATCTCCTTATAATTAAAGCTTAAAACTAACAAAAAATAAGTTTCAAACCGCAATTGGCACCCGATAAATGTTTAGAAAGACACAAAACTAACTACGTGGAAAAGTCCTTTCTGCAACAAACTAACAAAGATCACATCATATCCACACTTCGAGGGTTGCTAGCCAACTGACGGCGACACGATTGATTGATTGATTTGGTGTTTTAAGTCCACTTTATGCACAGTAAGGCTAATCGGGACTGGACCTACAGTTTAAGGTGGGATCCGAACCACTAGTGTCTCCACCGGGTATCAAACCATCGGGGAGGCCTGACGGCGACAACGACACGTATTGTGTAACATCAGGTAGTTTTCAAGAGAATGGACAATTTACTCTCGAATTATAAGGCTACCAAAGCTACTTTCGCAATTTCAGTTTTGAGAGGCCAGGTTTTGCATTTACTTGGACCACTGCCGCCATGTTCGCTGAAAATAGAGAAGGTTGTTCGGGATCTCTGGTGACGATTTTGAAAGCCGCTGGCGGCGCTGTTATCAACGTCAGTCCGTCCAAACGGTTCATGTTGAGTCACGTCAGTACCGAGAACGCTTGTGCAGAGTGTTGTGCCATTTACCTACAACATGCCGAAGAAAATTGAACCATACTGGGAGGGCTACATAACAGCCCTTTCCGATGCTAAATATAGCTATTCGGCAATCAAAGGAATATGCAAGAAGCGTGGTTTTGTGATATCGAAGAACGGGATCGGTGCGGTATTGTACAAAAAAGGCAAAGGCCGACTGGGCCTAATTCCACAGGGGAAGAAACAGGATATCCACGATCAGCTATGAGTCGTACACCGGACATAGTGAGAAAAGTGAAGGCCCTTGTGTCAGGTGGTAACCCTGCCCCCCAAAGGAGTATCGCAAGTAAGTTGGGAATGTCTGTGTCAACAGTGAACACTATAATCAAGAAGGACCTGCAACTAGAAATGCGGCATAAGCGGCGAGTTCACAAGCTGTTGCCTCGTCACATTGCGGAACGTCGCACGAACGCTAGAAAGATCTATGAGACCTATCTTGCAGGGGAGAGATGGAAAAATGTGGTGACATTAGACGAAGCATATGTCTACCTTAGTGCCTGTCACAAACCCCGCGCGATTTACTGCCGCCCTCACGACAAAAACAATTATCAAACATTGTATCCAGAATGCCAGGAAAGTTTTCCACGGGGTTTCATGATCATCGCTGGATACTGCTATAATGGCAAGCTAGCAATTCGCCGTGTAGCTAATAATGTGAAGGTGAACTCCACGTACTATCAGGATGAGGTTTTAACACCCATTTATAACATAGATATCCTGGCACTGTATGGGGGGGGGGGGGGCAAAAACCAGGTCTGGGTGCACCAAGATAAATCATCCAGCCATACCTCCCGTTCGACTCGTCTGTTCTTACAGCGAATGGAGATGGAAACTGGCATCCGTGCATTTGGACTCCTAAAACGGGCCTTAGGAAAGAGACGTCCACACACTCTCAATGCCCTCTGGAAAGCCTGTCAGGAGGAGTGGGAAAAGTTAGACATGATAACTCTTCGGAAAAGTCTGTTGCAATGGAAATTACGTTGTCGGGCTATAGCGCGGAATGCTGGTTTTCGGATTGAGCATGAACGTTGGTGGCGACATGGGTTTTCATGAACTTATCATCCTTCCAACATTGTCCTCAGAGATCCCGAACGACCTTCTGTAGTTTGTCGTCCGCAAGGAAGTACACACCACGTAGCGTTCGCTACATGCGTTTTTTGTTAGTACTGTGCAAAATGTCGGTAACATTACATACAATTAATGACAATGTTGTGCCATCTGGAAATAGCGGTAAAATTCATGTAAACTCTTTGCGCAGTCGACAGAAAAAGATATGAAGGAGAATGAAAATCTTTTGCGGTGTAGATCCATATGAACTGGACGATAACGAAATGAAAAGAGGCGTAAACCTTTGGCCAGCTGTAGTTCACGTGTGTTTATTTACTTGGCCCAGCTACCTGGATATATGATATATTTGTTTTCGTATTTATTAGTTGTTCGGATTCTGCTTGAAATGTTTATATACAGTACAGATTAACTGTAAATTCGAAAGCTCTGCCATTATTGCCACTGTTTCCTTTTTAACGTTTGTTCAAGCGCTGTAATTTAAAATGTTGAGTTGCTCGAAAGCAGTAATTTCACTCCTTGCTTAAACAATTTGGGATATGTCGGCCTCCGTGGCGGAGTGGTTAACACAGCGCGCTACGATGTCAGGGGTCCCAGGTTCGAATCCCGGCTTAAGAATGGGTGTTCTTTGGGAGTGTTCCTTCATCAATTTCATCATATCATCCATCGTTTTCGCGATTAGCCAAAAGTGGTTGATTAAACGCACCAGTTCGATCCATTTGTACTAAAAGTCAGAAAGAAAAGTGATACATGAACTTAACTGAGAGGAAATGTTCATTCCATTTAATGTTAGATTTGTTCGTTAATGTTGGCACGATTTATCTCGCCAACAGACACTTTTACTTCGCGTTTTGTGCCTCTTGGATAATTTGCGAAGATGAGGATGAGTGATGAAATGATGAAATTGATGAATGGACATTCACACACAACCAAGCCCGAGCGGGATTCGAACCCGCGACCTTTGGCGTCGCAGCGCGATGTGCTGAACACTTTTTATTATTATTATTATTATTATTATTAAAGGAAAGCCCCTATGCGGAAGCTTCCCCCATCACACTTCATTCACTCATCACTCATATCATTTCATTCATATTTCAATTTCAGGACTTTTCAGGACAGACAATCACAAACATCCATGTCCAAGCCAGGATTCGAACCCGGGACCCAAGGCGTCGTAGCGCGATGTGCTAACCACTGCGCCAAGGGGGACGACCTAACTCTCTAGAAGGTACTACTCGGCCACAGGGTCCGGCAATTTTGGATAGTTTGATACATCATTAATATATTAACCAAGCAGCTCTTTCTATTTCTGACAGTACACAAAGCCTACTACTGGCACTTTTTCTCGTGGATCGGGTAACATTTAATAACAGTTTGTGCTGTTAACGAACAAAATATAAATAATGACTTTAACTTTGTATGTTATCATTTTTATCGTCAAACTTATCGAAGTATCAGCACAGCACGCAAGTGTGACTGAACACACCAGTTTGATCCATTTTAACTAAAAGTCACAAGGAAAGGTGACATAACTTACCTGAGAGGAAACGTTCACCCCACACTCTGTAATGTTTGCTATGTTCATTAACATTGGCACGATTTATTCTCACCAAACAGAGACAGCGACTTCTGATCAACAATTATCGAGTCCTTGCACCTCCCGTGCCGTGAAGCGCACATTCTTTCTCGAAAATTCGAGGATAAACGTGACTTTCTGTTTAAACAACCGAATACTACACAATGTGCCATCATAAATAACGTTCAAATGTACCACCCGCCTGCTTGAATTCCGTATGTTTACAAGAACTGGGCTCCACCATGGCTGCTCGATCCCACAATACAACAGTGTGTGACGTAGGTGAAACACACCTATTGCAAGCGAAACGAGGAAGAAACGTTTTACAAACTATTGTCTACCAAGCTGAGGATAATATTAATTTATAGGGCGTCAATATTTTGAAAGGGCTGTGCGATTTACACAATCCCAACCTTTTCTTTCGCCTTGGATGATTTCTTCCTTTGCCTTAGAGCCCAGGGTGACTTTCCCCTCGGATCTTTGTAGCTCCTTAGGGAACTTTCAGACCGAGGAGACAAGCGACAGGCAACAAGAAAATCTGGGATTTCACACAAAAGTGGCAAGCGACAAGCACCCCTTCAATCTAAAGGAAAACATTCACCTCTCATGCGTGAACAGAGCGCGGCAGCACGATGCACGGTATTGAGAAAACGGCCAGTCCGAGCGACACGTGCAGCTGTTCGTGTCGCTTCGGTTAGAAAAGTTGTTTTTATTTCTGAAGGTCGGTTTCCAAAAACATATGTCGATTGTCGCTTCGGTCTGAAAGTTCCCTACGGAGATTTCACTCCAAAGCGACAAGCAACACGCGACACGAGTATAGATGGAGGATTTCATCAATAGAACGTAGCATTGTGCGGGCTGTCATGTCGCTACGGTGTGAAACGTTGCTGTTGATTAGCTCGTTTACAAAGGAAATATGTCGCGTGTCGCTTAGGTCTAACTTTCATTCAGAAGTTTTCAGACCGAACCGACAAGCAAAACGCGACAGGCTACAAGCAACACTGACAATTTACATCGAAGAGGCAAAGGGCAAGTGAAACGGGCCCATTCAGTCTAAAACAAGACATTCACCGCTCATGCTTGAACAAGAGACTGCAGCACGATGCACGGTATTGATAAAACGGCCCAGTCTGAGCGACACGTGCAGCTTGTCGTGTCGCTTCCTTTCGAAAGGTAGTATTTATTACTGAGAGTACGTAAGTTACCAAGAGAAGTGTGGCGCTTGTCGCTTCGGTATTAAATCTGCTTTAAGAAACTAATTTTAGGGTAGTAACGACAAAAGATCAAGAAGAGTTTGGTGGGCAGGCCATGTGGCACGAATGGGAGAGGAAAGAAGAGTTTACAGGATTCTTGTTGGGAAACTTGATGGTTA
The DNA here is from genome assembly GCF_977018435.1 of Lepisma saccharinum. Lineage (NCBI taxonomy): Eukaryota > Metazoa > Arthropoda > Insecta > Zygentoma > Lepismatidae > Lepisma > Lepisma saccharinum. The sequence continues at coordinate 167,175,427 of NC_139229.1, read as the reverse complement.
GAAACCATTAAGAAGGCCAAGACGAAGATGAAGGGATAGCGTTGAGATGGACCTAAAGAAAATCGGTAAGGATGGAAAGGATTGGATTGATCTTGCCCAGGATAGGCACAGATGTGTTGCTGCAGCCATAAACCTTCTAGAGAGTTGGTTAGTTAGTTAACGACAAAAGATACTAGTAATCGTGATGAACTAAAATTTTCTACATTAAGTATGTGCAAATATATTTTATTGTTGCCCCGCCCGTCTGTTTATTATAAATACTACTTTGAGTACATCTTTAAGTTTATCCCGATAAATTCAATCCGCCATGTACTTTCGAATGATTAGGGGAGTTTGGTGATATCTGATGTAGCACTTGTCCTTAAGAATGTGAAAACTACACCCAGACGCTATAAAGGGTCTCACTTATCGCACAACACTTTAGCAACCTTGCGTTCTGTCGTCACCGAGAAAGCTTTTTAATTTTAGGCAAAATGCCTACGTTGTTAGGTTAGGCTAGCTATGTCCTCATAGCCTAAATAATAATTTTTCATTGTATTTATGCTAATGGAACCTAACCTAACAGGCATTCCTCGTCTGACGTCAGAACACAAGGTAGCAAAACTGTTGAGCGACAAGGAAAACCCACGCTATCAAGTAAATTCGGATGGGCTGAGAAGGGGGGGGAACCCCCACTAGAAATCTCCAGAGTCCAGACTTCTGGCACGGAAATTCCTCAAGCCGCTTCCGCAGCTACCGTGGCCAACTTCAACGGATCCACTTTAGTTGACGTCGCCGAAACATGCGGGCATCTGCTGATTCCAATTGTGTCGCTATTGCACACGCCCAAACCAGCTGCAGCCTGTGTTTGCATATGTGGGCGCTGGGAGGTGGGGGGGGGAGGGGAGACAGGGCGTACACATCTGTCACCCGATGGACTTTTATTTTTAGTTGGATTCGAACGCTGGAATACGTTTCCTAACTTTCCGTTCAGTGTGCAAGGTCTACGCGCCAGAACTTCTGGTCAGTGTTGCCACCACATGAAGTGAGAGGAATGTTTAGGATGCTTGAGTTTTTGTTTTGGCTATAAGTCCACTTTTTGCATACATAGGTCAATCGAGACTGGACCGCTTGATAACAAGGCAACAACGTTCCCTTTACGCCATCGGGGAGGTCCACATGCATATTTATAAACAGCTTTAGGTGAGAAGGTGCAAATATTATGCAAAATCTAGTTGCAAGAGAATCTGAAGATATTTGTTTGTAGTAGACGAAAACTTTTAGGAGTGTGCAAAAAAGCCCCCCTCCCCCTCAAAATGTCTTTGAAAAAGTTATTAAGTTCACTCTATGTTCAGATTGACTAATCGGGACAGGACAGTTTGAAATGAAATACGAAGCACTATGCAATGTACAGTCACCGGCAATAATAATGGGACACCTAGATCCTGAAATACTAGCTTTCCTGCTAGGTGTTATGTTTGTTTGCCTAACTCTATACCGGTGGTAGAAGTTGCCATTGAAATTTGCTATGAAAATCCACTTATCGCCGTAGAGTTAGGCAACACACACAACGCCTTGCAGGTAAGCTAGCATTTCAGGATGCCCCATTATTATTGCCAGTGACTGTATCTCCACCGTAGATCAAAAGACCCTCTAATTTTAAGGTGACAGCATAGCATTAGCTAGGAAAAAATGAATGGAGAGCCGGAGGGAGATATTTTCTGATGAGCCAGTGACCCAGATACCATGCAAAAATATACAGGGCTAGCATAAATGATTCATTCGTTTTGAAAAGGCTATATTTTCAAAAGTATTACACGCACACACATGAAAGATATATGAAAAGAACCACAAACTCACCAAGTTTATACACCCTCTACAAATGTTCGATATGTGGCCGTTTGGTTACACGACACACGTCCAGACGATACTCGCGCTCATTACATACATTTTGTAGCATAGTCCTGTCAATGGTCTGCACTGCAGCACTGATGCGTTCTTTGAGCTCGACTAAGGATTGCAGTAGTGGGGGTACGTAAACAAGGTCCTTAACGTACCCCCACAGGAAGAAGTCGCAGGGCGTTAAATCAGGAGATCTGGGAGGCCAGGGAAACAAAGCTAGGTCATCCTCACAAATACGCCCAATCCGGCGATGCGGAAGTTCATCGTATAGGTAGTCACGAAGTGGGATGTTCCAATGAGGGGGTGCCCCGTCTTGTTGCAAGACAAAATCCCTGAAGTCAGCACTGAGTTGCGGGAACAACCACAACTGCAACATATCCAGGTAACAATTACCGGTCACAGTTTGCTCAGCGAAGAAAAAAAAACGGCCCATACATCTTTGTTTGTGACACTGCACAGAAAACATTCACCTTTGGCAAATCTCTTTCAACTGCCACGACTGCACGTGGGTTTTCCGTGCCCCAGAATCGCACATTATGGTGATTCACGTTCCCGGATAAGTGGAACGTTGCTTCATCGCTGAATATCAACTTGGCAGCGAAATAATAGATAATAGAAAAAGATAATGATCTCGTGCTGCCACCTGGAATACACAATACAAACTTGGTGAGTTTGTGGTTCTTTTCATCTATCTTTCATGTGCGTACTTGTAATACTTTTGAAAATATAGCCTTTTCAAAACGAATAAATCATTTATGCTAGCCCTGTATATTTAGGCAATAAAAGCATTTATTTATCGAGTTTTCGAGAATCCTAGGAGAGGTGGTAGTGGGCCAGAGAGGTCGATCAGTGGGGTACCCGACCTCCCCGCCCCCCGCCTTGTGCCGTCACTGCTTAGCCACTAAATTATCTGAGACGCCCCAGCAAAATATATAATATATAAGTAATTATTATGCAAATGATGGAGATAAACTTGCAATTTGCTTCCATTGTTGTAGTAGAATTACTTGTAAAACATATTTTTTTTATGCATTTCTTACAACACCTCCTCGAAATTATATCATTGGTGAAGGACACTTAATGACACTATCGTGGATAGGAAAGGCGATCTTTCCTGCTCTTTTGTTAATTGAATTTAATTATTAGTTTTAGATACGGATAGTACCGGGATTGTGACCGCGCTTCAAAACTCGAGACGTTGAGAAATTAGTAAGTTAAATTTAATTTCGCGTAAATAAATATTCCTTTACTGTGCGACTTGCTCAGATGTATCAAGTAATTTGTGGGCTGTATTTTAAGTTTGTTGTAATAATTATTTTTCTAACTCGCTAGACTAAGAGGATGGACCTAGTGTTCGAATTAAATGAAATGCAGAGAGGGGGGTTTTCCAAACTTTTTTTTTTGGGGGGGGGGCATTTTCGGATTTTGTGTATGAATGCGGCAGAGGTCACTGGGGTAGGTCCGCACATTTGGGTGTACTGAGCGTTGCAGCATGGCGCCCTTCCTTTAGCCACATTTCAGAAAAAAATTGTCACACAGAAATCGTCCACTGCAGGTAGAGTTGGAAGTGGTTGGAGAAACACCTTTGGAGAAAACAGTTTTTTTATGCGGCTTTTCAATTGGACTTTTGTCAACTTTTTCCCTTGGCAACATTTGGCATTGCAAACCTCTAAACTCACAACTGAAACTGCAAGTGAAATAGGTTAGCTGCAGTTGTCAAAAAGCAAAAAAAAAAGGCCAAATTTCCGTTTTTTACATAAAAAAGCCGGAATGTTATCGAAAAAAAAACATCCATTCAAAAATTTTTTGCAACTCTGATTGCAGGGCCATTGACACAAGAAAAATAGAAATGCTTGTACTGCATCAAGCTTCGTTAGATTTTGTTGTTCTGTAAGAGTCACGTTCATTTTACTGAAACCTCTCAACACTAAGTCGTTGATTGAAATGGTCTGTAACTCTATAGAAAGTTCACTCAGCAAATCACCTTTTAAGCTCGTCTTCACATCTTTGGATTATTGGTACCACTTTGAATTTCTTCACCATTTCGCGTATGGAGTCTCTTTCAATTTTAACCCTATCACCAAACAAGAAGATTCGTAAGATACAGTAAAACCTCGTTAATCCGGACTAATAGGGTGATAATTTGACCGGTTTAACGAAAGTCCGGATTAACTGAAATAACCTAAAAGAACAGTAGAAAGTGCATTAAAACTCCGTTTATAGCAACAAAACACGTTTATTATGGTTTATTTAAAGGGCATAGGCCTAAATACACTATACAGTACAGTACAAAGTCTGCGAGAAACAGAATTTCATCAGCCTTTTCTTTGAGAAGTTTTCTTCTTGACTTTTAGCCATATTTAAAACCTTGCATTCTGCTTTTTTTTGGGGGGGGGGGGTTTGCTGGTCCGGATTAAGCTAAGTCCGGCTTATCGGGCTCCGGATTAACGAGGTTTTACTGTACTATATTCCTGTATTGTAGATTTGAATTGTTTCGACGCCAGGGGGTCCGTGTTCGAATACATGCATGGTCATAGGTGAGCTTTGTGAGTGTTTCTAAATCAATTTCATCACTCATCATCATCTTCGCGATTAGCCACAATTGACAGAAAACCAAACTAAAATACAACCAACGAATGTCAAACATTTTGTTAATATACTTCATTGTTGTTGCTACTGTATGATTGATTTATGATTCAAGACTCACGAACAAATCCCTCTTTCTTTTGCTGATTCTGAACACACAAAAAGTGCACTCATAGAAGATTTAAAGTGCAATGACTGAGTATCTTTGTTCAAAACATCGTGAAAAGCAAGCTCGAATTTATGACAAACAGTGAATGCATGTTAGGCCATCCAGAATAATAATAATAGAACACACATTCAGAGGAACACATTATCTTTCCTGGTTGGGATTGAAAATATACATGTAGAGCCTGGGATGAAAAAAATAGAAAGGGGGGAAATTCCCTGGCTTCCCTCCCCCCTTTCAATTGAAACACTGCCTTTATGTAAAGATGGTGAGAGAAAAAAAGAGATTTGTCAGAAACATAGACACATGCAAGGAAGAACACTGAACTGGTGTCTTGGTGAATGAACGATATTGAATTTTAATGGCATCTTTCGTGTTTCATATCAAATGTAAGAGCTAATTGTTTTCGCGTTGTTGTTATGGTATGATAGAAGTGAATATTCCTTTTCATCAATTTCTGTCTTAAGTGAGTAAACGAAGTTATAAAGTTTAATTGTAATTTCTTGTTATTTCCACTCCCCTGGAAAGCTAAGAATAGCTGTGTAGAGTTTCCTTTCTTACTGCGACAGGAAAAAGGAATCTTTGACTGCAGTGGAGGTACACGTACGTCACAGACTGGAACGAAAATGCAGTTTAATTAGATATCGAGAGCATTTATAAGTTAGGGCGAGACCGAGAATGAAACAGGTCTCCTCATTATTGAAACGAGACAAGAATGTCTGAAATATACGAGGGTCGTTCAAGTCAATCGGGGACTTTTTTTTAAAAAAAAAAATAGAAGAACAAATTTCAAAGTGTGGTAACTGGATTTATTTTTCCACATAACCTCCTGCTACAGTTATACACTTATCCCAGCGTTTAACTAACGACTGAAATGCTTCGGCATAGAAAGATTTATCATTACGGCGGAACCATTGTAGGACAGCATTCTTCACTTCATCATCAGTGTTGAAATGTTTTCCTCCAAGGAATTCCTTCAGGGGTCCAAACAGGTGAAAATCACTTGGCGCTAAGTCAGGACTATATTGGGGTGTGGTAATATCTCCCAGCCGATTTCCTGGAATGTTTGTAATGTGCGTTGAGCGGTATGCTGTCGTGCATTGTCTTGCAAAAAGAGAACACCCTTTGTGATGAAACCCGGACGTTTCTTCCATAAACTCTTATGCACATCACGCAGAACACTGCAGTAATACTCACTGTTGATAGTATAGTATTGATACTTGCAATTTCACGACGATTTTCCAGGATCAGCTGCTCCACGCGCTGAATGTCCCCAGGAATGACTGGCGTGGGCTGTGATCCACCACGACCGGGATTGTCAGTAATAAAGATACGGCCATCTTTGAAGCGCTTACACCATTCAAATGTCTTACTGCGACAGAGTGTCTCATCACCGTACTGAGCCTGAAGTCTTCTGTAAATTTCAGCAGGTTTTCTGTCCTTGTTCACTAAAAAACTTCATCACAACACGCTGTTCCATGTAGACGTCCACACTGTTGTCCGCCATCTTGAATAACGGTCTATGCAGAAGCGCGGGAAATAAGCGCCGCCTACCAGTAACAGCACACAGTTGCCAGTTCCTACTGCATACAAAACCTCCAGCCTAGGGGTCTATTTAAACCTGGAAAAAAATAAAGTCCCCGATTGACTTGAACGCCCCTCGTAGTTTTGTCTGGATATTCGTGAGAGACATATCTAGAAATATAATTCAGCAGCGGTCCAAACAAAATGTCTCAAATAATACTACTACTACTGATACTACTAATACTACTACTACTAATAATAATATAAATATTCACAATTAATACGTTAATATAACTTGTAAGTCTATACACAATAGCCAACCCCCATGGCGGAGTGCCAGGGGTCCCGGGTTCGAATCCCGGCCTGGGCATGGATGTTTGTGAGTGTCCATTCATCAATTTCATCATGTCATCACTCATCCCTATCTTCGCAAATTAGCCAAAAGTGGCAGAAAAAGCGAAGTAAAATAAAGCAAATCAATCTATCTATACACAATAATAATTAAATTATATGTGTACAGGGTCAACGAAGTTAGTAATAAGGTGTGTTTTATACAGCGTATATTGATACACTTGTAAGTTGAATTGTATCATCTGCAAATATGCTGTATATAGAAAGAAACTGCCGGAGTACTAATTGAGGCGAGTGTACATTAATATTGCTATTGTTACTATTACATGAATAGGTAAAAAGGAGGTAAAATAATAGAGATGTAACAGTACGTATTCATTATCTAGTTTACGCGTAGGTTCGATACAAAAACAACTGTCTTGGCAAGGGAATTGATATGAAAGATATAAAAAATGGCATAGTCATTGAATAATAATAATAAAAAAAGGAAATCAAAAGTCAAGTTCATGGTTACAACTTTATTATTATTATTATAAGCAGTAATGTGCATAAATCTTCTGAGGTACTGTAAAATCAGTCTTACGATCCAAATGTAATATTTTGTAATGTCGGCGGAAATACATAACCATCGATTATACAAGATGTGCAAAACTAGTATATTTTCATTATTGAATTTTAGTACTTTGTAAGTCTTTCGGGGAGGACCCCAACAACCTGGACCCCCTTCTAAATACATCCTTCGTATTATTTCTTGGGTTTTGTAGAGTGAGGTTTTGGAAAACCAAAAACAACAGGAAGTGTCAAATGATTTCAACATCCCTGTAGTTAAGATTCAAAGAAGGTAGGGCACACCTAAAAATGGAACACCGGTCAAAAATGTTATGACGTACTAACACTGCAAGGCTGAAGACCTTCTCCACCGAAAACGCCTGGTAAAATATGACCAGAAGTAGCTTCCCCGTTGCGGAATTACCCATTCCATCCACGTCATCCCTTTGACTGCAGAAATCTGGAAGCCCCCCGAGAAGATTCTCCGGCTCTCGACCCCCTTTCCGAACTTTGATTACCCTCTGAGCGTCTTCCGCGTTGCTGGGAACACAACAGCACTCCTGGGAGCCTGGAGGTTGACGGAAGTTCTCTGGGCGAGGGAAGAAATGGATGAACCTGGTTCTTGTACGTTAAATAAAGAATGGAGCGTCGTCTGGTAAGGGATGGAGATGGAAAGGGGTGAAAACTCCCGGGAATGCAACCCTGCAACCTTTGTATTCTTCTTCCTTTCAAAAATACATTAAAGGCTTATCGTGTCTTGGATTTCATTACGAGCATAATTCTTCTCGTTCGCTGCTTTTCTACCACGAGACAAGGTGAGTCATAAGTAGAGATATATTTTTATCGATTTGTAAGTTCTTGTTACAGATATATGGACAGAGAGAAAGAGAAAGAAAGTAGGGGAGAAAGACATAGGGAAGAGAGAAGGAAGAGAGACAGTGACCGGCAGAGAGAAAGAAGAGCAGACTAGAGACAAAGAAAGAGTGTGTCGCCCCAGTCGAATTTGTTCATGTTACCATTTGAAAATAGAAAGTGCAACATCTGCGTGAGCATACCTTATCTATGACTCGCACAAGATTGAGAATGTTCGAAAACTAATTTAAATTTCTTTAAGGCAACAAAATTAATCATTGTATAAACGGTTTTGGCTTTGAAAAATTATATTAGAAAGGTATGTTATTTACAACTTGAACTATTTAATGTAAATATTGTAAACATCTATTTTGCATGTCGTAATTATGTAAATCTATAGAAACCTGTAAATATCCACCAAGTTTCCTTGGTTTTTCGTAAATAACCGTGTAGTATAAATAGAAGCCGATTTTCTGTATATTTCGGCCATCTTGCCCGATTGCCGGTATCACAAGTTTACCTTGTAGGGAGAACTGCCCGCTCTTCGGACGCTGCAATTTGCTTGGGTTAGTTTCTCAAACCTGCTGCTTCGGCTCTAGTTGCTTGTGATACCGAAAAGCAATCGTGACTAATCCTGGAAGGGTTACCCGTTTCGGATGTCATAAAAATCTGCATCAGCTAACCTGAATCTATTATTGCCAAGGATTAAGTATTAATGTATATTGTGCATTAATGCTAATAAACTCGACTTTTGTTGGAAGAAAGTTCCATACCTTTTCATTGCTAAAAACTAAGGAAAGGTAAGATAGTTACCCTAACAGCTATCTGAGAAGTTCGATCCTGGGTAACGTAGTAATTAACGTAGACCCTAGAAGACCGAGAAGGTGCGTGTCAAGAGATGAGATAAGAGAGAGAGAGAGAGAGAGAGAGAGAGAGAGAGAGAGAGAGGAAGCAGAAGAGGCAGAATGAATAGAGAAGAAGGAAAAGAGAAAAACGCAGCAAGAAAGAAACATATACAGAACAGAAGGAAGAGAGAAAAGAGTGGGAATAAATAGGAAAGAAGGAAAAGAGACAGTAAAAAAGAGGCCCAAACAGAAATAACAAATAGTAGGATGGAAGAAAGAGAGAGAGAGATAGGAAAAGAGAACGAAGGGAGAAACAGAGCCAGGGAGAGAGAAGAGCAGACTAGAGAGAGAAAGAACGAAAGAGAGCAGAGGGAAGGGGGAGAAAAAGAAAAAGAGAGGGAGATAGATAATGTTTGAAGACAGGGAGTACTAGGAAATGTTAATATATCAGAAAAAGTTTTATAAGTTTATACCATTCCTTTCTTATTGACCCTCTCTCTTACTAATTGTCTTTCTGCTCTTTACATCTCAATATCTCTCTTTTTTGCATTTTTTCCCCACCTTCTTCTCTCTCTTTTGTGCCATCTTTCGTGTAAATACGAAAAGGAACTGTTCGACACTTGAAAATATGAAATATTACAGAAATAATTAACAAGCAGTGTGCTTCCCTAAAATAGCATTCTAGAAATTTCAATATACTGTGGAATGACATATAATTCTTATACATACATAAGAATTATTAATTTATGTCTATTAAAAATTTCCACTTTCATGGATAACATAATATAGTTTTGAATTGGGAGTGGTTAGCACATCGCGCTGCGACGCCAAGGGTCCCAGGTTCGAATCCCGTTCGGGCATGGTTATTTGTGAATGTCCATTCATCAATTTCATCACTCATCCCCATCTTCGCAAATTAGCCAAGAGGCACAGAACGCGAAGTAAAATAAAATAAATCAAATCAAATCAAAATAAAAAAAAGTTTTGAATTGGCATCGGTTTTTAAAAAATCATAAACCGTACCACATCATGGATAAAACGAAATTGGGAAGAAACGTACAACATTGAAATATTCACCCACTCATGGTTTTAGAGATTTAGTGTCGACTTCAGCAGTTCTTACTTACTGCGATACGCAATGATACGAAACAAAGTAATTGTTTATTAATGATGACACTATGTAATATGACTTGAATGTACATAGCAGCCTCGGCGACTGAACGTGTTGAGTGCTTCACTTACCACCGAAGGTTCCAGGTTCAAGTCATGGACTTGTGCGTTCTATTCATCCTCATCTTCGCGATAAGTCAAAAGTGGAAGAAAGAACAAGTTTTCTACAAAAACTCAGCGGAATCAGACTTAGAAGCGAGAATCTCCAATTTTCCCATAGTTCATGAAACCGCTTTATGCAGATCCTGCGCCCGGCCCAAGGGCAGCCTCTCTTTTACTCCCCCCCTCCCAGCACTTGCCTATGGCTCTTAATACAGTTGAACGTACATTCAATCTCCTCTGCATTTATACATGCTTGTTTTCACATCTGTGAACATCACACAGGAAAAATGATGTTTTCGCAGTGGCGTAAAAAAAATGTTTGTTTTGAACGAACGAGCCAACTCGTGTTTTGCTCGTTGCATGGCATTCGTCTCTCTCCAAGTAGTTCATAATATGGACACGAGATGCCAGCACAGGCGCCGAGCAGTCTCGTGTCGATTTTTCACTCCGCCATCTGCTGGAGATACTAGGAAACAGCTCACATGACAGCACACACACACACACACACACGCACACTGGGATTGATAGTTTTTAATAATGTAAATCAGACGTGATATACAGTGGCTCCGGAAAGTATTCGTCTGAGCACAATCAGACTGTCAAACCACGTATAGCACTTTGCAAAAGAAGAAAAGCATGAGCAAAATGTAATACCGACACACGTCCACATTCGTTCTGCTAAAATCAAGAGAAAAAGCAAAGATATTTCCTGCTGTGTTCGAACAGACACAAATATCGAAAATCATGTCATATTACGCACACAACTAGTATTCGTCTGCTACATAGTTCCATGAAATCACACCCCCTAGGTACTCGCTTTTGAGAAACAAGGTGAATCTCGTGTAGTGCAATTACGAGCTTTCTTCCGTTTCAACAGGGAATGTGCGTTTCGGAGGCCAGGGTTGGACCTGTGTGAAAAAATGGGGCGCAAATCGAAGGAAACTACCGAAGAGGAAAGGAGTATTGTGGTGAGTTTGTTTCGTAGTGGTAACCAAAACACTCAGTAGGCCAATCACCACAATTAAAAGTATTGTGTATAGGTTTAAGAACACAAGAACATACAAAAATGCCCCAAGAAATGGCCGACCTCCAAAGCTCACACAGAAAGAAAAACGTGTGATAATGCGGAAAGTTGCGAAAAATCCGAAAGTGAGTGCCCCAAAGTTGGCTGCTGAGGTTTCAAATGAAACTGGAAAAACGGTCTCAGCAGAAACAGTAAGAAGTGTTCTCCACCAAGCTGGGTATCGGGGAAGAATTGCCCGTAGAAAACAGTACATCAACAAACGCAACAGGAAGAAAAGGACTGACTACGCCAAAGCACACAAAAATGACACATATGACTACTGGAAGAAAGTCATATTCGGAGATGAGAGCAAAATTTAATCTTTTCAAGTCAAATGGACGGGTTATGATGGTGTGGTGGAAGAAGAACACAGAACTGGCTGAGAAGAATCTAACACCGACTGTGAAACATGGTAGAGGTTCAATACTTGTATGGGGTTGCATGAGTGCCAGTGGTGTTGGGGATCTGTGCTTTGTGGAAGGCATCATGGATCCTAAAGTATACATCAACATCCTGAAGTTCCACCTTCCCAAAAGTGTGCATGATATGGGTCTATCCGATGGATACATCTTCACCCAAGATAATGACCCTAAGCATACAGCTCACAACACCAAGTTGTGGTTACTCTAAAATACACCACACTGGATGGAAACACCTCTACGGTCTCCAGATGTTAATCCCATAGAGCATGTGTGGAATATGCTGGAGGAAAACATACACAAACATAACATTTGTAATAAAAATGATCTGAAGAAAGCTCTAATGACAAAATGGCGTAATATTTCACAGGAAACGACAAGTAATTTGGTTCGATCAACGCCACGAAGGACGGAAGCCATCCTTAAAAGCAAAGGTGGTCCCACCAAGTATTAACCATTTGTATAGATGCGACACTTTTATTTTTATGTATTGGAGACGAATATTTATTTGGCATCGGATGATGCGTGTTAATGAATTTTCTGTTGTAATTCACTTTGTATGACAAATACGACATTTCCTTTTGTATATTTTTTTGTGTGCAAACGAATAAGTAATCGAGTGCAATTTGTGTTCTTTTTTATTGTAATTTAATGCCAGTCTGTACATCCAATAACCCATTCCTCTATACAGACAAATACTTTCTGGAGCCACTGTACATGTCCATTGCCTATGTGTGATATGTTGATTGTTTTTGTTATTTCGTGAGCCCACGGCCTGGTAAATTCGTCTTTTAAAAGTCGATGCCCATCACCACAATAATTTTACTCGTAAATAACTTTTCTAATATTATTTAACATCATAAATTAATTAATATATACCGTTGAAATGTATTATTAATAAATAAATTATGGCGTACCATGCCCTGTTCGATTAAGAAATATTGACCCTGGCAGACCTTGTCAGCTCCTGCTCAGAAATGTGTAGAATAAGCTTTCTACAGGAAATGGTAAGAACACTGGCCTTTGGCAAGAGGTGACGAGAGGCCAAGCGAGGGTTTAAATAGGTGCGCATGAGAGCGACACGAGGTCTTTTAATCTTGGAATCATCGGAGAAGCAGGAGCTATTGGGCTATTTTCTAATCCGAACAGGGTAAGCTAGTCTACACCCCTTATCTGCCATTCGCATTGCTCACTTCAGTCTAAAACGAATCATGAGTCTATTTTAATGAATAGTTAGATATTTGTACCTGCCCATTTAGGGCTGTCTCTACCATCAACAAGTACTAATCGGGAGGGGCAAGTTACATCCCTATTTAAGATCCCCGCGTTCAGGTAGGAACGCTACGTGGTGAGATGCTTGGGCTTTTCATCCATTTTACGGAAATGTGATGAAAATTAGAGATACGTGTTCGAGTTGCGCAATTTTTCATTTATATCATTCGAAATAAATGAAAATTGAAATTTGTTAAATAGTGACATGTCAGAATTGTTAGCGAATCTTTATTTTTGGGGCAAGCTGCGTAGCACGCAGTTTTAATGTTAATGATGGTTAACGTCGATACTCAGCTTTAATTCAGAACACTTTACCTTTTTTACCAATAAGTGATATAAATTATAAAACAAAGTTTGAATGAAGGCTAAATAAATAAAAGGCGGAAAATGTCATTTGACGCCGTAACACTGGAACACCATTAAAATGAAAATATGACTTCATCAAAAGTAATATATGTATATATTGACTAAATTATATATATAGCCCCTGGCTTCTCCCAAAATATAAAATAATGTGCAATATAAAACTAGTTATGACATGGCACAATAAAATAAACGAAAATATCTAGGATTAAATATTGATAAATATATAAAAGTAATATGTAGATGGTATAAAATATATCCCCTGGTATCAGAAAATTAACCCGACGAAATCCATTAATATCATGTCAGAAGTGTCAAAGCATTGTAAAAAATGAGGAACTGACGAAAAAAAATAATTAACCCAAAATCTGGTAACGTCACAGCTGTTAAAACGGACCTAGCCACAAGTAAATTCGGGAGCACTAAGATATAATAAAGAGTAAATGACAAGGCTCCAATGACGTTAAGATCATTAATTACGAAAGATACATAAAAATGGATGAATAAATCAAGGCGACATAGTGACGCATTGTTAACGCTCACTAGTCAAGGGTGGTTTGCGCTTGCATAGGCCTGACGTATAGCATAAATAAACAGTTAAAATGAAGTTCCAAATTAGTAATAGGATAACAGTAACGGGAAAATGGGACAAAATATTTCATGAAACAAATTGATCTAAATAAACGGAGAAAAATGGAAAAAAACCGGTTTAGAATACTAACAAAAAAAAATCAAATTAAAATTGCTCAAAGCAAAGCATAAACATCCCGGGTGTGACCCTAGGAGGTTGCCTTGACCGGTCTGAAACCGTCGGCAAAATAAGGGGGGGCGCATTTGTCTCTCTTAGGTAAAATGTAAATTCAAAACTGAAACTAATCTGGGTTATTGATTTAGAAAACATTTCTTGGCTATCTGTGAAGTAAATTTACGGTTCTGAACGCTACGATGGCACAATCATAGTTCGATTATTGATTGATTTAAAATTTTTGGGTGCGTCGGCACGTTTGGGCATTTTGCACCCTTCAGTGTACACGGGGATATATCCTCTTATCTACAATTTTTATCTAAGAGTTCGATTGTGTCTAAACTTTTGTCAAATATAAAATTTGGTTTAAATTAGTTGAATTAGTTAAATTAGTTTGTCTATAGATTTTCGATTTTTTGATGTCATTCCACGTCAATTCATCCAGGCCATGTCACCCACCATCCCCGATTTTGATGAAATTCGGTATGCTTATAGAACTTTTGATGCTGATTACAAAAATGACAACTTTTTTTAAATTGGTCAACGGGTTCAGAAGTTACACGCTTTTTAAGATCTCCGTGTACGCCACATGCGGCTCCACTTTGAATGTCACGCATTAGGTTATAAACGATTGTATCTTCCCTCGGGTTTGCCGTAGAAACTTCAAGTTTGTTTTTTTTGTTCAGAATAGTATAAGCTTTCATTTAAATAACGTTTCAGATGAATGCATCAATAAACATGTATTTTTATATATAGTTTTATGTATTTTTTTAGAAAAATAAATGACTAACTTCAAGAGCGAATTTCATGCAATGCCCCCCCCTTCAATTTCCACCCAATTTTATATGTAGATAGCTCAGAGTGTGTACTAATGCCTGATGAAAAAATTGTGATGGGCGGTTCAGAGACAGGATGATTAAAAATCATTTGCATAAAATGACATTAAAAGTAAATCTATTTAAAAATTAGCACAAAACCTGAAGCACAAAGGGAAGCTCTTGCCCTCTCCCAAATTTATAGATTAATTTAAAATTTGCAAGTAGTAATTACAGTGGAACTCATATTGAAGTTCCTCGATTTTACATTTTCCTTCATTTTGCATTCAATCTTGGTGGTCCCAACATAGTAAATTGTTTAGAAATTTTCTAAGATTTTACATTTTCCCGCGTATTAATTTTTTTTCAGCTTGGTCTCCTGGATAACGTAAACTCGAGGTTCCACTGTATCTAAGTTAGTTTCAACAGTCTTCATTTTTTTAAAAAAAATTATATATTATATAATTATATATATATAATCATTATTAACATTCTCAAGTTTAGCAAATTTATCTTCGAGAACATTCTTTTTGTGCATTTTATCTCAATATGGAAGTTCTTTTTTGGCTACTCTTCATGGGGATACGGAATATGAAGTAAGAATTAATACTACACATTTGTGCTGATTGAAGTTTTTTTTCAAATTGAGTTTTTCGCCATATACACCACAGAAAATATCCTTGTGACGGGATGGTTGGAACAGAAAAAAATACTTGTATAGACTTCTATAGTATAATGCAACAAGTACGGCAATTATGTACCAATTCCGTAGAAACAGTATTCAAGGCATAAATTTCTTTGTAATCATCTAGGGTGAAATGACAACCCACAGTACAATGTGTCAGCGACTGCAAAGTACTACAACACTACCAGGAAGTATGCACTATTTTGAACTTACAGGTTCCGTAAGTTACTTTTTACAAGTAACTGGGTTTCTTTTTCAGTTACTGTAACAGTAACGTACTGTTAATGATCATTGATTTGTGTAAAAGTTACACAAAATCAATGATAATGAAGACTTCCGTGTTTTACTTATGTTTCTAGTACATAATATGTATTCATATATTTACATTATTACTGCTAATAAATGATGGAAAACACAGTCAGCTTTGCTTGAACGATTATAATTAAAAAATCATTTGTATGCTGACCACGGTATTTTGAATATGGTGTCATTGATACCACTTGCACCTATTTCTTTCTCCTCCATTCCAAGTTCAACAAGATCCAAAGATCCACTCCCTCGACAATGACTTTTTCCTAGCTGGACAACAACATTCCAAACGAACACAGCAGTCTACCAAAAACAATGGAGTTTTCACATGCAATTAGAAATGAATTACAGTAAAGCGTGGATGTTCTAAATTTAGCATGCAACAAAGCATAGCTTCCTTGCCAGCAATTCCAAGAAAATCCTTTCACGTAGCATCCGGAGAAGGTACATATTTTATTTTTATAGTCTTGAACAGAATTGTCCAATTTAGCTATTTCCCTACTGCAAAAAGTAACTCTGTTACCGTTGTTAACGTTACAGGTACTTACTTTTAAAAGTAGCTAGTTACAGTTAGAATTCCTAAATAAAAAGTAACTGTACTTCTAACTTTGTAACTATTTACTTCGAAACACTAGTTGTTTAACAGTCAGAGCAAAATAGTATGTGCTGATGTAATATGTTTTGTATAACTGTATGGTTTGACTTTTGTGAAGAAGTGGCTTTCCGAATTCAAACTGTAAACAGTTATGTAGTAGCATGTGTGTGCGTGACTCAAACTTGTTTGTAGGATTGCTTCAAAAGTCCACGTGAAAATGGAGATGCAGCTATTAAATTCTCGCATCCACTTGATCCATCAACTTCCTACTACTGGCCACAAAATATTCTGTGTCCAGTGGACATTAACAATACAAATCTATGGACATATGTACTTATTGATAAGTCAAATACTTTAGTGTGTTTGGAATGGTCAAAATATCCATGTAAAATGTGAACGGCACAATTTATACAAGTAGTACATGGAATTTTGGCAATGCATAGAGTACAATTTTTAGGTACTATCTTAATGGGTGTCACTTGGAAACTATCTTCGGGTTGAGATAATCACAAAGTTTTCCATCGCATAAAAATAGTGTCCAGGATTATTTGATAAATACATTTGAAAAACCACAATTATTACTCTTTATTCGTTTGTTCCTCAAGTGCCAGGAGGATCACAAAATATATTTAACTTGTAAATTTTAATTAATATATAAATTCGGTAGTGGCAAGTGTTTCCCCTTGCCCCGCCAGGTTACGCCTATGCTTACATTCACATATAGTGAACATAAATTTTGAATATTGTAGCTTGAAACATATTGTACTTCAGGTTTTGTGCTAATTTTTAAGAAGATTTAATTTTAATGTCATTTTATGCAAATGATTTTTTAATCACCCTGTCTCTGAACCGCCCATCACCATTTTTTCATCAGGCATTAGTACACACTCTGAGCTACCTACATATAAAATTGGGTGGAAATTGATTGTGTTGCAAAATATGTTATTATAAAGGTATAAGACCTCATTTTTTTTCTTTGTGCACACCCAAATATGAAGTTCTAGCTACGCCTATGGGTCCCGGGTTCGATACCCGGGGGAGGCACATAGTAGTTCGGATCCCACTTTAAACTGCAGGTCCAGGCCCGATTAGCCTTTCTGTGCATAAAGTGGAATTAAAACACCAACTCAGTCAATCATAAATATCACTTCTAATAATCGACTCTCTATTTCTCTTCCTTTCCTCAATGGTTCCGGGCTTAAGATACCAACCTCGGAATGGGTGTCCATTCGTCAATATGATCTTCAGCATTCTTCCTCGTCATCGTGGTTAGCCTTAAACACAGAAAAGTAATGTAAAAATAATAAAAAATTATACAAATACAATTTCAGTGTTGTTTATAGTCTTAGCTACTTATCTTGGCTGCATATATCAAAGCGAGATTTTAAACCTAATTTTTTTCTTGCTTGTTCAAAGCGGTAAGAGCGGTATACTGCAGGGGAAGGCGTTTGTGAGATCAGGCATGGCCAAAAGGAGGTGAAGAGGGAAGAAGTGGAGAATTATTTCCGTTTAAGTAGCCTGACCTATAGGTTACCATATTTCTCTGTATCTATCTTTCTCAAAAATAAATCTGGCCGAAGTAGGGGTGTAGCGAAGAAACTACTGTGCTGATATAAATCTAAAGGATCTGTTGCCTCTGTCTGTTCCAGGAGTCTGTGGAGCAGCGTCGCGAATAACGGTAGAGAAAAGGAGAAAACGAGTGGGCGGAGCAAAGCAAAGTACTGATGTGCCATCTCACGCGTTCATTGGTCGAGCCCTCTCGAGTCACTACTTGCTCAGAGGACTTGTTTTCGTTATCTTGCTGCACAGATTCCTGGAATAGAGTAGGGGAACAGTCCACGTCAACATTTTTTTATTTTTTTTTTTAAAAAAGGCAACATATCCCGTCGAAAGAGATAATTCCACACGGGTAAAAGAGCATCATTGAAAGATCACGCGAAAACAGGGCTGGCTCGGTCGCTCAGTTGGTAAAGAAATGGCACCGAGTTCAAGTCCTGATAGTGCCTGAATTTTTCACTGAAATTTTTACATAGAGTGATGGAAGATTTCTTCAATTACAGTGTCAACGATATCTCATATGAACTTCTATTCATTGAACGCACTGTGAAATGTGAAACAAATTTCACAGAGAATCTTGTATGCTGACTACGAAATCGTTGCTCTTTACAGTACGGAAACTTTTTGTTGCGTTTTTCAACTCCATCATTTGAGAAATTCATATCTGTTCGATATACAAAATTCCAGATATTTAGAGTAACGGCTCCTTAATGACTGTGGTACGAAACTAAGCGTTTGAGGGGCTTCATTAACAACGCAATGTCTCGACTCGATTTGTCAAACATGTATCTAGATTTCATCTCTAAAAGTTTTGGGGCGTTTGGTCTCATTCTAGATATTATCTGTTAAATTTAACTTCATGTCCTCTAATAAATGAAACACCACCAAAAGATCGTGTATATATATAAAATACCAATTTATCCTTTTGACACTTCATTTCAGAGACATATTCCTTACAACTGTACATGTACAATCGTAGAACGAAATCCTTCCCCCACAAGACTACTGTTATTAAGGCCTGGGTTGTTAAAGGTACAGGAATCCATAAACTCTAATGGGTTCTATTGGGTTCCGTTGCAAGACTGGAACCTTTTTCCTCCCACAATTTAAATTCGGTCCAAGTTGCGTATTGTTTCATTGAAAAAAAGGTTCCTGGACCGTATTTTAATTGTTCCTGAAAAAAGTCCCTGGACCGTATTCAAATTGATGCGGGAAAAAGGTTCCTGGACCGAATTGAAATTCTTCCGTAAAAAAGGTTCCTGGACCGAATTGAAATTCATTCGAAATAAAAAGGTTCCTGGACCGAATTTAAATTCATCCGGAAAAAGGATCCTGGACCGAATTGAAATGATTTAAATATGAAAAGGTTACACACTGTCTAGAACTCATTTAGGTTTGCTGATTTTCTCTCCCAGTCCGGGATTGAGTTCATTTACAATTCCTGGACCAGGGTTGACCGATTAAAAATTGCCTTCTAAAAATGTCCGCGAGTATGTTTTACATTAGAATGTCACACTGCGGTTGTAGAAAACGTAGTGCAGGGAATAAATCAAAACGCTGTTGTTCTCTCGTGGGCCAGGTTCAAAAACTCCCTTGTCGGAGAGTTACTGTACATAACGCAATGGACTATATTAGTGTGACGTCACATTGAGTTCAAACAAACCAGTCACGTGTTGCTCCGGCATCCGATCCAGGAACCGCAGCCAATAGGAGCCGTCGATGAGGTAACGTGAGGCTGATGTGTTCCCAGCAGATATTAAAACAGGAAAGGGCAGTGTTGCTACAACCAAGTGAAGAAACGCGCGCGAGAGAATGGGGCTACATGGAGAGTGGTAACGTGACTGCAGCGTTTGCGTCTCGCCCATTTATACCTTGTTCCTTAGATTCTGGAGACAGCCAGCACCTGGATTAGTCTTTCATGCTCACAAGTGGATAATTGTTTATCGTCAGGTCCGTATTCGATCCAAGTTGCGTATTGTTTCATTTCAATACGGAACTTGGACCCTATTTAAAATGATTCGGAAAAAAAGGTTCCTGGACCGTATTTAAATTGAACCTGGAATAAAGGTTCCTGGACCGAATTTAAATTCATTCAGAAAAAGGTTTCCTGGATCGTATTTAAATTGATCCTGGAATAAAGATTCCTGAACCGTATATAAATTCATGCTGAAAAAAGGTTCCTGGACCGAATTGAAATACTTTACAGATAAAAAGGTTCTTTACGGTCCAGAACCCATTTACGCTTGCTGATTTTCTCTCCTGGACCGGAATTGAATTTATTAAAATTCCTGGACCATTAACAACCCTGATGAAGGCTCTACAGGGAAAATATTTTTTTTCCATGACTGTACACCATTGCTTCACAAAATCATACCAACAAAGTCACAGAATACTAACCTGTTAGTTCAAATCTGTCTTCGCTTTCCATAACATTTAGCCATCTTTAATCTCGACACTACGCATAGCTGAGAGCCATGCTCAATGTCTAGCCGACTTCAATTTTCTTTCATGCAAAATTCTCCGAATATACTTAAGACGGTAATGAAAAAACGGAAGAAGTCAGGAAGGGGGAAGAGATTAGCTTAAATGAGACGTATATTGGACAGTTCATTAAATCTCAAAGAACATGAACATAAAAGAAACACCGAGATTATGTAAAAATAAAATAAAGAACCAAAGCGAGCAGAATATAACGTAGCCTCATGCAGTGAGGAAAACATGGTAAGAAGCTATTCATCAACGTCTTTTAATATCCACGGAGGGGTAAACCAAAGCGATAGCAGCAGAAGGAGGGTCCGCAGCCAGCAGAGCGCGCTAAGCAATATATTACACAGGAGAATCGCTTACGTTCAGGTCCGCGCGAAAGTCCTCGGAAGCTGGTTTTCGAAGGATTACGTTACACACGAGCAAACACGGCCTGCAACCTCGTTTTGTAGGTAGAGGAGGAAAAAACCAAGCGCTTGTGCGGAGAATTTACGGTGGTTGTGCATGTAAACTCAAAAACCCGTGATTTAGCCCAGACTGGTCTAATTAGTATTAGCTGGGATGACATTTTTTTTGTTTGAAGTCAATGCATCCAGATTATCTCCTTTTCTCTCTATTTCCCATCCTGCAGTGTATGTGTGTGTGTGAGATAGAGGAAGAGTATGTGTGTTTTAGTTTGAACGGAGTGTTCAAATGTATGTATGTATGTTTGAGATTTTCTTTTAAGTCCACTTTATGCACAGGTGTGTATGTTTCTAGTCATTACTTGGTACATCATCATTAACAAAACACGCATAACTGTTGTGAATAAAGAGTATACATTTTTAAAAAAAATCTTGTAGCATTGTTAATATAACAAGCAATTATCAGTGGAGCGAGTTTTGAGTTTCTTCTTAAGTCCACTTTGGGCACAGAAGGGCTACTTGGGATTGGACCTACAGTCTAAAGTGGTATTCGAACCACTGCATGCCTCCACCGGGTACTCCTGATTACGAGACGACGACACGCGGAAGTACGGTGAACAGGAGTCGAGGTTCTGTGCAGGTCCTTTTGCCTGTGGTCTCACTATACTAATTCTTGGGACGGCGTAGGAACCAGTGGCGGCTCGTGGTCTGGCTCTATGGGTGTGCACTTCAGTCTACCGTCCAGAAGTGTTATACCACCCCTGTGAAATACTCACACTCGTTTGTGCGTACATAATGAAGCTTAATATATTGGCAACCCAAGTTTTGACCACCTTTCACTGAAAATGGGGCTATGACATAGTTATACGTATTTCATGATCTAAATCTTCTTATGTAGATGTCACTCTTGTCTGATGCATGTTTTCTAACTAGGAATTTAATCATAGGTGATGGTGATTATCTCGAAGATAATAAAAATGTTCGAAGGCACTAAAAACTCTCAACTAAGCACCGAAAGATACAAACTGCAAGTTATTTTAATTGTTATTATTTTCTTGGGCACCATGTGTAGCCTCAGTCGAATATGTGTACATTTTTAATCTAGCATTGCAACATTTGTGCTTACATGAATCAGTAAGATTCATAAAAATCGAAACATATGCAGGAGATTTGTTGTTATTTTAGATATCAAGATTAACTATTGTCAAATTTCGTTTGCAATTAGAAAAAAAAATTAAGAAGTTATGTCAATTTCAAATTTAATTATTGTATGTAGAAGTTGTAAAGGCCATGAGGGTAGAATGGCGGATTTCTAGCCCCTGGACGGAAACAGACGTTGCTAGGGAGTATGAAACGGGCATTTTCACCCTTTCAAAAAGGATAAGTGAGTGTCTCGTGCTCTCGCCGACGTGGTTCGCTTATTTGAAAAGTTTTCAATGTAATGTTATGTGTGTATGGGCTCTAATATGGTACAAATATTGTATATTTTCTTAATAATAAACTAAGTAAGTAATATCCGTTTCAAGATAGTTAGCAGGATGTTTTGTATAAAATAATTCAATAGCGACCTAAATCGAATAAGCAATACTTTCGTCTCTTGTCATTTTCGCATTTTTAAACGTAATTGAAAAATAATTGTTTTCCGTCATTCCCCTCGAATCCCTACCTCTTCTCTGTAATTAATTCTGATGCTCATGTTTTGAAATTCGAAAAGTCTAGCATAATTCCCTTACAGTAGTTTTCGGTGTGAGAATAAACATTCTCAAGTTTCCTAGCAACGTCCGTTTCCATGGTCAACAACAAGCACGGCAAGCTCTAAAGAATTGCTTGTTATTATACCTCCAAACATTAAGTTGAAACAAGCATGATGTAGATATTTTCGCATTGAGTATACCAATATATACGTAATTTTATTTGGCTGGACTGAATTTTCTTCTTATGTAGATGTCACCCTTGTTTGAGGCACTTTTTCAGAACCGAGAGTCCATTCATCTGTGTGTGATCTGTGAGAAATATAATGTATCTCGACAATTAAGAATTGAAGGAAACAATGTGTCCTGCAAGAAATGCCCGTGGAAACGGTTGCTAAGGAAGGTGAAGTGAGCGATTTTTAAATTTTTTCGGTCTTTTGGGACGATTTCATGGGGGGGGGGGGTCCTTCATGGAGAACATTTATGTCAGCGAGTCAGTGGTGGGATTGGGGCTTTATATAGTATATTTGATTAGCTTTTAAGTATTCACAAAACACAAGGGTTGGATAAAAAGTAATGGCAACACTGGTATAATTGCTACTTGACTGTATTGGCAGAGGAGCACGTGTTACATTCCTTCAATGTAATCCCCCCCCCATCTCTACGACCTTCTGCCACACGTATGGAAGGCGTCGTACACCGTCAGCGCGCCCATCTCTGTCGATGTCCCGCAGTGACCGCCCTATAGCACGTATGATGGCTTCGCGCGTGTCGTAGTGCTTCCCGCCCAGTGGTTCCTTCATTTTGGCAAAAGAATCGCAATCACACGGTATCATACCGGTGAATACGGCGGATGTTCCAGTACCTCCCACTACCAGTTATGCAGGAGCGCCGTCACAGTGTTCGCAGTGTGACACTTTGCATTGTCAAGCAGGATGATGGGACACCGTGCCAGAACGTGCCGTCGCTTCCTTCTTAATGCGAGACGAAGGTGGTGTTGCAAGAAGGTGCAGTAGTAGGCTGCGTTGACCGTCTGCCTAAGAGACGATGTTCTTCTTGCCTAAACATATTGTTAGGGCGCTTGCACTCTCGTCCTCTGCTTCAGAGCACTGCTGTTTTTGAATGAATAACATACAATCGCACCCCACTCACTATACTTCCTCGTCTGACATTCCTTTATCAATCACGAAACGGTTGTGGCGCTGTGACTCGCCCCTTTCACGGGACAGCAGTGTTGCCATTACTTTTTATCCAACCCTTGTACATAATCTCGGTGCAGGTGCACCCAGTTCTTTATGCACGGAAAGGCCTGTGGCACTATATATATATATATATATATATATATATATATATATATATATATATATATATATATATATATATATAAATATTAATAAATATTAGTTCCTTGTTCTTTGAAAGTT
The DNA here is from genome assembly GCF_977018435.1 of Lepisma saccharinum. Lineage (NCBI taxonomy): Eukaryota > Metazoa > Arthropoda > Insecta > Zygentoma > Lepismatidae > Lepisma > Lepisma saccharinum. The sequence continues at coordinate 167,151,575 of NC_139229.1, read as the reverse complement.
TTCGGAAATTCAGTCAGGAGATTTGGGGAAGCATACAAGGAGGAACCAATTGCTTAACTTTCGGAGCCAGAGCTCACGGGGGTTGATCTTCGAGGCAGCTCGTGAGAAGACTAAATCTCGAAGCGCGCGGCGCGGAATATCAATAGCCGAAGCTGCTTCAAGCAGAGACAATTTTTCCATCTCCCAATGGTGATTCGGTGACTGCTCTGATGGACATGCTCGTACGTGCGTGCCATTGCTTATGACCCTGGAGAAGCTGCAGACGCTAGAGTTTCTGGTCACGCCGAGGTACAAACACTGTACTTTTCCTACGGGAGTTCAGAAGCCAGCTGGCGGTGTAAAGATGCGTTTAAGTCTAAATAGGCTAATCAAGACTGGACTCATAGTTTAAACTGGATTCCAAAACTCTGTGCAATGTTCTTCAACAGGGACTCGAAGTCGGGACCCGCTGATTACACTAAAAGATGAACATACGAGGGACAGCCAAATGAAAGAAAAAACGTAATTTGTCTTTTTATCTAGTAGATTTCTACATGTAAAGTTTCACAAGTTTGCTGCATTTTAGCATAGACCGATTGCTGATCCACAAATATTTTCAAGTCTCAGTTAGTGCCGGTATACCTCAGAGGCGAAGATATAGTACAAGCAATGCAAGCACTGCTTGCATAATTTGAATATCATTTAATGTACTTAATGTTCTAACAGTATTTCGTTTCCATCGCACTCGATTTCGCGAAAAAATGCGGCCGCAAACTCCCCCAGCAGCTCTGTAGCAAGCACCAGCCTCAATGCTTGCAGCCGTTCTGAGGGAAAATAAGGCCTCCGAAGGAGTCACATGGCGAAGCGTGAAATTCTGGTGGAACCCGTCCACAAAGCTTCTACAAAAAGCTGTGCTTTCCGAGCTTGCGTGATTCCCGAAAATAGCCGAGTTCAACCGAAAGCAGAAGGATTAATCTATGGGTACGTTGCCAGCAAAAACTAGTAACGAATATTTGTCTTCATGAACACGTAAACAAGATCGCAAATATAATAATAATTGTTAGTCATAAAATAACTAAAAGAAGTTATTATCACTGATCTAAATTCCATATATATCATATTATATTACAAATTATTTTCGATTTCGCGAAATGTAAAACGCGTAAAAAAAAGTTGACATTGGGAGTTGGGGCAGTGGAATTTCTGCACCCCCGTGAAGAGTTTTCTCAGGGAGGGAGGGAAGATTGGACGGACCTTGGTCCTGCACCCTGCTTCCTGGTCGGTCCAGCTCAAATTACGCCAGAAGTGTTGACCGCTACCAGTGTTTGCAACTGCCAAATTATTTACGCAGTAATTCAAGTGAGCTCTTTCACAAATTTTACAATCAATAAATTGACTGTTTTTGAATAAAACTTGGGGTGAAAATAAAGCTTTCTGAGAAAGAACTATCTACTGATATTTGTACATGGCATAGAAGTAAATCGTATACATTCTGCATATTATGAGCACAAGAATATGTTTTAATGATTGATTGATTGATTTGTTGTTTTAAGTCCACTTTATGCACAGTAAGGCTAATCGGGACTGGACCTACAGTTTAAAATGGGATCTGAAACACTTGTGTGCCTCCACCGGGTATCGAACCCGGAACCCCTTGATTACAAGGCGACGACACTACCACTGCGCCATCGGGGAGGCCCGAATATGTTTTAAGTTCTATTATTATGACGCAAGTGGTGTTCCCAGGGTCTTTTTACGGTCCCCATTTTGTCATCTTTTCCTTCCTTTGACGTTTTTTCTTAGATATACTGGGCCAAAAGGGGGTTATGTATACCATCCACCCCCTCCCTTCGCCTCGGGCACGCCATTGAATGACACTTTATTACTTAAATATTAATGTACATACTCGTTCTGCTGAAATGATTCTGATTCCTCCGCGTAATTTTTATCTCCAAACTGATATATCTTTCCTTTGTGACGGATAAAATTAAGGAAATAGGTTGGTATCACTTTCTGTTGTTTCAGAGATTTTCAAAGTGATCTTGTGTGGATGCTTGCATTTGCAGTTGTGGAAAGCGCGTGGGATAGTGTGAGTGATTGTTGCTTCGTGTTTTGTGCTGTGAATTTATCGGAATGAACGCGTATTTAGGAACGGTTGATGTGAAGTGCGGGTGTATTATTGAGCAATTGAAAATTGCTTCGTTTAGCTCGAGAGAGATAAGTGTTAAAATGAAAATCGTGGAAGGGGGTCGATCAACACCAAGAGTTTGAAATTTATTGTGGTGAGTACATCGTCTATGCATGTGTTTCTTTGCTTTGAAATGATTTTTTTATTGTTTGTGTTTAACTTTTTATTTAGTGTTTAAGTTACTCCAATGCGGTTTTTAGGGTGCCCAAAAATACTAAATTACATCATGCAGCGTAAAATAAACAAATGATTCCCATTTTTTAAAATCTAAATCGGTTTGGTCACCGTTTGACCATATTAAATAATAATGAACAAATAAAGGTACTAATAAGTAAGAAATTCCGTCTCCCTTTAGTCGTATGCGGAAAGTTCGCATATGTAAAACGTTTAATATCATGTGAATAACGTTAGTAGTGTATATTGAGCGTTTCAAAGTCGTACTTAGTAGGTATTCTCTTTTTTTATCAATTGAATATCACTTTTTGACATATTTTGACAATTTTTTGTTGATGTTTTAGCGTTTGACGATTTTTCAGTGCAATTTTCACTGCATCTCATTTTTTCCCACTCGTACTTGGTAGGTATGCATTTGTAGCCTCTTTTTTATCAATTGAAAATCAGTTTTTGACATATTTTGACAAATTTTTGTCGATGTTTTAGCGTTTAGCGATGTTTTTGTAAAATTTCCTATTTTTCCCTTTTTTCTCACTCGTACTTGGTACGAATGCCACGATCTTACGTGATATAACTTAACCTATTCATTTTTTTTTCGTGCTAAACTACACGAGAGCCTCTACGTGCTTTGACCTACTTTAGAGTAGAACCATAAAGACAGAGCTGCAACCGAAAGTGAGGCTCGAAGTGAGGCTCGGTGAGGCTCGACTTAATAGTTTGCTCTTGTAAGACATAAGCCTTATTTTCTCGCAGTGTTGCCAACATTTTACTCGAAATAAAATCACCAAGGTTTTTTTCTTGGTCTAACCTATGTTATTGAACTGCGTCGTCACGTCCAAACCTGCATGACTTCCGAACACTATTGGTTTTATTCATATTTTTTCTTACGTATAGGTGTATATGATGAATCCCCAAACAGATTTTTCCTAAGTCTTACTGTTTCCAAGATAACCCCACTTCCGGTTGCCATTTTGGATTTCTGAACATAGGTTCTATTCATACTTTTTCTCACGTATAGGTGTACCTGATGAATCTGCAAACAGATTTTTCCTAAGTCTTACAGTTTCCAAGATAACCCCACTTCCGGTCGCCATTTTGGATTTCCGAACATAGGTTCTATTCATATTTTACTTACATATAGGCGTACGTGACGAATCCGCAAACAGATTTTTTCTAAGTCTTACCGTTTCAAAGATAACCCCACTTCCGGTCGCCATTTTGGATTTCCAAGCATAGGTTCTATTCATATTTTACTTACATATAGGCGTACATGACGAATTCGCAAACAGATTTTTCCTAAGTCTCACCGTTTCTAAGATAACTAGTAGTGCAGATTAGACAGTTCACAAACCGAAAATGGAGCTCGGTGGAGCTCGGTGGGGCTCGCCAAACCTCAAAAACTCACTTTCTCTCCACGTTCCGCGCCTTATTTATTGCGCTGACGATGTTTCACAGCGTAGAAAACAGCACCAAAACATCAAAAACTCATTTTGATTATTTGGAGCTCACCAAAACCTCAAAAACTTATTTTTATTAATTGAGGTTCACCAAACCTCAAAAACTCTCATTTTCTCTCTATGTTCAGCGCCTCATTTATTGCGCTGACACAACGTGATGAGTAAATAATGCAGTCTCTTATTCTTGAAGGATGAATGCACCTTATCGTAATTTTCCAAGCCCCGGTCAAATGTTTGTATATCGTGACCTTTGTAAACCTCTCTCTCGGGAACGATGTACCACACACACGCGCGTGCACGCCTATATTGTGACGCAAACAAACAAACAAATAATATTTTTTTTAAGATTCCTGGCCCCTAACCCCACTTCCGGTCGCCATTTTGGATTTCCGAACATAGGTTCTATTCATACTTTTTCTCACATATAGGCGTACGTGATGAATCCGCAAACAGATTTTTCCTAAGTCTTACCGTTTTCAAGATAACCCCACTTCCGGTCGCCATTTTGGATTTCCGAACATAGGTTCTATTCATACTTTTACTCACGTATTCACCCAGCGATGCGTCTCTGCTCACGAACCTTTCGAAAGCTGCGTGCTCTAACTTTCTGTCTGCTTTGTGACGTGCATCCAGATCCGTCTGCGTGGTGTTGTAAGCGATGTCGTGATTTTTGCATGCGGCGTCCAACGGATTCACACCCTTGCCCCCTCTCTCTAATTTTTTCTCGAGTTTGGTACCCGGTCCGCAGTACTGGTAGCCAGGTAAATGCATCTGAAAAGGTAACTTGTTACCTTTTGAGAACAGGCACCTGTACGTGTTCTCGAAAAGTTTGGAGCAATCCAAATACTAGCAACTGATGAAACTGTACGATGGTCTGGACATTGCAACGTTCGCCTCGGAAATAAAACCACTCGACGATTGTCGTGAAAATTCAGTCGTTGTGTTCGACGACGCCATCCTGGAAAAACAAAATCAACGACTTTCTAAACGTTGCAACGTTGTGAGAAACGACGTTTATTGTATATAAATACAATCGTAGCTTTTTATGTCTGGCAATACTGTTGGGGGGGCCTAGTGTTGGCAACACTGTGGGTTTACTGTAGCCTTTTATGAGGGGGTCTATTGCCCTCTGTTTACATCTGGCAACTCTATTGGATGTTCCTTTTTTGAGGCTCGAAATTATTATTTGAGGCTTGAAATCATAATTTGATGCTTGTCGGTGTTGCGTACCCACTCTACAAAAATTCCACTATATGATTTTTCACTGGCTAAGCTAACCTACAAATAGGAATTGGCAGCACTGACTTATAAACCCACTGGGTCCTCTTGGCATGTTTTTTTCATGATGTGTTGCTAGGCTATTGGGCATCTTGGCGTATACAATGTATATATTTTGAGAGGGGGGTTATAGCTTTTTATGCTGTACGAATACTGGAAGCTTGACAGTGACAACCAACAGAGTGGGTAAACCTACATCCAGGAACTGGCAACACTAGTTTCTGACAGTGAATTTGAAATAAAATATTAAACAAAATACATGAGTAAGCACTGTGATTACAAATAGTACCAGTGTTATGCCCCCAACTCCAACTGGACAACTGGGGAAAATAATTGTACAACAATTTGTACCTAATTGTACAATACTTGTACCTAATTGTACAACATATACACAGACATAAAAGAGAGAGCCTTCCCGTAACTTACCTCATGTACAATTTATATGATTTTACAACTGTGAAAAGAAAGCATATGTGTTCTGTATGCACACATTCATTCTTATTTTTCGAAGTTGAATGAAAGCACATGTTTTTACGCTCTCGTAATACTAACCTTGCTCCACTGATTTTAAATTGCTTCCATCCGCTTTTTTTTTCTGTGTTATTTCCGCATGCACGCAACATTCGCTTTCAATAGTTTAATGAAATACAGAAGGAGTGTTAGTTTAGCAGGTTTTGAGTTTACAATTTATTAAATTAAACAATAATTTATGTAAGAATATACTTGTACTTACCGAACACAAAATAATAAAAAGCACATGTGAATATTTGCGTGTGTTCATGTTATATGACGGCTGAGTAAAAAATAATGTTGACGCCCCGAAAGATAAAAGTTCCCGGTTCGACATCAGATGCATGCAAATTTTATGTTTTGCTCTCCAAAATCTTGATTTTTATGTTTGTGCTATTTGTCATACAGCAGAGATATTTGCAAATTTAAGATTTTTTTAACGCTGTGGACTTAGAAAATTTTCGATTGATGAAAAAAATTGGTTCCATGACGACCTATGTTTATTTTGGTATGGGTGGACAGAGGACACCGAGACTCGACCGACACACTAAACCCGACCTCTCTACGCGTACTCCACGTCACCAAAAAAAATCGACAAGAGGAGATTTTTCGATAACTCTTATTGTTTGCAAAATACTTAGGTTTTTTTTTTTGATAGACGACAACGACGGAGTCATCAATGAGTAAACGTCTGAACTCGGTGAGCAAGCCAACTTCTGCAAACATTCCCTGACTGTGCGTGCGTGTGTGTATATGTGACGTCGACCTGTTAAGAATGTCACGTCAATAATACTATAGTTTAAATCACAAACCCTGACACCTTCTGTAAACAAAACCACCTGCATGCAGAAAGCATTGCAAACTCATAGAAGTAAAATAATCCACACGAAAATCCAGCGTTGTTACAGGATTTATTACGTAAGGTAAAATAATGGCAAATTTGTAGTATGGGATACGCTGCCGTAAATGACGTCTCACTTTAAACCCAATGCTTTTTTTTTTGTACTTATTGCTTCACTTTTATGATTAACTTTTTGCACCAGTAATTAGTTCCCATAAATTTGGCTTTTTTTTTTTGCATGCGAATTGAATATATTTTACTTGCATCTCTTTAGACAAAATGATATAACGTGGTAATGTATATTTCTAAGGATGATATAGATAGGAGTGTATTTGAAATTTGTTTGTAGATTTTATGTAAATTGTATCTTATGTAAATAAAATATATAATGGGCATAAACAGCCATATGCAATGCTGTAAGTCCAATAAATATATTGATGATGATGACAAAGAAAGTTAGTAAATTTATTGCGGTTGGAAACTTTGACAAGCATCCTAATAACGATTTTTCTTTCGCCAAATAGAGTGCACTTCGTAAAATAACTTGGTGACATGGCAAGGCAAGATAAGTGTGAATATTTTGTAGTAATATGCATTGTAACTTTCAATGAGCTTAGAGATTCGTGTACATAATAATATTTTATAACATTGGTTATTTTCTAAAAATAATCATGTGAACAGCAAGGAAGTAGTGCAACTTAGTAATATTGCCTGACTTATCCTTAGAAAAATAACATGCCGAGTTCTGTGCGTGCGGGAAGGTCTCAGTGTTCTCCGAACTTGTTTTCCAGCAAGGACAGCCTTTGAAAAGGGGTGAGAAACAGATTCTACTCAATATTTATGTAACGTTCTGTCAGTGGTATCCTGAGAAACCAGCAAATGAAGTGGCTAAGTTGATATCCCAGTGCAGTGGTGTGTCAGTGTCTGCAGTTTTAAGGGTTATGAAAGAGAGAATGACCGGGAGAGTAACAATGTATGCGGCTGCATATTCGTCTGATGTTTTGAGAGCGGGTTCTCACATTCAGAGGCTCTTATATAAAATGAATAGGTGCGGCGAACTATGAGTGTAACAGCAGATGATTGCGGTCATGGATCAGCTGACGCGGAGTGATACATCGAATCGGTGAGACCGTTTGTTTACAGAAGGTGTCGGGGTTTGTGATTTAGACCTTAGCTTGGATTAGAGATTGATGCGCTTATGTATGTGTGTAAACATTAAGGCATTGACTTGTTAAGAATGTTACATCAATAATGCTGTCTCGGGAATGTTATGTTTTTTTTTCTCTATAAAAAAAGAGAAATGTTTGTTGATTGTTTGGTTAAAAAGAATTTCCTAATTATTTGTTTTGTTTGCATAAAGATTGATACACTTACAGCTATATATGTGCATTAACTTGTTAAGAATATCACATCAATAATACCGGCTCGGAAATGTCATGTCCTCTTCCTCTATAGAAGGTCATATAAAATGTGCTAATTGGTTGGCTAAGGGGGATTTCCTGATTAGTAAATTGAGGTTATAAATACGTACGTATAAAGGTTTTGCTAATATGGAATGCTAAAGCTCAGTACTTGGCTCTCTCAGGGATTCGAATTCTATTAGGTTAAACAGCATAGAAATTTCACAGCAAGAATTCTCATATTTACTGACGATATTCTTAACAACCTGTGTTGTGATTCCACTATAAACTGTATACAAAATATGCAGTCCCTAGAATGAGATGGATGAGGCTTATGAACCTCGACCTATACAGTTGTACAATCTGACAATGATTGGATGTTTTTTTTTTTTAAGCATAGCAGAGTGTTTTCGCTTATTTTAATATCAGGCAACAATGTTAGAAAGTGGCCCCCCAAGAATACAATTTAAAAAATTACTAATGTGATATGAACTTTTTTACTTGTGTGTATTTGAATATGAAAGTGAGGTACTTTGAATAATTGAGGAGAACAATCACAAATAAGCTTGCAACGGTATTGGGAGGGGTCACGAGTTCAAACTTCAGACGATTTCTGTTAATCTGCTAAGGCGATATCAGTACGAAAATTTGTAAAAAAGAAGAGGCAATTTTAGCTAATGGCAACGATGAGGATGAATAATGATAATTATGATGAAATTGATGTGTGGCACTTAGAAAACAAAAACTTCAAAGTGTATTGCACCAACAGCTACCCCCTCCCCAAATACAAGGCAGTTAACAGAGGTGTATTTTTGTTGGTTTACGAGTCTGAGGGCTTAAGTTAGTATGTTCACTATAGCTATACATATTAAAAAATGAAATGACCTGAGCAATAAAATATAACAATACCGATTCTGGCTTTTTGTCGGATGACGTAGTGGTAACGTTGTTGCAATCCCACGCCCTGATGGTGTATAAACTTAAATGTTTTGCATAACATGAAATATTGTTAATGGGAATGTGTTGTTTCTAATGTTAAATATAGAAAGCAGATAACAAGAAAAAAAAAAGAAATAATGTTGCAGGTAGATACGAAACCTCAGCCCAAACACATATATGATCAGACAGGATGTCAACGATGCATTCATAACTAACATGTGATTATTCAAAAATTGAAATAGTACAGTGGGAAACAACCAACTAACTAACTCTCTAAGCTTTTTTTTAAAACCCGAAGAGAGCAAATACAAGCACAAGCGTAAATAATTAAATAAGTTACAAGGGGTTCGAATCTTTTGATCTAGGTATGGATGCAGACAGGTACTAAGTTTTGTGTGTGATAATGGAAAATCCCCCTTCAATATAATAACATAGTGGTAATGTTTGGTCTTGCCTTGTTCCTATCGATAACATAGTGGTTACACGAAAGAAAGAAATAAAAAAAAATTAAAACACTGCGTCCCCCTATTAAGAAATACTTCTCGAAATTTATTCAACTTTTTTTGTTCTCTTTCTATCTTCGTAACTAAAAAAATGTTTTGTCAAACGTTTGGATGACTATGAAAATATTAAAACATATGATGTAATAATAAAATGTTGTTGCATTGTAATCAAATGAATTTGTTGAATATGTAGAATATGGTAGGATATATCTTAAAATGTTAGAAGCTATTTGTTATGGTATTTTTTCTTTCTCTCTCTCTCTCTCTAGTCTTTCTTAAATTTTCATCATCATAGTTAAAATTAATCCAAGAGAAAATATATATTTTGTGTTGACATGGGAAACATGCAATAAAAAATGCATGATCAGTAGTTAAGGTCAAGAGCTGAATAAACAGTGAGGGTGATACACGCAAGCTTCCAGCTGTGTGATTAGTACAAAATTGAGAGATGGAAGGCTTTTGTTGCTAAATCTTCAAGTTTAAGAAGGCAAAATAATTAGTTGGTTAATACGGAGCTAATTAGGAACTGGCATCCTCGAAGCTTCATGCTGCAAGCCTCGCTTTTTACAAGTGCATTTCCAACATGATCCTCATGCTTTTTTTTTTGTTACAGATAACATCAAATGCCGTGACATGCGATTTTCCGGCTCTTCTATTCACAACACAAATACTTATGTTTCTTTTTATATCGCAACGATGAAGATAATTAGTACTATATGGGGTTCGGTGAATCTCAGACTTCCAAGAAAAAATGAAACTCCTGTAGGATTTTCCGTGTAGCAGTGAGACACACTAACTAACTAACTAACTCCCTAGCCTTCTTAAACCCGAAGGTTCATGGCTGCAGCAACACAGGCCTTCCATCTGTCCCTATCTTGAGCAAGTTCTATATACTCTTTTCTATCCCTACCGATTTCCTTTAGGTCCATCTCAACGTTGTCTCTCCATCTTTGTTTTGGTCTTCCTACAGGTCTCTTAAGTAGGTTTAATTCAGGAAATGCATGTCTTCTCGTTTAATATCTAAGAAAATAAAAGTTAAAATATACAAAACAGTAATTTTGCCTGTAGTATTATATGGGTGTGAAACTTGGTCTCTTACAATTGAAAAAAGAACATAAATTGAGAGTATTTGAAAATAAGATCCTTAGGAAAATATTTCAGCCTAAAAGGGGTGAAGAAACAAGTGAATGGTGAAGGTTACATAATTTAGAAGTACATATTTTATGTTAGTTTCCAAGTATTATTAGATTGATGATTAAATCACGAATACTTAGGTGGGCACGAAATAGAAAGGAATAAAGAAGATTTTACAGGAATCTTGTTGGGAAACCTGATGCTCAGGATAAGTACAAATTGAACTGTAACCACGAATTTTCAGAATCAAGAGTGCTAGAGAATCAGTTAATTAATTAATATTTAATGTAATAAATGTAGTAATATAGTATTCTTATTGAGAAGAGAATTTCTACAAAACTTATTTTCCTCGTACGTTTATTAATAGCAGTTACATTTGACATGTTTGACCAATCGCGAATCAACGTACGGAAGCTGTTGGAAGCAGTTTGAAGACTGAAATGGCCATGGAAGGACATTTATTATAATTTTAATATTTTAGTATAATGTTTTGGGAATTGTTTCTCGATAATGTTTGGTATTTAATTTAATCTGTTGTTAGATAAAATACATAATTATTAGAATTTAAGGATGGAATATATGAACAGCCAATGAATGATACGTTTGACTAATCGTGAAGATGAGTATCACAGTACGTTCTATATGTTCTTATATAAACGTTGAAACGTTTAAGAACGTTTACCGAAACGTTGAAACGTTTAAGAACGTTTACCGAAACGTTGAAACGTTTAAGAACGTTTACCAAAACGTTGAAAAGCGAGGCTTGCAGCATGAAGCTTCGAGGATGCCAGTTCCTAATTAGCTCCGTATTAACCAACTAATTATTTTGCCTTCTTAAACTTGAAGATTTAGCAACAAAAGCCTTCCATCTCTCAATTTTGTACTAATCACACAGCTGGAAGCTTGCGTGTATCACCCTCACTGTTTATTCAGCTCTTGACCTTAACTACTGATCATGCATTTTTTATTGCATGTTTCCCATGTCAACACAAAATATATATTTTCTCTTGGATTAATTTTAACTATGATGATGAAAATTTAAGAAAGAGTAGAGAGAGAGAAAGAAAAAATACCATAAAGTAGTTGTATTTGTGGTGGGATAAACTCACGAAAGGAAGAGCATCCCCTCAAGCAGATTTGCTACACTTAAAACTTGCTCAACATGCCCATATGAGTTTTTTGAGCAAGTGTGGAATCTTGTCTAATTCAAGATTTTGTAAAAAAATGCCCTCGGGAATTTTTCAGAAAAGAAGAGCTTCTTCAGATTGATTTGCACATACTTACAAAAGTTGCATCAGCCAGATTTTTGTTCATAAACTTGTCAATTTTTGGCCACACCAGAAATTAAGCAAAAACCCATACATACACATACATATTTACTTCCAGTTTAAGTTTAATTGGACCCCAACCTCAATTTGCATATCTAATATTAAAACAATGTAATATGCAGAGCTCTCTTCTAGAATTGCTCCGTATTTGCATGTTTCCCCTCTGTGGCAATGTGCGCAATTCCCGAGACGGTAGTATTGATTTTTTTCCTCAGCGCCAGTATTTACAGAAATTCCCGATTATTGCATCAGCCAGTTATGAGAGAGTGACTGAGGGGAACAGATGTGTTGATACAGTGCTTCTCATACTTACAGGTTTAAATTCATATTGAACATTATAAAATCTGATATTTGTTGTAATCCATTCATATTTAGAGTCAGGCTTATATTTGTCCCAGCCTGTTATACATAACAAGGTTATTGCCATTCTATACATGCATGTCCGTGCAGGCATTTGCGCCGGGGCAGTGTGAATGAATATTCCACTTGTAAGCTATTGGCTTTACAACCCGTCATAAGATTAATATTATTAATATTAATCCATAGAGATTAGATTTAAAACCCAGGAAATTTTATATAAATACCAAAACCAAAAATATTAAGTGTATACACACGTATATACATACATACATACAAAGCACAGTGCTGAACCCAACTGATATTTTTTATTCAGTATAAAGTTTTGAATTGAAACCCGGGAAATTGTATATAATAAACAACAGTAAAAATGCCGAATCAAAAATATTGCGACCAATGCAATAAAAATATATCCAGCTCTAATTGGGCCAGACACCAAAAAATTTGTAACCCAGACAAATACAGAACTCCCACAAAAATTTGCCCCAAATGCAATAGAAAATACAGCATGCAATACTTCACATATACACATAAAGATACTTGCTCTGCACAACCATCTACATCTGGTCTGAAAAGAAGGCACGAAGCACCTGTTAATGCCAGAGCAGCAAAACAGCTACGCCATGAACCCATCCGTAGCAGTTTTAACGGCCAATTAAGAGATCACCGGTTTGTATCAGAGCCAAGATGTGGCATTGAGAATTTCTTGAACAGTATAAATTCTGATCTCCAGGCAATTCTAAATGCACAAAATGGTTCTTATAAACTGTCCCTCAAATTGTTTGTACAATATAAGAAGCCTAATGGCGCAAAATTTACACATCCCCACTTAACAGAAACTGTACCTGTTTATTCAAATGCAAATTCCGATACAATAATAAGCAGGCTGATAGATCAATTGAACATTAAACACTCTGAATTTGCAGCAAAAGAGTCAGGATGGAGCCTATGCGGTTCATCACACAAGCTCTATGTTAATATTTCTGAATTCACTCCATTACAAGGATCCACTTATGTGCCATTGCCTGCTAATATCAAAAACAAAAGAGCCGTGGTTAATATAGAAAATACCGACCAGAAATGTTTTCTGTGGTGTATATTAGCTGCTTTGTATCCAGTTTTAAGAAATCCTGAGAGAATAACTTATTACAAACAGCATGAACATGATTTTGATGATGTAATGGAGGGTTTGGAATATCCAATGTCAGTTCAGAATATTGATAAATTTGAAAAAAGGGCCAGACACATCAATGGCAAACAATTATCTATTAATGTATTTATTTGTTCCACTGGCAATTGCCCGATAGCACCTCTCAGAATCAGTACAATTGATGATGAATCTGCTATTCCGATTGATCTGCTCTTAATTGAAGGAGATGATACATACCATTATACTCTGATACATAATCTTGAAGCTTTAGTGAGAACACAACTAGACAAATATAAAAAAATATTTAAGTTGTGCAGAAGATGTTTAACCGTATTTGATGGTAGAAAAATGGTGAATGGTGTTTGTGAAGAGAATGCAGAAATTGCTAAAAACAAGTTAATTGAGCATCTGAAATACTGTGGGAACCATAAACCTGTTCATATGGTGATGCCCAATCCAAGTGAAAATTGCAAATTCAAAAAGTTTGAAGCCTTGTTGGAACACCCAGCATATATTGTCTGTGATTTTGAATCGAACCTCAAACCTATTGCATTCTGTAGCCCAGATCCAGAAGAATCTTCAACTACACCATACCAGCTACATGAACCTTCCAGCTTTTGTTTTATGGTTATACGGGATGGTGTTGTTATTAAAGAATATTCATACAAGGGACCAAATGCCATCAAAATATTTGCACATAGAATAGAAAATGTGTGCCGTGACATAGCATCTAACAACTTATTAAAATCAAAACCCATGTTGCCTTTAACAGAGGAACAGATTGAAGATTTCAACAATGCAGAAAAATGCCCTGTATGTGATTCTGAATTTTCAGATACAAATATCAAGGTGAAACACCATTCTCATACAGATGGTAAATTCTTAATGGCCCTGTGTAATAGCTGTAATATTAAGATCAAGAGACCAAGATTTGTCCCCATATTTTGCCATGGAGCATCCAATTATGATTTCCATCATCTGATCAGGTACGAGGGGTTTGAGAAGCAGAATTTAAATATTTTAGCTGAAAATGATGAGAAATATATATCTATTAGCAAGATAATTAAAGTTGATGGTGTTCCTATTCACATAAGATTTCTTGATTCTTACAGATTTTTACCTGCTAGCCTGGCTACACTGGCCTCTCAATTATCTGATGATGACTTGAAAATCACACGTGCATTGTTTCCAAATCTGGACCTGAAATTAATTAGGCGGAAGGGTGTATATCCATATGACTATGTCACAGATTTTTCTAAATTTGATGAGTGTTCCCTACCACCACAAGAAGAGTTTTACAGCAAAATCAGAGGATCTGGAATTACTGATGAAGATTATCACCATGCCCAGTTGATGTGGAACAATTTAAAATGCAAGACATTTGGTGATTATCACATGGCATATTTGAAACTTGATGTCACTCTCTTAGCTGATATATTGCAAGCATTCAGAAAATCTTCCATGCAAAATTATGGACTGGACCCAATATATTTTTTCAGTGCCCCGGGCCTAGCATGGTCTGCAATGTTTTTCAACACCAAAAAGCCATTGGATCTGATCCACGATCAAGATAAGTATCTGTTTATGGAGGAATGCATAAGAGGAGGGATGGTGCAATGTTCTCAGAGATATGCCAGAGCAAATAACAAGTATATGCCTGATTATGATCCAGCACGGCCATCAAATTATATAACGTATGTAGATGCAAACAACCTCTATGGTTATGCCATGATGGATAAACTGCCATATGCAGAGCTTGAATGGGTTGAAAATTTCAATATTGAAGATCTTAAGAATTATGATGACAGTGAATATGGCCTATTCATAGAGGTTGATCTGATAATTCCAGATGATTTGCACAACAAATTTTCTGATCTGTCCCCAATTCCTGAGGTTAAGTGCTCACCTGGCTCTAAACAGAAGAAGCTCATGATGACTTTGGATCCGAAACAGGGATATGTCTTATATTACAAAAACCTCCAGTTCCTGATGAAACATGGTGTCCAAGTAACCAAAGTTAGAAAAGTTTTGAGGTTCAGGCACTCAGAATGGTTGAAACCATACATTGATACAAACACGGAGCTTCGAACATCTGCAAAGAGTCAATTTGATAAGGGCTTGTTTAAATTGATGGTGAATTCAGTGTATGGCAAAACTATTGAAAATGTCAGAAAACATACCGATGTTAAAATAATTACTGACCCCAGCCGGAGCAAAAAATTGGTTGCAAAGCCTAATTTCAATTACAGAAGAATTTATGATGAGCACATGGCACTTTTCAACATGATGAAAACAAAGATCAAGTTTGATAAACCTATTTATGTAGGGGCTGTGATATTGGAATTGTCCAAATTACATATGTTAATATTGTATTATGATGTGCTGAAACCTTTTTATGGTGATCGTGTAAAATTATTGTACATGGACACGGATAGTTTTATTCTTGATATTCAAACAGAAGATGTTTATCAAGATATGTCACAGCCTGAATTGTTTCAATACTTTGACACCAGTGAACATACAAAGATTCAACACCACCACAACAAAAAGGTGCCTGGCAAGTTAAAAGATGAGACACTTGGTGATGTTATTGTGGAATTTGCTGGGTTAAGTGCCAAGATGTACAGTTTTAAAACATGTAGTGGTGTTGATGCCAAAAAGGCCAAGGGTATTGGCAGAGTAACTGTTGAAAAAGAGCTTGTATTTGAAGATTATAAAAATTGCATCAAATCACAGAGTTCAATCAGAACATCAGAAAACAGAATTCAGAGTGAGAATCACTTTTTGACTTCAAATGTTGTAAGAAAAGTGGCCCTGGACCCACATGATGATAAGAGATGCATTTTATCATGTAACATACATACTTTACCTTGGGGGCATTGTGATTTGAAAAGTGGCAAACAATGCCCAATTACAGAGCATGATTTGAAATAAATAAACATGCCTATGAACTTATTTGGGTTAAAAAAACAAGCTATTATGGACCTGCCTACACCACAACCCTCTTCTGATATGCTGTCTAAACTGAGTGGCTTGTTAATTATTCATCTGAACAGCATATTTACAGATAATGATGAAGAAACAGGCAAAACATTGTACATATTTAACAATAATTTAAATCATTACCAATTACCTGTAGGTGGGCAATTGCAATTTATTACAACCCCTGAGGGTGATGTCAAGATTTCAGTAGGGAGAAATATTTATAGAATTAAGCACTCAAACATGATTTCTGGCACTGTATATACTGTTTCTGCCGGTGACTGCTTATATATTGAGGTCCCGGGATCCTATGACAAGCTTATACCTTTTTTTATAGAATTAAGAATCAGATACTCTATAATAAATAACCATTAAAAGAAAATGCCTAACGATATATTTGGCCATACAAGACATGAAGATCACAGTGATGAGATTCTGATGCTTGATGTCAGAGTCAAGAAATTAAGAAGTGATTTACAAGCTTTACAAACCACACTCAATGCCAGTCTTCAACTAGAAATTACAAATTTACAATCACAATGCATGGACCCTCTTCTTAAAATTGATTCTGAACTCAAATTGCTGCTTCAGAAATATACTGACCTGGCTACATTGGATAATTTTCAAAGTTTAGAAGAAGCTGTAGCAGCTCTTCAAGCCAAATTTAAGACCCAGGCTACCAACTCTGAGCAATTGAAACAACAATTGGAAGAACAAATAAATAATGTCCAGACACAGCTCCAAACAATTGTCAAAAGCATAAAATCACAAGAAGATTTTGATCTAGTGATTTCCACTCTAAAGGAACAGATTCAGTCACTCCAGATACCTAATCTGGATCCTCTGCACAATGCCATAGCCGAGGTTAAAGAAAAAATTGAGACACTTGAAAATTTTATGAACAACTTGCCATCTTCCGATGCTTTGAATGCAATAACTCGGAGTGTAGCAAATATTAAGCTGCAACTTGAAAGATATGAAGATTTTGGAAAAATTCAAAGTACCATAACCCATCTTGAGGGTACAATAGCAGCAGTGCAAAGTGATTTGGCAAATGTACAAGAAACTCTAGAATCACGCCTGCCTGGGATTGTAGATACTCTTCACAGTGTCCAGCAACAAATCACAAAGCTTGAAAACCTCAACACTGAATCTGAGCTATCTCATTTTCATCACTTGATCGATGATATCCAAACAAAACTTGAAATTTTACAACAATCCACACCCTCTCAGGCAGATATAGCCCTGCTCCAAAATGCTATGCAAAATGTGGCTGATGCATCTGAATTACACAATGTGAAATTGGCACTTGAATATTTGCAAAATACAGTATCAAATCTTCCTACATCACAGGAACTTAAAAATATTAAGAGAGCTGTGAATAGGATATTGAAATCAGAAGATATCAAGAATATCCAAGCAGAGATCAAACATCTCACTCAGACAGTGGCTACTCTTCCAACTAATCAACATATTAATGAATTGCATGCCCTGTTTGAGGATATCAGAAGACAGGTCCATGATCTTACTGCTCAGAATTCAAAATTGGCAGTTGTTGAAAATTTGCAACAAATTGTAGCTAATATCAAGCAACAGCTAGGGACCATGGAATCCAATCAAGCAAATGCTCTGTCTGTTTTTGCCACCCAGCTTCAAGAAATTGTGCAACAATACAAGAAACTTATTGTGGACATAAAAATCAAGCCAGGCCATGATGATGTTGTTAGGACCATCAATGAGCACCTTGAATCTGTAACAAGCAGATTGCTTACAGCAGAAAAGGAAATAACAGGCATAATCGAGAATCCAAAACATACAGTAATTCTTGAATTGTACAGCATCCCCAACAAAGAATATGATTCACCATTTACACCAGGTGGCAAAATATATATGCTGTCCCCTGCACAATTTTATTACCAGTTTTTTGTTGGGGGCACACTGAGACCAATCAAGATCAAATATTGGCATCAGCCACAGGCACACCACTACCCTACCTTATCAATAACAAATGCTGAGAACAAAATGAAAATCACCAGTGTAGAGTTAGAGGATTTTACAGACCCCAATACATTAGAAACAGCATATGTTGAAGATGATGGCTCTCTGGAATTTAAAATACAAATAGGGGACAAATTATATTTAGAAAATCCTGTAGTATCAGCTGCTGAACACCCTATAGTTGCAATATTCTTGTTTACATATTATGTCTAGACAAATTATAGTTGATGAATTACACAGACAAGCCAGACATAATTTTAAGAGACTGCCAGTAGTGACAAAAGGCATAGATGATTTATGGCAGAGCGACTTGATTGAGTTGGCAACTGGACAGTTGAAAAACTTAGACAAAATCAACAAGGGCTACAAGTATCTACTCACTGTCATAGATACATTTTCAAAATTTGCCTGGGCTGTGCCACTCAAATCCAAGACTGGAACATGTGTTACAGAAGCCATCAGGACAATCATCAATCAGAGTGGAAGATCACCGCGCTATTTCCAAACAGATAATGGCAAAGAATTTTATAATTCTGTGTTTCAACAATTTATTAAAAGCCAGGCAATAAAACATTATTCGAGTTACAGTGACCTCAAGGCATCAATTGTAGAGAGATTCAACAGAACCTTAAAAAATCTTATGTATAAACAATTTACACTTCAAGGTAATTATAAATGGATTAATATTCTTCCAGAACTTCTACATAAATATAACAACTCGGTTCATTCCACAATCAACATGAAACCCTCTGAAGTAACTTCATCTGATGAGCAAAAATTGATCAGCACTGTTTATTATCCTAAATACCAGCCAACAACAAGAAAGGCCAAATACAGGGTGGGTGATCAAGTAAGAATCAGCAAATATAAGCACTTATTCAAAAGAGGCTTTACAAGAAACTGGAGTACTGAATTATTTACAGTGGTTCAAGTTAAACCCGGGACCCTTAACACATATATAATAAAAGATCACCGAGGAGAAATTCTCAAAGGCAGGTTCTATGAACAAGAGCTCAGCAAAACTAAACAGCCTGACACATATCTCATAGAAAAAATTATCCGCAGAAAAGGCAACAAGTTATTTGTCAAATGGCTGGGTCATCCGGAAAACAGCTGGATCGATGCAGACAAAATAATAATATGAGCACCTGGGATGTTATAAAAAGGCTGCCAGAACCTGAACAGCAGAATAAGAGAAATGGCAACTTGCTGCCTGATAATATTAGATGTCTTATTGTCGGGCCATCTGCTTGTGGTAAAACTACACTAGTGGTTGATAATTTTTTATTGGCCCCCAACTGGTTAGACTGGAAAAACAGGCACTTGTATGTTTTCTCTAAGAGCTTGGAACAATTAAAATATCAGCAGCTGATGAAGCTATATGATGGATTGGATATAGCCACTTTTGAATCAGATGTTAAGCCACTTGATGACTGTCTCGATAATTCTGTTGTTGTGTTTGATGATGTTATACTGGATAATCAAAACAAGGTTAGAAATTTCTTTACACAGGGGCGGCACAAAAACATTGATTGTTTCTATTTGGCACAGACTTTTTCAAAAATACCGAAGCAGCTGATCCGAGACAACAGCAATTTTATATGTGTGTTTCATCAAGATCATACCAACCTCAAACACATACATGATGAATATGTAGGTGGGGACTTGAGCTACAATGATTTTTCTAAATTTTGCAGCAGGTGCTGGAACCAGGACAGATATGGGTTTGTCACAATTGATATGACAAGAACACCTAATACTGGAAAATACAGAAATAAAATCAACGATTTTCTAGACGTTGAAACGTATATAAATAACCATGAAACGACCAGTCATTGACGATCTTAAGTTAAGAGATTATCTTGTAAAAAGATTTAAGGGATGGAAATCAGAGAACCGAGGAATTTATGAAAAACACAAGCAAACAGAACAGCCTGTAATTGATGCTATTAATAATTTAGGTAAGAATATCAAAACTGTTACAGAGCAAAATCAAGATTTGATCACGGAGCTTGTACCTGTAGCTGCAAGGAACATATTAGATTATCCATTCACCCCACTTTCCAGTATTCATACACCTAGTCCTGTTGCTCCTCGAAGAATTGAAGCTACTCAGGATCCTATTGAATTGGGTCTTCTTGCTCAAAAATATTTAACTACACCTAAAGACAACAAAGATGAGGTCTTTGGATTATATGCCGACACGGAGCTTGACGGGAGCATCATTCATAGAATTGGCAATTTCAGAGTAACATTTATGGGAGATGATATAATTGTATATTCAGAATCTCGTCTCGGAGAAAAAGGTGGTTTTGTTAAGTACCCCGGAACACCTGGATTGTGGGAACTGATGACTAGGAAAAGGCCTGGCAGCTATACAGATCAAGATTATGAACATTACAAAGAAATATTAATAAAATCAGATGCTCTATACCAGAACAATGATCCCACACAAAAAAGAGTCAAGTCTAGCAGTGGGGCAAAATACAACAATTTAATCAAGCCCATATGGTCACAGATCAAGACTGGCAGTGGAATCAAACAATACAACACCCTGCCCAAAGAATTTGTGTGGGTTGATGATGTCAGGAAACTTGTAGATAGGTTGCTGGTCATAGCTGGGGAGGAAAATGCTGGCAACCACAATTTTTACAATGAAAAAGTTGGAATTATGGACATGATAAGCACAAAATTGTCTAATTTTATAGTGAATGACCCTAAGGGGATTGGATATCTCATAAAAATTATTAATACTCTACCACCTAAATTTTGGAATATTTCTGAGGGTCGGGGCCTTGTTAATGACATTATAAACAAGCTGCCATTTGAACTACACATTCCAGGCTATCAGTATTGCGGTCCAGGCACAAAATTGGATCATAGATTAAACAGAGGGGATCCTGGTGTAAATCCCCTAGATGCTGCTTGTAGAGACCATGACATAGCATACAACACACATACTGATCTTGACAAGAGACATGTTGCAGACAAGAAATTAGAAGAGGCTGCATTTGGTAGATTTGTAAGCAAAGATGCTTCTTTGAGTGAGAGAATATCAGCATTGGGAACCACCATAGCTATGAGCACCAAACAAAAACTGGGGTGGGGGCTGTGAACATGTATATAATAAACCTACAATGAAGGCCAAGGGTGTTATGTATCAAATACCTTATGCAGGTCTCAAATCTCTTAAAACTATTGACAGTCTCTTGACCAAAAAGCAGCGCAAGAAAAAAAATTCTTGTCTTGCCAAGGGCCATGGTATGAAATTGTTGCTTAGTACCCCCCAATTAAAAAAATTACAGCAATCAAGAAAAAAATCACATGTAGGGGGTTTCATATTTACTATCCCTGCCATCTTAGCTGCTCTCGGGGCAGTTGGGAGCTTGGCTGGGGGATCAGCTGCCATAGCAAAAACAGTAATAGATGCCAAGAAGAATAGAGCAGAATTAGATGAGCAGAAGCGCCATAACCTGGCCATGGAGAAAAAAGGTAAAGGTGTTAAGAGAGCCGTGAGTAAGTTTAAAAAAAACAAGAGCCGCTTACAAACCAAGATATTGAAGCTTTGATCAAGCCACTGGGCATCAAACATTTTAGGGGTGTGTACATGTCTGATTCTTTACCGGAACAACCACTCAACAAAGAGTGTGGCATTGTTAATTTGGATGAGTACAAAAATCAGGGCACTCACTGGATTTGTTATCTTAAATATTTAAAAAATGAGGCATTTGTGTTTGATTCTTTTGGAGGTGTTCCACCTGAAAATTTAGTAAAATATCTAAAATCAGCTAATCTTTATTACAATAATGCCCGTGTTCAAAACTTCAAAGATGTTAATTGCGGACATTTGTGTTTATCTGTTCTCAGATATATGTCTCAAATAAATAAACCATCAATTGAAAATTTTCAAAAGGCTCTGTGGTATTTAAAACATCATGGGGGTATTCCATCTCACCAGCCAAAATTCAATATTGAAACTCAAATTACATGATGACATAGTGTATCCCAAAACAATAGCTCTCAGAGCATTTTACGGCATGTACCTGATCCCTAATATTACACACCACAACAACAAAATTGCAGTAGGAGATCAAAAAATTGTCATCACTCCAGGGCAATATAATCTGTCCACTCTAAATGCTCAATTACCCAGAGGTGTGGTGTTAAGTCAAAATTCTGTCACTCACAGAGTAGAAATTGTATCTGCCACAGAAACAGTGGATCTGGGTACTATAGGAGAGCTGTTAGGATTTGAGAACAACACAAAACTTGAAGCGGCCATCAAACACACTGCTATGAATATACCTAAATTCTTGGCCATAGAGACTCTGAATATTCACTGTAATGTGGCCGAGGGTATGATCACCAAATCAAATGGCATAGGCACTCACAAACAAACTGGCATCATTGCAACATTCAAACCTAATTCTGAATTCATGGAGCCAATCATCTACAATCCATCCCCAACACTATATTTTCCTGTGTGCCATAATAGAATAGATTACATTGAGTTGATGGTCACTAATGAAAAAGAAGAATTAGTTGATTTTGCTGGAGCCACAACAACTGCTATCATAGAGATTAACATTTAAATAAAAATACATACAATGGAAAATATTGAGAGTTATGAGCTACAATCATTCCCTCCAAACAGGAGGACATTTGCAAATTTAAATCAACCCAACACGGAAATAGAGGTTGATCTTGATGTAGGGGACGGCTTTATACACCCCCACAGAGCAGATCTATACATCAAATTTGATGTTGTAAAGCTCGATGGTACAGATTACCCTGCAAATTCAAACATAAGATTGGTGGACAATTTTGTGCCGTATCTGTTCTCTGAAATTGAGATCAGAAAGCATGGAGTTGTTATAAACAGAGTGGATTATCCCGGCATTACCTCCACAGCTTTGGCCACACTAAAATTATCCAAAACCGAAGCTTCTTACTACAAAATAGGTGGGTTTGAAGCTGGTGATAAGATATTATCTAGAAACCACACAGTGCTGTTCCCCATGCGCCTGTTGCCGGGATTCTTCTCGGATTACAAAGAAATTATGTGGAAGGGCGGGTTAAGAATTACATTTAGAAGAGCTGCCAATGATAACAATGCTTTGATGAGGTACAGCACATTAAACTCTACAGGAGAAGCTCTGCCTAATACCCTACCTGATGCAGGCAAATGCATTATTCAGACTATGGAGCTAAGAATCCCTGTTGTTGAATATGAGGCCAGTTACGCTCTTAAATACAAAGCTGATATCCTAAAAAATCCACAGATTCCTCTGCAATTTTATACATATCAATGCGTACAGAAGGTTGCCTCTGGTACTTATTATGAATTTGATGCCACAAATTCATTCTCCAGTATTCAATTTGACATGCCCGATTTTGTGGTGGTATTGTTTCAGACCGGGAGACACAATAATCAGGAAAAAAATTCAAGTAGATTTGATAACTGCAACATCAAGAACATATATCTTAAAAATGGTAGAAATGAGGTTTTTCCTAGAGAAAATTACAATTTAGACATTTCCAAGGATGATTTTCTCAAGTTATATGAAGCTTTTTCGGCTTTCAAGCGCGTCACTACTGGTAGTACTGACCTGTATTATGCACCAGATGAATTCAAAGCACGGAGACCCATGTTTGTAATTAACACTTCAAAAAGGAAACAAGTTGTGGTTAATGACAGGACAAACATTAAAATTATCTGTGAATTCCACGAGGCATTACCCGATGACACCATTTGTAGTGTCATTCTCATAGGGGAAAAATCATATGTTTATGATGTAAGAAATGAAAGAGTCACGGAGCAATTCTAGAAGCACGATTCAGGGCTTCCCCCATGGCGCAGTAGTAGCGTCATTGCCTTGTAATCAAGGGGTCCCGGGTTCGATACCCGGTGGAGGCACAAGTGGTTCGGATCCCACTTTAAAACTGTAGGGCCAGTCCCGATTAGCCTTACTGTGCATAAAATGGACTTAAAACAGCAACTCGAACTAGAAACACAATTCAAACACAAAGGCTTTTTGGATATAAAACAATACTTTACCGTCAGAAAATATATTACCTACCCATTTTATACCACCTCTGCTCGTGGCAGATACCTACCCTAAATACAATACATTTGCCTAAAGCTGAAATACAGAAATATTGTAATTCTGTAAGTTACAGACTTGTGTGCAACAAGATCAAACCTGCTATTCGGTTTGCATGACAATATCCAGAAATTTCCTCAATATGATGAATGGTCCCTGAAAGGGTACATAGTGTAGATAAGAGTTTCTCTTTGAGTTCCATGACAAATGACATGTAATTTCCCTCGGAAAAGGCACAGTACAGGTAATATCAATAGATATAATCACTCAGGCATACAGAAAGAAGGCAATTACTCTTTAATAATAAATAACTCTCTGAAAAGACGCAATATAGATTATATCTCTTGGCATACAACTCACGGGCATGCAATAATTTGTTGTTGGCCGAAACATGGGACTGATCAAAAGATTGGAAAGAACATGCAATGTTGACTTGACCTCCATTCTATTGTATTGTATTGATCAGGCAGTTTCGGCCGTATTGTTGTTACCCAGATAACAAAACTATGGTGATTCTTAATAGAGAATAATTTTGCTCTATTGTATAACATTTTTTACCAAATTTAAGATCTGGGGGCTATCAACAAAACAAAATTATTCTCAAAATCTCACGTATGGAATGCCACATCTCTCAGGACTCGAACCCGGAGCCCCTTGTTTACAAAACAACAATATTAACATTTTGCCATCAGATTTTATGAGGACTCAAACCCGAACCTTTTGATTACAAGGCAATGCACCACGCTCCACTCGGTCTCAGAACCCAATAGATATCAATTCAAGATTCCTGGGATTTTGACAGAAAAACATACTATAAGCTTAATTTCTGGTGTGGCCAAAAATATATCAATTTTTGACAAAAATCTGGCTGATGCAACTTTTGTAAGTATGTGCAAATCAATCTGAAGAAGCTCTTCTTTTCTGAAAAATTCCCGAGGGCATTTTTTTACAAAATCTTGAATTAGACAAGATTCCACACTTGCTCAAAAAACTCATATGGGCATGTTGAGCAAGTTTTAAGTGTAGCAAATCTGCTTGAGGGGATGCTCTTCCTTTCGTGAGTTTATCCCACCACAAATACAACTACTCCATAACAAATAGCTTCTAACATTTTAAGATATATCCTACCATATTCTACATATTCAACGAATTCATTTGATTACAATGCAACAACATTTTATTATTACATCATATGTTTTAATATTTTCATAGTCATCCAAACGTTTGACAAAACATTTTTTTAGTTACGAAGATAGAAAGAGAACAAAAAAAGTTGAATAAATTTCGAGAAGTATTTCTTAATAGGGGGACGCAGTGTTTTAATTTTTTTTTATTTCTTTCTTTCGTGTAACCACTATGTTATCGATAGGAACAAGGCAAGACCAAACATTACCACTATGTTATTATATTGAAGGGGGATTTTCCATTATCACACACAAAACTTAGTACCTGTCTGCATCCATACCTAGATCAAAAGATTCGAACCCCTTGTAACTTATTTAATTATTTACGCTTGTGCTTGTATTTGCTCTCTTCGGGTTTTAAAAAAAAGCTTAGAGAGTTAGTTAGTTGGTTGTTTCCCACTGTACTATTTTAATTTTTGAATAATCACATGTTAGTTATGAATGCATCGTTGACATCCTGTCTGATCATATATGTGTTTGGGCTGAGGCTCCGTATCTACCTGCAACATTATTTCTTTTTTTTTTCTTGTTATCTGCTTTCTATATTTAACATTAGAAACAACACATTCCCATTAACAATATTTCATGTTATGCAAAACATTTAAGTTTATACACCATCAGGGCGTGGGATTGCAACAACGTTACCACTACGTCATCCGACAAAAAGCCAGAATCGGTATTGTTATATTTTATTGCTCAGGTCATTTCATTTTTTAATATGTATAGCTATAGTGAACATACTAACTTAAGCCCTCAGACTCGTAAACCAACAAAAATACACCTCTGTTAACTGCCTTGTATTTGGGGAGGGGGTAGCTGTTGGTGCAATACACTTTGAAGTTTTTGTTTTCTAAGTGCCACACATCAATTTCATCATAATTATCATTATTCATCCTCATCGTTGCCATTAGCTAAAATTGCCTCTTCTTTTTTACAAATTTTCGTACTGATATCGCCTTAGCAGATTAACAGAAATCGTCTGAAGTTTGAACTCGTGACCCCTCCCAATACCGTTGCAAGCTTATTTGTGATTGTTCTCCTCAATTATTCAAAGTACCTCACTTTCATATTCAAATACACACAAGTAAAAAAGTTCATATCACATTAGTAATTTTTTAAATTGTATTCTTGGGGGGCCACTTTCTAACATTGTTGCCTGATATTAAAATAAGCGAAAACACTCTGCTATGCTTAAAAAAAAAAAACATCCAATCATTGTCAGATTGTACAACTGTATAGGTCGAGGTTCATAAGCCTCATCCATCTCATTCTAGGGACTGCATATTTTGTATACAGTTTATAGTGGAATCACAACACAGGTTGTTAAGAATATCGTCAGTAAATATGAGAATTCTTGCTGTGAAATTTCTATGCTGTTTAACCTAATAGAATTCGAATCCCTGAGAGAGCCAAGTACTGAGCTTTAGCATTCCATATTAGCAAAACCTTTATACGTACGTATTTATAACCTCAATTTACTAATCAGGAAATCCCCCTTAGCCAACCAATTAGCACATTTTATATGACCTTCTATAGAGGAAGAGGACATGACATTTCCGAGCCGGTATTATTGATGTGATATTCTTAACAAGTTAATGCACATATATAGCTGTAAGTGTATCAATCTTTATGCAAACAAAACAAATAATTAGGAAATTCTTTTTAACCAAACAATCAACAAACATTTCTCTTTTTTTATAGAGAAAAAAAAACATAACATTCCCGAGACAGCATTATTGATGTAACATTCTTAACAAGTCAATGCCTTAATGTTTACACACATACATAAGCGCATCAATCTCTAATCCAAGCTAAGGTCTAATTCACAAACCCCGACACCTTCTGTAAACAAACGGTCTCACCGATTCGATGTATCACTCCGCGTCAGCTGATCCATGACCGCAATCATCTGCTGTTACACTCATAGTTCGCCGCACCTATTCATTTTATATAAGAGCCTCTGAATGTGAGAACCCGCTCTCAAAACATCAGACGAATATGCAGCCGCATACATTGTTACTCTCCCGGTCATTCTCTCTTTCATAACCCTTAAAACTGCAGACACTGACACACCACTGCACTGGGATATCAACTTAGCCACTTCATTTGCTGGTTTCTCAGGATACCACTGACAGAACGTTACATAAATATTGAGTAGAATCTGTTTCTCACCCCTTTTCAAAGGCTGTCCTTGCTGGAAAACAAGTTCGGAGAACACTGAGACCTTCCCGCACGCACAGAACTCGGCATGTTATTTTTCTAAGGATAAGTCAGGCAATATTACTAAGTTGCACTACTTCCTTGCTGTTCACATGATTATTTTTAGAAAATAACCAATGTTATAAAATATTATTATGTACACGAATCTCTAAGCTCATTGAAAGTTACAATGCATATTACTACAAAATATTCACACTTATCTTGCCTTGCCATGTCACCAAGTTATTTTACGAAGTGCACTCTATTTGGCGAAAGAAAAATCGTTATTAGGATGCTTGTCAAAGTTTCCAACCGCAATAAATTTACTAACTTTCTTTGTCATCATCATCAATATATTTATTGGACTTACAGCATTGCATATGGCTGTTTATGCCCATTATATATTTTATTTACATAAGATACAATTTACATAAAATCTACAAACAAATTTCAAATACACTCCTATCTATATCATCCTTAGAAATATACATTACCACGTTATATCATTTTGTCTAAAGAGATGCAAGTAAAATATATTCAATTCGCATGCAAAAAAAAAAGCCAAATTTATGGGAACTAATTACTGGTGCAAAAAGTTAATCATAAAAGTGAAGCAATAAGTACAAAAAAAAAAAGCATTGGGTTTAAAGTGAGACGTCATTTACGGCAGCGTATCCCATACTACAAATTTGCCATTATTTTACCTTACGTAATAAATCCTGTAACAACGCTGGATTTTCGTGTGGATTATTTTACTTCTATGAGTTTGCAATGCTTTCTGCATGCAGGTGGTTTTGTTTACAGAAGGTGTCAGGGTTTGTGATTTAAACTATAGTATTATTGACGTGACATTCTTAACAGGTCGACGTCACATATACACACACGCACGCACAGTCAGGGAATGTTTGCAGAAGTTGGCTTGCTCACCGAGTTCAGACGTTTACTCATTGATGACTCCGTCGTTGTCGTCTATCAAAAAAAAAAACCTAAGTATTTTGCAAACAATAAGAGTTATCGAAAAATCTCCTCTTGTCGATTTTTTTTGGTGACGTGGAGTACGCGTAGAGAGGTCGGGTTTAGTGTGTCGGTCGAGTCTCGGTGTCCTCTGTCCACCCATACCAAAATAAACATAGGTCGTCATGGAACCAATTTTTTTCATCAATCGAAAATTTTCTAAGTCCACAGCGTTAAAAAAATCTTAAATTTGCAAATATCTCTGCTGTATGACAAATAGCACAAACATAAAAATCAAGATTTTGGAGAGCAAAACATAAAATTTGCATGCATCTGATGTCGAACCGGGAACTTTTATCTTTCGGGGCGTCAACATTATTTTTTACTCAGCCGTCATATAACATGAACACACGCAAATATTCACATGTGCTTTTTATTATTTTGTGTTCGGTAAGTACAAGTATATTCTTACATAAATTATTGTTTAATTTAATAAATTGTAAACTCAAAACCTGCTAAACTAACACTCCTTCTGTATTTCATTAAACTATTGAAAGCGAATGTTGCGTGCATGCGGAAATAACACAGAAAAAAAAAGCGGATGGAAGCAATTTAAAATCAGTGGAGCAAGGTTAGTATTACGAGAGCGTAAAAACATGTGCTTTCATTCAACTTCGAAAAATAAGAATGAATGTGTGCATACAGAACACATATGCTTTCTTTTCACAGTTGTAAAATCATATAAATTGTACATGAGGTAAGTTACGGGAAGGCTCTCTCTTTTATGTCTGTGTATATGTTGTACAATTAGGTACAAGTATTGTACAATTAGGTACAAATTGTTGTACAATTATTTCCCCCAGTTGTCCAGTTGGAGTTGGGGGCATAACACTGGTACTATTTGTAATCACAGTGCTTACTCATGTATTTTGTTTAATATTTTATTTCAAATTCACTGTCAGAAACTAGTGTTGCCAGTTCCTGGATGTAGGTTTACCTACTCTCAAAATATATACATTGTATACGCCAAGATGCTCAATAGTCTAGCAACACATCATGAAAAAACGTGCCAAGAGAACCCAGTGGGTTTATAAGTCGGTGCTATATATAACTCCTATTTGTAGGTTAGCTTAGCCAGTGAAAGATCATATAGTAGAATTTTTGTAGAGTGGGTTGGTAACACCAACGAGCCTCAAATAATAATTTCGAGCCTCAAATAATAATTTCGAGCCTCAAAAAAGGAACATCCAATAGAGTTGCCAGATGTAAACAGAGGGCAATAAACCCCCCCCTCATAAAAAGCTACAGTAAAAACCCACAGTGTCGTCAACTCTGTGCCCCTCAAAATATACATCATAAAAAGCTACGATGAGCCCCACATGATGATTCGAGCCTCAGTGAAAAAACCCAGTAGGTTAACAACACTGTCAAACTACGGCAGTGTTACCAGATGTAAACAAAAAGCAATAAACCCCCCCTCATAAAAGGCTACAGTAAAAACCCACAGTGTCGCCAACTCTGTGCCCCTCAAAATATACATCATAAAAGGCTACGACGAGCCCCACGAGCCCCAAATGAAAATTCAGTACCGGGCCACTTGTACTACAACATTTTCAAAGACACTGTCGTACTTGTGTGCCGGGAAAGTGAATATGTGCAACCAAACTGTGCTCTGCCCCACCGAGCTCCAAATGATGGTTCGAGCTCCAAATGATGATTCAGTACCGGGCCACTAGGTCTACTAACGTTACCTGGATTTTTTTTAAAAAGTAAATGTGACGTTTGCGGATCATATGGTTTATTTTTAGTACAGTCACTTTATTACGATATTTTGACAAACCCAGCGACTGGGTAAATGAGGCTATAAACCTTGAATCTTTCCCCTCGGCATGTCGTTGTACTACATGTTTTGTTGTACTGAAACATTGCTTGCGTCCTTCGTAAGACTACGCTTCGCTACTGGTATACCTGAAGAAGAATATATTTGGAATCTACACACAAAACCCAAAACGTGTCAATTGACACATATATGTTGACTCCAATAACACTTTAACGTGCATAAACTGCAAATAATGCACTTTTTGGTGTGTATAAATACACACAGAAATGCATAAAAGGCACTTTCACCAGCTGGTGTTCCGTGTGATGAACTGAACATGCTTCTATTCGGAAGATCAGACAAGATTATTTAAAAAAAAACAAAATTTCACTTTTAATGCATCAATTGACACAGCTAAATGTGTAATTTTGTTATTTCGGGGTGATGGCAGCTGATGTCTGCTTCATGACAATGCCCCAAGTCACAAGGCTGTGATTGAGAAGGACTTATTGACCCAAAAGGGACTCCGTATATTGTCGCATCCTGTCTATTCACCAGATCTGGCCCCGTGTGATTATTTTCTGTTTCCTAAACTAAAATCTGCACTCAAAGGTTCGTACTTTGATGACGTACCGACCATCAAGAGGGATACGACAAGGATTTTAAACAGCATTACACAAAACGAATTCCAGCAATCCTTCCATGCACTGGTAGGCAGGGCGCAATGGTGTGTGGATGCAGGAGGGTCCTACTTTGAACGATCTCAGGTAAGTAACTTTCTATGAACACTTGTTTATTTTGTACAGCACCAGTCTCGATTTCAAATTGCCGCACTGTGTATATGTGTCAATTGACACGTTTTGGGTTCTGTATGGTGTGCAGTCACATATAAGCCACCGCGAAGCTCTTTGCACCCATCTGTGTGCTGACGGAGGTCAATGTCCTCTATTTGTAAACTTGCTGGCATGGTAAGCATGCATAGAGATATTGAATTTTCATTTGCCGTAGAAGGTTTACACATTTTAGGCTTCCAGAGGACAAGAAATCACTGCTCTTCGCTGCGAGGCGCCATCTTTAAAATGACAAAAATGGTGTTGTGAAGTTCACTTGATCAGTGTTGCAGCCTTGAGGTCGTTTTGTAAATAACAGTCGATACCTTATGTAAATTTGACCTATTTACAGTGTGTCCCGTAATTTTTAGATTTTCATTAGACTCTCTCTCGTAAATATATTGAATTGTTGAAAAGTGCTTGGAAAAATATTTGCACCTAAGAGACGAAGAAACTGTTGGAGAATGTTTCATACTTCTGAACACACAATATCTCTCTCTTCACCTTTCAATTTCATCAGAAAAGTTCAATCAAGGAGATACATTTGTAACGTGTTTCTAATCGAGGCTGGACCTTCATATTATGGTGAAATCCGTATCAATGAAACATGTTTCCATCGGGAATCAAACTCTGGATGCTTTACGTGGTAAGGTATAATCCTTATCCACTATTTTATTCAGGATACATCATGTTGCTTGTAACTAATACATGGTAATTCCAAAAGTATGGTTCAAGAAGAAAGGTTTAGAGGGAGATCGCCAAAAAACGGTAACCGGCTGTGACGTTCCTTTGTGCTATTCGCCACTGGATCACTACGTCACGGTAGCTACCCAATCTCCTTGTGCGGCGGAGTTATGAGACTCTCCTTAATGTTATGCTACACTGAGCATTCTCAGGACGTAACGATTTGAAAAAGAAATAGCTTCTTGCCACTTTACAAATTTAATAACACATTTTACCTTTAAACAATCACTGCAAAATAACAACAATATTCACAAACACGATCACATTTCAATTAAGCTGCGGCTTTTCCTTTATAACAGTGTTTTTCACAAAATTAACATCATCTCAACTTACTTTTTCCTTTTTTCACGCACTGTTGTCCCGGCAACGGAATCAATAAAAGATTAGACAGTTCTACAAATGTTTATAAACCGGAAATAACTTCCGCTTCCGATATTGCGTGTAACAAATATACAGCAAAAATTACAAATTTAAATCAACACAAACAACAGTACTGAGACTAACAAATAAATCAAACAGATTTCTGTGAAATTAACACAAAACAAATAAAATATTACATATGGCCAAAATAAACAAGGCGTATCAAGGCCATTCACAAATGGAAACGAATAGCTTGAAGTTCTTCTCCGTGTATACAAAGATGGGACGGGATTTTGAGCCATAAAATTTGAAGAGGGGCTGTCGTGATAATGCAGAGACATTTTTGGACCAATTCGGCAACAGCATACGAATTACATTTCATGTTGGACGAAGCAGTAAGGCACATGTAAAACTTGGAAAATTCTTCTAGCAATTCATGTCATGACGGTGTGTTAGTTCAGGCATGAATAAAACAGATTTATTTTTGCATCATCCTTTTTGAATAACCCTCTACATTAATCACAGGAAAATGGACTTTTGAAGATAATAAAAAAGGGTAGAAAATGTATTAAAACGACCACACCTTTCCTAAGAAAAAAAAATCTCCAGGATAAACTTGTGGCTAAAAGAAGCACCCTCGGGTCAAAATCAATATTTATAATGGCCCATCTGATTAATAAAACAAGGAAATCTTCGCTTAGAGACGCTCTAATTCGGATAAAGAATGCAGATGGCATGCAAATCGCCCGGAAGATTCCCCCCTCCGAAGGTAGAAGAGATTACCTCACGGATCCTTAGGGTTCCTTATTCTTCTCCATCATGTCTTCTGCTTCTTTTTATTCCTCCTCCTCCTCTTCTTCTTCTTGTGACCTCCATCGGGGAGAATTGATGGCGAGATAAAGTTGGGGAGGTGTGAATGAGCAGGGCGGTTAACTTCGTTACGAGAGCGATAGGGATAGAGAGAGAGAGAGAGAGAGAGAGAGAGAGAGAGAGAGAGAGAGAGAGAGAGAGAGAGAAAGATAGATCCCTGATATTCATATCTTAGCAGAATCGGGCTTCTTTTTCCGTCAACATATTTACATTCTGTGCCAGCGTGACGTCATAGTGCGGATGTAATAAGATCTTTCTGCAGCACAATTGGACTTTCTCAACGACTGATTCCAACAATGCCATCCTTATTTTTCAATCCCTCGTGCGCTACTGTAATATTGCATATTTTGTAACGTGCAGTGTATTACAGTAACTAAAATGGGCTCTTCTGTATGCAAGGGCGCCGCCATCGGCTGGACCAGGATGGGCTGTAGCCAGTGATGTGCGTCTACGCGTAAACAAAGATAGTTTACATTCTACACATAGACTATTTGATACACGTAGTATATAATCTATGTAAACAACATGGCGAAAGGTGATAACTTAACAAAGGGCTTATCAGTTGCTGATGTGTGAAGAGAACTTTTCATACTCTTTCTTCCAAATTCGAACAATTTCTCACCTAGGAAGAAACCTAATATAGGAAATATTCTAGTGTTTTATGGGAAAAAGACCACTCTTGCCTCACGACTGCCATCTGTTGTTGATTTTTGCATACTATTTATCTTATTCCATTGTTGATGATAGAAGAAAAGAGAATTTTTTTTGAAAATAGGATTATTTTAATTTCGTTAGGAACCAATATAGTTGAAAATGTCACTTTCCTTTCATGAAAGCCTTGAAAATTAATTTTAATGCACTTTAGATTGTCTACGTAGTCTATGTAAACTACAACCCAATGTAATCTACGCGTAGATTAAGTGTAGATAACGCATGTAGACGTAAACTTATAGTCTACGGCACATCACTGGCTGTAGCCCACTGTGAAATAGATTTAGCCCATTGCAGAAAATGCGAGAAGAGTTGACTGAGTAACTTCCCTGTAGTACGTACATCCCGGTAACGGTTCTTTGCAGGGCAACGAGGCTCTGGCGCCTAGATCCACGGCCAGGATAATCCTCTGTGGAGACGTGTTGTCCTGTATTTGTCCTTCAGTGTGCCGAGTGTGCCTTTACAGCCTCGACTTTTAATAGGTAAGGAGATTTTATGCTCGGAAACAGAATAGTTTACGTTCTTGTTAAGTAATGAATGGACGATTTAGGGTCCCACATATTCTCGATCTAAGCCATTTTGGAGGTGGTGTGATCAGCATCACGGTTCGGCCACCTTTAGCCTCCAGAATTGCCCCCCGGTACCCATTGCTTTCAGGCTGGGTGAGCCGGAGGACAAGGTCGGAAAAAATTCGACCTTAGATCACGCACCCCGGGAATCGAACCCGGGACCCCTTGATTACAAGGCGAGGACGCTACCACTACGCCATCGGGGAGGCCTAAAGATTATTATTAAATGGTATTATTATTATTAATATATTTTTTTAAACTTGTGCGTATTACTACTATCTTAAACTTTGTTTGTGAAAATTCTAATGAAAAATAACAATCATTACCTTGTCGTTACATAAGGTCCCATGGGGTCAATAACGCCACGTTAAGGCTCTGTCAATTGTATCTCTACTGATGAAAGATCTTTTTCTCAAACAAGTACAAGGTAAGATAGAGTAGATTATGTAGTACACACAGAAAGGCAAAGGAGTAGCTGAAACCCAAAAACAAATGTTGTAGGGAACTTTAAAGAAAACGTTTCAAACTGGTGTTATTACCCAACTATGTGGGTAATAACGCCACCAGGTAAGGGGTAATAACACCAAAACCTTAAATTGATAATAAATAAAAGTACATTTACGCACAATAATATTAAATCCTAATCATAATTAATATAGTTGGGATGCATTTCGGTCAAATATCAATTATTTGTACAGGTTACATATTATGATTTTTTTGAGGAAACATTGCGAATGATTTAGATTTTTTTTCTTTTTGTGCGAGCCATAGGCTGTACGCATTACATAGTTTTGATTTTTCTACAATATTTTGTTACATTTAGTTTTCTTTTAAGCTGTCTCTTACTTTGTCCCCTATATACACATTCTTCCCCTCCCTCGACAGTTCTTCTTCCAGTCTTTCTTCCTTCTTCCTCGCCCCACTTCTCTTTTCCTGCACTCTCACAAAAACACGCATACACTTTGCTTTACACACACTTACACTATAAAGATGGCTCGTCTGGAGCATGATCACTCATTTCGCTGCCTTCTCTAATAGCTTTCCCCCGCCGTTCTCTTACTTCTCCCAGGTATTTCCCCACTTGCTGCCCCGTTTCCTTTATGTTTATTCTGTCGTCTACCACTTCTATCACCTCCCTACCTGTTAAGTTTTTCATCCATTTGTCCCTTAGGTCACGTGTACAAGGGCAGTTCAGTAGGATATGCTTGTCCGTCTCCTCCCCATCGCACAAAGGACATATCGTTTCCACTGCTTCGTTTCACTTTCTTAGTTGTTTCCATCCCCCTAATCTGAACCATACCAGCGCCCCTCTTTATTTTTTTCCCACAACCTGGATATATTTCGCTTTTCCCCATTCTCTTACTCTTAGCTGTTCCCTGATTGAGGTCTTTGTTTGGCAGTCTGCTATTATTTCTTGTCTGTTTATGTCCCGTAACCTGTCTCTGATTTGATTTTCTCTTGAGATGACCCCCTTCCTCCCTCTTCCCATACCCAACCCATTCCGCTATTATATAAGATATTTTTTACTTCCAAACCCCAGCTGTAAACGTTTTCCTCCTTTGTCTGTATTTCCAAACATTGCCCCCTCAGCGTAGTTTGGCCCTCTTGTGATAATCGCATCCAATATTTAACAACCCTCATCCGTGCTTGTATCGCGTCTCTGTTCAGGCCCAATTCCTTGAGAATCCCACAGTTGGCCGTGCCTCTGCTTACGCCCATTACTCTCTTATAAAATTCGGTTTGTATGCCAATTATTGTGTTGTCCCCCCTTAACCCCCACAGTTCTACTCCATAGTTTAATGTACCTATACTATTGATGAATCCAGGTTTTGAATGACCGGGAAAAGCATTTGAGGTGCCTTATTTATTGTCCTTATCACTTGTTCTATTGCAAATTTTGTTTTAGTTTTTCTTGCCCTTATGTGGTGTGTCCAGCTCTGAAATGGGAAGCATTCGTTTCAAGATATCTTTAGTATAACATAATTGGGTAGTAATAATTACGGTCTTACATACGTTAGAAATCAAGAGCAACGATTCACACATTTTTTTGTCCTTTTATGTTAATCCAATACAGATTTAGAGAAAGTAAGCATTCCACATTATGCACTTTCTCACATCGTGAACTTTGTCTTCAAAGCAAGCTGAACAGTGCCATCATTCGACAGCTTCCTTGGACTATATTTCTTCGTTTTCATTATAAACTGCTTTTATTCTTTTGGGTCATGTTGGTATTGAGCAGTTTCCAGTATTGATGAAGATGTACGTACTACCAATCCCATCGGAAGTCTTCTTTCTACCTTGGGAAGATATCTGCCGTTAGAACTGTGGCAAGATTATCGAACTGAAACGTGGCCTTATTTCCCCGGCTCGCTTACTACAAGCTCTATGTTGAATTACGAGGTTGTTCTTGAACACATTCACGATCATTTAATATATAACGATGATACATTAAATATACTAGTAATATATGTACAGTGTAATTGACAGACATTTAAATTACAGTCTTGTCTATTTTACAACTGACCGGAAATCAAAGTCTTCTGCACTCCATAGTTAAATACTGGCGCCACAGAGAATATTTCAGAACTGTTTTTTTTTTTTTTTTGCTTTCTAGACTTCAGAACCTTCAATCAAAGTACTGCATATGGCTATTATCCCAAGGGACCCTACAACAAGTTATTAAATAATAAGTCCCCCAGGAATTATATTCTTTAACGGCCACTGAATACGAGAAGTAAGCTTTGCATGTTCTATAAGCCATGTTCAGAACGTACATGCAACATGTCTCTTAAACATCCCAGGGAGATTCAGGATTTTTTTTCTTGTTACAAGGCAAATAATATTATGTAATGCTGTGGAGTTCAGGTATACACCGAATCTACCTTATCTTGTTAAAATCCCTCCATTTTCGCTCGCGGCGGGAGCCAATCAGGAGTCTTGTTAACAGAAAACATGACATGTGATTATGTACACACAAAGCAGGTAGCACGTTGCCTACAGCTAAGAGCAAACGAAAGTAGTAACTAGATGCTGAGAGTTTGTACCAGAGTTTACAAAAACCGTGTCTAAACAGAGTTAACTTGAAACATGTTCCAAACGGTGTTTTAATGAATAAGTATTTTTTTAAAACAAGAAAAATGGTGTAAACCACATGTTGAGGAAATATATTTTCATAGTTGAGATTTAGATATCATATGATAAAACCACAACGGCATCAGGAGGGTGTCAAAGTGATCCGCGAAAGAAACTGTTTTATGTTCTGCAACCCTTTCGACACACCTTATCTTCCTTCATCTCTGCACTAACAATATTAATAATAATATAATAATCAATAATAATCCGTGGCGCGACAGCCCTTGAAGGGCCTTGGCCTATCTTCCGACTGCCAGTCTCCCTCCACAATCCTACCTAGAGGTGTGGAGTTCAACCGGTAATGGGGTGACGTGGGGTCAGCACGTCGAACCCCCAGCCGTTATAGGAGATTTTCGAGACGGGATTTACGCTACTCACTAGTAGCTCCCCAATTTCCTCACGATGGTTCCCGGAGACTGAACCCGGAATCGAACCCATGCCGTACCGCAACCGCCGACCAAACCAAGGTGCCTTAGACCGCACGGCCAAGGAGGAGGACACTAACAATAATAATAATACATTTTTAAAATTATAAGTATGAGAACTTGACCTTTAAGAACACGAATTTTCACGCCGCCTGTAAACAATGCACAACCAACTCCTTTTTGAGAAATAACCTTCTCGCGTGAGTTTTTTCTGAGTTGATATGCTTCACAATGGGATCACGATGATCCCATTTGACATGACAATTATATTATTTTCGTAACCTAATTACCTAATTAATAGGACAACCCTCGTACGTGTTTCATAGACCAGACATTCAATCGATTAAGTCAACCAAACAACAAGAACAATAAAAAGGAGTGGTTAGCACATCGCGTTAGGACGCCAGGGGTCCCGGGTTCGAATCCCGCCCTGGGCATGGATGTTTGTGAGTGTCCATTCATCAATTTTATCATATCATCACTCATCCTCATCTTCACATATTAGCCAAAAGTGGCACAAAAGGCGATGTAAAATAAAGCAAGTCAATCAATAAATAACAAAATTCAATTGAAACCATCCAAGAACTCGACATCCACACGCAATTCCCATCTCAGCGGTCGCCTTCAGTAGTCCCTTTCGATGTCTTTCAAAAATCCTTCGCTAATTCTCGTCAGAACGGAAACTCTGCTCATTTCGTCACCGTCACGTCCTTCGCGCTAATCAATCTTTCCTCGTTTCTCTCCCTTGTCCCTCCCCTTCTCAACAGTAATTTATTTACGTTTGTGTCTCTGCACGTTTGTTCTTTCCGATTCTTTCTTTACTTGTGGTCTATACACACCCCTTTACGTCGCTTCCCTTAACAATCAAAACAATCACTCTTCTTTTTGCCTTAGTCTCTCTCTCTCTCTCTCCACCAGCTCCGTTTCTTGCAAAACCCCATTTCATTGATTCACTTTCCTCCTTTCTTCTGTCGCTCTTTTTTCCCCCATTTCTTGAAAGAACCGAGGTTGATAGTCTGATGCCCCTCCCACCCCCTTCCCCCTTCTGCGAAATGTTACGTTTCCTTTGTTTTCCTTAGGTCCCATTTGCTGCTTTTTCGTTCTTTCTGCCGGAACGACTTTATGGTTCCTTTTTCTTTATTTCCCATCCCTACTGACAGACGCAAGGAATTATATTTCCTTCCATTCTCCTGCGGATAATGAAAATCGCGAAATTGGGTAACTTGCATTGTTTTGGTAACAGCGTAACAAACTACAAATCAAGTGTCGTCGCTGTAGAAGACATATTTTGGTAATTTGATATTTCGACACATTTAATCATTCAGAAAGCGCGAATCATCGTTAAGCAATTATTATACACTTATTTACTTATTGAAAATTGTTGTTACAATGCTGAATACAGGAAAAAAATTCAATATGCTGACCAAGGCAAAAATTTATTTTATTATAAAACATAAACTAAACGTAACGTTTTAACCTTCTAGCAAGGTCCTCTTCTGCACCAAGCACAAATGTAACAAAGTACAAAACAGGACGATATATATACACAAACATTACTCCCCTCCAGACTATTAGAAAGTTGTGCAAGAATGGAAGAAGGTGTTAGAAAGAGTGGAAAGGACAAGAGAGATAGAGGAGAGAAGAAAGGAAGAAGCATGAAGGAAAAAGAGCGTGAGATAAAGAGTCAAGCACATTCTAGATGGAAGAAAATATGTTTAGCCTTTTAAGTCAAAGTACAGTTGACAAGGGAAAGCCACCTGCTAGAATGTTCCAGAACAACTTTCTAATAGTCTGGAGGGGAGTAATATTTGTGTATATATATCGTCCCGTTTTGTACCTTGTTACATTTGTACTTGGTGCAGAGTCTGAAGACGACCTTGCTAGAAGATTGAAACGTTACGTTTAGTTTATGTTTTATAATAAAATATCATGGAAACAAGGCTTAATGGTGTTATAACTGAATACAGGGTTTTACTAAGTACAGCATTTTATCCTCATTTGAATTTAATACAGTAATTCTGAAACCACACGATACAACACAAATATAAACTATTACAAAAATAACGATAAAATTAGTCATGGTGAGAAAATAGAATAAAAGCACATAAAAATAGAATAAGTCAATATAAGAACTCGGCGTGTAATGTCTTCAATATTTAGCAGTTATCAAGAAGAAAATAAGAATATTTGCCGTTTATGTTACATTTATTTGAGTTACATGATGCTTTATCATACAATAATGTATTAGTACTCATAGAATATGTTCTACATTTTGCATTACACATCCTACCGTATCTTATAATTTGGCACACAGGATTACTTCGTAGAAATCACAGAGAAAAATGCAGGCCCGACAGGGTCTCGAACCAAAGTCTCTGACATACCGTGACATTGCTCTACCAATTAAACTGTGGAGCCAAGCCTTGTTTTACCTGATTTTTCGCTGTCGTCGTTTAACTTTATGGTACTATCACCTCTCTAGTTTCTCCCAGCGTGAAGCTGTATATATTGTATTATCTTAGGAATTGCTCAGCACATCTTTCATGTGTGACAAGCTATGAAGCACGCTATTTTTGTCAAATGAATGGCTCGGGTGTAAAACATGGTAAGTGACATTTTGGTCATCTGAGTTCATTAAGAAAAAACATTATTTTAAGCTATACTGTAGATAAATTGTTTTCATGTTGTGTTTACCAATTTCAGAAGGCTTCACTGAATCCAATGCAAATTGTATGACATGGCAATTTCACTCGAAAATTGAAGGATGGCACATTTTACTTTGTAACTCCAAAATTTCCAAAATGTCACTTACCATGTTTTACTCCAGA
Source organism: Lepisma saccharinum (assembly GCF_977018435.1). Taxonomy (NCBI): domain Eukaryota; kingdom Metazoa; phylum Arthropoda; class Insecta; order Zygentoma; family Lepismatidae; genus Lepisma; species Lepisma saccharinum. The sequence continues at coordinate 167,110,628 of NC_139229.1, read as the reverse complement.
GCCCTTCAAATGATATTAGAAATATTAATTACATTTACTCGAAATTGTTTAGTTTTATAGCAAACGTATTCACTAACTTTCCAAATAGTACTTAATAATCTTTAAGGTTTTAAGTATGAAATTGCGTTAGAAATTAACAGAGTTACAGCAGTTTAATCGATAACATGTACTGTATATCTGTGCATCGTTGTAAATGTCGTATACGCAAGGAGTAGTATATTTCAGTTCGATTCTCAGTGAAACGAACACGAACAACTCATATAAAGGCAGAAGCAGGAAAAATACAATTCGCCATTTTGAAATATGGCGTCCAAAAGATCATAGAATGATAAACTCCCACTACAGGTAGAATTTATAGTTGATATTATCGTTACATGAATCATTAAATAACGAATCTTTGTACATGTCATCTCTGCCCAAAAATAATGATGTGTGATGCGGTGGTGTGCGACCTACCAGTCCGCCATATTGAATAGGACGTCATAATGCATCGCTCTCTTTATTATCAGTTTTCTCATCAACCACTTGGTCAATTTGGATCTAACTTTTTAAAATCGCTAATCAAGTTCCACTTTAAACTGCGAAACTTCTATTTGGGTTGGAAATGCACTTGAAAAATGCAAAAATTGAGAAAAGTTTCTTTTCAACGCAATATCAATTAATATCGGGTAAAAGTCATTCAGTAGTACCACAAACAAGGGTATATCTATGGCAGTACACACTGGCATACGCAGGATTTTATTTCGGAGGGGGCTGGAATTATACAGATATACAGGGTGTTCAGAAAGTCCCGGTACCATTACAAAGAAAACATAGCTCGGAAACTAATAGAACAATGCTGTTGATTGCAAAATGAGCTACAACTCTCCACGTTTATATGCCATACACCTCAATGTGCGTCCCTCTAGTTGCTCTCAGAGCATCAAGGCGGTAATCCACTTCTGTCCATACACGCCCCAGCATATCACCAGTAACAGTTAGGATAATTTCCGTCATTCTTCTTCGAAGAGTAGCAACATCTGGAACAGGAGTGCGATAAACACAATCTTTGACTTACCCAAGAAGAAGACATCCAAGATCGCGGTGGCCAGGGAATAGGTCCATCACGGCCTATCCATCTGCCAGGGAAATGCCTATCCAGAAGACCTCGAACATCCTAGGACGAATGAGGGGGTGCCGCATCTTGTTGAAAAATTATGGTTGGCTGGAAATCCTCGATTGTTCTATTGCATGTAGTTTCCGAGGTATGTTTTTTTTTTGTAATTGTACCGGGACTTTATGAACATTCTGTATATTACATAGCTGAATTCTAAGGAAGGGGAGATACACAATAAAATATTTCATAATTATCATTTTTCACCTTCGTTTTAAGATATGTTTAGGAATAAAAATGGTAATCTGGCCTCATTTTAATGAGAATTTCAGTTACGAGTTTTGTTTTTTTCTCCGAGTTCTTTACTGCTTTCATATGAAAATTTTGCTTTTCTCAAAATTTTTGGAATGGCTCTAGTCCCATCAGCCCCTCCCCTGCGTATGCCAATTTTAGAATATAATTGCAAATATTGAAAAAAGTTTATTTTCAACGGAATATCAGTTAATATCGGGTAAAGATAATGCAACTAGGACATTTGCGATGGCGGACAATTGCGATGAAGACTAAATCACGGACAATTGCAATGATTTTGACGGTGAAGGTCATTTTACAAATTAATGGTAGGACAATTGCTACGATCAGGAGGACCTAACCTAACCTAACCAAAGGCGCCACAGAACTAATAATGCTGTAGAAGGTTGGAACAACAAAATAAATAGGTGGCTTGGAAGACGGCATCCAAAAATTCATGATGTTCTGGCCTGCCTCTATATAGAGTCAAGCAGAAGACACCAACATCAAGTACATGCGGATTGAACTTAATCTATAAGGTCAGAAAAGTAAAGTAAGAAGCGTGACATTAAAATCGACGGAGAGTTGGGAAGTGTATTCGCACATATGAGGAAACGGGTGACTTCAAAATGTGGTCTGTTGGCTCTAGCCCATGTTCAAAAACTTGATTGAACCAAATTCCCAGCCGAAAATATCAATATTTCACATAATTCTCTTGTAAGAGGTATTGTACGGGGTGTTAAGTCACCCTTCAATTTTGATAGAAGATTTTAAATGTCATCGCAATTGTCCACCATCACAATTGTCCGGCTACCAAAATAATTCAGTAGATGCAAAAGGTGGACAGCGGATAGTATTTAAAAAAAAAAAAAAAAAATAGCGCTGAGCGATAAATTTCTCCCTAGCACACCCGTAACTTGTATGCTTGCTTCCAACCAGTTGTTCGGAGTCTCATAGGGTATAATTACGCATGAAAGGACCAAGGACGCTTGCAATTTTTTCCCAGAAGAGGAGCTGCTGGAAAGTGCAAGAGCCCTTCCAGCTCGCCGAAACTGGAGTGCGTGCGTGGAATGTAAGAGACTAATTTTCCGGTCCGGCTGCTCCAGCCTTTTACCCTTGATACGACGGGGGTCCTTGTTGCTTTCGTGCGAGCAGTGACATTGCGAGAATCGAAAATTATGCACTTGCAGAAGCGGGACTTTCGGCTTTGCTCTTCGAAGCGCGTTTTTGAGATGTTCCGCCAAAGTTCTGGTAAATAAAGACCAGCTCATGATTGGAGAGGCATTAAGGCGGGTGTTAACGCTGTGCTGGGCTTTTGACCCGCTGTAGCCGAAATTCCTTTTCCTTTCGAGAAACCGCTGTGGTATTCCAAATCCTGAAATATTACATTTAAAAGAAATATCATTTTCTACAATTGCTTCAACAGCGTTCAAGTGAATCTTAGTGAGGTTTGCTTAAAGTTACGGGGGAAAGGATGGGCTAGGGGCCTTCTATCCGGGCGCCAAAATAGCAAAAAGTGAAAAAGTTGAAATAAAAAAAAGCAATAGTTGCGGCACTCTGTGAAAGTACTGGGTACCATCGTACACTTTACACCATGCCATGAGGCATATATTGGAGGGTGTAGGCGTAGGACCCCACACGTTCTTCGATCTCGGTTATTTTCCAGGTGATGTGACCAGCATCACGCTACGTCCGCCTTAGCCCCCAAGGTTGCTCCAAGTATCTATTTGAGGCTGGGTGAGCCCCAGAGCCACTTTATGCGAACTTAATCACCTACACGCTGAATTCGAACTCGGGTAGCAGTCATAAACCGTACCGACTAGACCACCGCGGGGTCCGTTATTGTCAATTTGGAAATAAATATATCGAGACATGTCTTGCTAGCTACGCTAAGTATGTATATAGCAATCATTATACTGTTTATACTGCATATATTATACAGCTACCAGCAGTTTGCAGCAAACTGTACTGCTTCGCTCGGCCCACTCGCTTTCTCCCCCTGTCTACCATTATGCGCGTCCTTGCTACACAGATTCCCTAGAAAAGAGTATAGGTGAGAGGGACCTGAACTATCCCCCCAATACCATCATAATATGAAAATTTCGAGCAAGGAAAAGTTTCTCTACCATGGGACCTATTTAGGCCTATCAAGGGGATAACTGTCTGCATATTTATAGATGTTCGTTTCAATATGTACAGTCACAGGCAATAAAAATGGGAAATCTAAATCCTGAAATACACGCTTCCCTGCAAGCAGTAACGAGTGTTGCTTAATTCTAAGGCTGTGGTAGAGGTTGCCAGCGAAAATTTGCTTTTAAAATCCACTTATCGCCGTAGAGTTAGGCAACACACACAACTCCTTGCAAGGAAGCGAGCATTTCAGGATCTAGGTGTCCCATTTTTATTGCCTGTGACAGTACCTTCTATATTACAAACTTGGATCTATTATTTCGTAGCATGAAACAAAACAAGATCCAGATTCCTGTCGAGTTGAGTTCAGTTGAGTTGGTGTTTTAAGTCCACTTTATGCACAGTAAGGCTAATCGGGACTGGACCTACAATTTAGAGTGGGATCCGAACCACTTGTGCCTCAACCGGATATCGAACCCAGGACCCCTTGATTACAAGGCGACGACGCTACCACTGCGCCATCGGGGAGGCCCCAGATTCTTGTCGATTCTGAGACGGGAACGAGATAGGGATACCGAGACAAAACGAGAACGAGAGAGAGAGATTTTCAACTGGAGACGAGACTGAGAAAGATTTCAGAATGTGTCACATGAAGCTAGGAACAGACTTTGAATAATCCTGCGTGATAAATTTTAACTCAAGGATGTCAATTTGTGAATAAAATATGCTTCACCCTGTCAGTTGCTGTTGCTGCATACCATTGCAGTACGACTAGGCTAATCGTGGACAAATTTGTTTTCCCGAGCGGAAGAAATTTGTCGCTGTACCCTCCTTCATGATCAGAATTCCGCGCGGACCGGAGAGAGAGCGTGGTGCGACTGGAAAAAGAGGAACGCACGCGGCGTTCCCGAGGGGGATGAAATATGAGGCGGATGTGCCTCGTTTCTGCAACTCGGGAGTGCAAGAGACGCGGGGGGAGGCGAAATCTGGATTGACAACATCCGCAACCAGGGCGTCTCTAGGATTAATCATGTTCATTACTCTCCCTTGTGTTGACACGCGAAGTTACATTAAAAGCATTGCACATGTAGATCGAAATTGCATGCAAACGTATGAGAACAATGCGATTGATTTGTCGGCACAGACGGTACAAATGAAAAGATCGAATTTCGGTGGAGGAATGGGCAAAGTTATATCTCGACATTCGTTTTTGATTTTTCCCATTTCTCCTTTTTTGAGGTATATTACGCCGGAAGCACCCTCCACCTTTTCCTGAGAACAGTGGCGTTAGTATCGAATGTTAAACCAAGAGGAAGCATGTACACTTTTCATCTAGAATATGCGGAGCAAGGCCGTGAATAACGGTAGGGATGGGGAAGAAAACGAGTGGGCGAACCAAAGCAGTACGCGATGCTGTAACCGACTGGCTGCAGCCGCGTTTTCCCCTCCATTGTACTCACTTCCAGGAGTACGCATCCCCCGAAGGCCGTGTACGCATCCCCCCAAAGAATTGTTCATCATACCCCTCCCCCCACACAAATATAATTTGAGTAAACACGCAGTACTTGACTTTTGTTTGATTGTCGATAATTTTATTTCATTTTTAAAGAAAATAAATTTTGGACATACGTAAGCTTTACACAACGAAAACTGACAGTATTTTACAATTATATGAGCCACATGGAGGAAATGCAAAATAAGACCTACAGGCTGAAGTTATTCAATGACCAGTCGCAGAAACTTCTCCGCCGGTATCCAGACATCCGGGATGAGGTACGATGGCGAGTGGACCACCTGAACTCCAAGTGGGAGGTGTTGGAGCAAGCGATGTCTCCGCAGAAGGCCAACTTGGATGAGCTGGAGATGTGCACAGGTTTGTTCAGCTCTCTAGATTAAAGTTATCAGAGTTAAACAACTTTGCAGGTTGTCCATGTAACCAGTCATAGAGAAAATACAAAATTTTGAGAACAAAGAGTACAAAAATAATACTAACAGTGTACTTGTAGTGCCTAATTATTTATTGCCACCAGATTTTTCTTTCTGAAAAGTATTTAACGCAAAGAAATATGATTCAAATCGCAAAGAAACTGAAAAACTTTTACTTTTCCAGGCAGCCTAAAATAAATGTACAGCATGGTATGTTCTTTAATGTAGATTTATCTCTTAGATCTTCTTTGAGTTACTGAAACCGAAATTTTCTATGATTATTTGCTGTCTAGTAATGTTTCACTGATGAAAGGCTATATGCTGGGCATGTGAAGTTTTGCTTTTCGTTGCAACACACTAAACACTGCCGGTTATTCACACATTTCTGTAGTGCTTTTGTTCAAGGCCAGTACGTATTGAATTGTTGGACTTTTAACCACTGTTTTAACTTTCTGTTCGTACCTACGTTTCGGAGACTGGGCCTGCCTTCGTGGCTGAGTGGTTAGCCCAGCATGATACAATGCCAGGAGTCCTAAAATAATTTGGGGGTTACAGATTTCTGTTTCAAATTCTCGGGTAGCTAACTAATACTGGCTAAAAGGTATTTACTTAATACTTTACTGCAGTGCAATTTTACCAATGACATATTTTACAGTCGGATCTAAGGATAAATCACGGAGATATTGCATTTTGATCCATCACATACAAAAGTACTTTTAGGCACTTATTTTGTATTTCAACTAAAATTTTCCTAAGCAATTATTTCGTGGAATAATACGACAGACTTACTATTCACATGAACACTACAACATACTCGGGCTGAGCCAATACCATTTTGAACTGATGCCGATACTCTTACAGATTCCCACCGATATTAATAATTGAAATGTGTTCAAGGTATTGATTGATTGACTGATTGATTGAGTTTGTGTTTTAAGTTCACTTTATGCACAGTAAGGCTAATCGGGACTGGACCTAAAGTTTCGAGTGAGATTCAAACCACTATGTGCCTCCACTGGGAACCCCGGACCCCTTGTTGATAAATATTCGAGTGTAAATAATCTTCTCCAATTATATGCATGAATTTACCAATAAATTAGCTTTAAAATAATCAAGAATTACATCGGAATATTAAACTAGATGCTATTTAATAAACAAATACAGTTTTTCTTGCATAATTTGTGCAAAATAAAATGAAAGTTTGAATTTTGCATGTTTTCCAACGTAATTAGACTCCACGAAAGCATCGAGTGCCATTTTTGCAGACCCCTTGAAAAACCATTATGCTGGAAAAGTATCGTGTGATATTGGTAGATGAATTCCAATCGATAATCTCCGATACTGATACCACTGGTATTGGCCGATAATGATTCATCGTCATCAGTATCGACTCAGCTCTACAAAGTACCCCATAAAAGCCACACATGCTCAACTCTCTGAATATACTACCTGTATCACTATTTCTATGTAAATATATTTTCGCTGAAATAATCAAAAGAACTACAGCAAGAAACTACAACCTGTTTTTATGAGCAGCTGCAAAATTATCTACAACCTTGTTTGAATACAAAGATTTTGCAAGCTTTATCTCAAACAGAATAGATGAAGCACTAGACCTCTCGTTACCAATTCGATTATAAAGGTAACGCTTGATTTGCTGCAAGCAGCTGTTCATGGGGGTATGCACATTTCAATAAGACAGAACTTACAACGGTTGTGAAAGGCACCATTGCAAGCAGCTGCAGCAGGTTCTTATTTTAAGTTTCCTTTCTGTCTTGTAGTGTGCCATAACTTTTGGCATCAGCTTTAATTTGGACTCTATACTGTCCAAATCGCAACAGTAGGGGGCGGCAAAAGTTAGTAGCTTTTCGTGCTTCAGAAAATCTGTGCAAGTATGCATCATCTAAACAAGAACACCCGTGAATAGAATGTGTGTTAATGATCTTGTCTGGCAAGGTGAAGTATCTTGAGTTTTCTTCTTCCATTGTCCATTTAAGAGTTGTTTTCTTGCATCTGGTCAGGTACATAACTTAACATAATACACATGCTTTGCAGTTATCTGATATTCACGGAAAATTTCTGATTTTACTGGATGATTTTGCTGACTGTAATAGTTCTGAAATCAGTTATTTTTTTTTATCAAGGAATGTAGGCATGTATTTTCCATATTTGTACATATGTTAGGTTTTGGCTCCTATTTGGAATATTTTAGTTGTTTTTATGTATTATTCCCATATTTCAGAACATTTCTCAACATATACTCCATATTCGCGCAATAACTACATGTCTCCGTGTGACCATAGGCATAGCTATGGGGTGTGCCGGGTGTGCCTAGCACACCCTAATGAGCTGCTTTATCAAAGAGAATTAAAGACAGATATTTCAATAAGAAAGAAAATAAGCGGCATCTTTCTTTTTCCAGGACAAAATTATTAAAAGTAGAGATTATTCGAAATATTGAACTTGCTGAGTTTATCTCCGAATCCCACCCCCCTTCCTCAATAGGTTCTTTTCTTTACTGAACGCTCGAAATTAAAAACTGATATAATACAGGGATACAATATGTATAACAATAACAACAATGTCACAGTAACATATTTGCTGCCAACAATCGCCTTCCCCTCCATTCTCACAATCAACTAATTATTGTATGCTTTCTTGTAGGCAGAAAGCTTATCAGTAAACATTTTGACAATGCAACTACCTAGGTATAATGTTGGAAGTTTATTTATCAATGTCACTGTTGGCTGGTATGTATTTAAATCTATTTCCTGAACCAACTAGTTTACTTCATTGCAACTGTCGTTGTACTTGCTTTTTCGGATTCTGTTGCAAATTCGTCTCTCGGAATGATCGAAGGAGCCATTATATGATGAAAATTGCCGCTTGTGGACATGATATTTCGTTCGTGTAAACTTACCGTACTTTTTTTTAAATAGTGAGTTTATGCTCTAAAAGAAGTACATGTACGAGTGTATGTGTGTGTGTGTGTGTGTGTGTGTGTGTGTGTGTGTGTGCGTTGGTTTACCCGTGTAAACGAGGACTTCCATGTGTTAACACATCAGCAGTCCGAGGACATTTTTTGCCGACCGTAGATGCGAGGACGTCCTCGGATCGTCTCGACAATATATTCAAGCATCCCAATGCTTTCTCAGTCTGTGGTCCTTTTCCCAGGCGTGGCTCGGAACGTAGGTCTGGTGCCTGTAGCGATATACACACTCACACAAATGTCCCTATATTAACGGTCTGTAGGCATAAGTAACACATCTCGGATTTCACACTCGGCTCTCCTCAAGGTCACGAAAGCCCGCCAAGGGTCCGGGGCGAGAGGGGGTGAAGTCCTCGGACTGAATGTCGCGTGCTCGTCACAGTACTTCTCTACCGCCCCCACCTCCTCTCCACGCAGGGGACAAAGACCTCCCAGGGTGCACCGTGGACATGTGTTTACTATAATTCCCCCTCGCTTCTGGGAAAAAAGCTTCCACCGAGTCCATGCCCTTTCAGGTTTGCCTTTTGGTCATGTCGACGAAACCACTAAGAATGACAATTTTCCAGTTTTACTTCGCTTTGTAATCTGTACCATGATTTTTAAAATCATTTTCCCTTTTATACCCTTCTTTGTTTTTCTTTGCTTTTCACTCAGACGCATATGAATTATTCAATTGGATGACACACCAAAGAGGACAAAAACATTCATAACTTACCACTGGTTTCAACGCTTGATTCGTAGCTCATTAGGGGCGTAACTGCAGGATGGATGGAATGACAAGAGTCAGGGGTCGTGATATGAAGTGAGCCAACCCGCTTTTCTCTCGCTATTTATGTTTCTTTCTTCCCTCCCTTCCTTCCAATAAACCATTTTTAACCATTCAATTAAATACATAGCGCATGAGTTCTAATATCTTACAGAGGAAAATCACTTTCCTACATCCAGTTTTCCGGAAAATTGAAATTAATATAATCTATTTTTGGATATATTATATTTTCAGTAATGTATTTTTCATATGCGTGGCATAGAAATCAATTCAGAACATCTCTTTTGCACGTAAGTGTTGAAAATTCAACGATCTTTCAATTTGCGAACAATTTGTACAAATCAATTGGGGACCTATCTTGAAACATTGGCAGGGGTCTCTAAGTTTGTAGTTAGGCCTCTGTAACTCGTACACTGTACACTTCCATTTCTTCGTGTTCTATATAGTTTTCGTGTTTAGGATTTAATTGTTCTTACTATTCTGCCGACAAATCAGGAAGCCAAAAGCATATATTTTTAGTAATTCTAAAAATTACGCCCTACTGTGACAGTAGATGCTAAACAAGTTGCAGCAGCATTTACAAGGTAAACGCGATACTCCACAGGCCTTTATCAATCGGAAATATCAATATTTAACTCTCATTTTAGATAGACAGACGAGCAGGTCGATGTATTATATCCTATTGTAGAAAGTGATACTATTTTTAGTTCATAGAATGTTATCTCTGTATCTGTAATTGATTCCGTTATTTACCTGAAAGAAGGATCGGGCGTGCCAACGAGGACATGTTATCTAATGAAGATTATCAAGGGTCAATCGAGAATATACGAATATATAATGCATCATGTTCGTGTTCAGGAGGTGTTTCAGTATTCTAAATTTCAAAATCAGAAAACTAATAGTTTCCGCGATATTCAAACGTTAAAAATAACAGTTGTTGACTTTCGGGGGGAGGGGGGGGGCGTCATCGGCCTTGGTGAGCGAGAAAGGTGAGAGAGAAATATTATAGGAGAGCTAAGCTACATTGTGTTCTACAAATACGCAACTATACCATACTAACTGAAATATTCATATTTGTTCGATACCATGTGTAAAGATCAGCGCTCGTACTGAAAAATTGTTAGGTGAGAGAAGTTGTTCTAGCCTTGGGGGTATTCTTTGCATAAAATATTCTATTGAGGAGGGGAATACAACTCCCCGAATACACTTAGAGCATTGGTAAAGATATAATAGCAAACACATTTATATTTATATACGTATATGGATATACACTAACACAGGGTGTCGTTGTGAAACACCGACATCCTTCCACAGCATGTAAACGACATCAATGTGAACGAAATTTTTCGATAACATTTTGTTCGTTGAGGTCTTATTTTGACAGTACGAGCCCTCAAAATATACCACTTTTATCCTGTATGCTTACAGCCATGAATCACATGCCGATGCCACTAACATTTTTTCTATTGTAAAACGACAAAATGTTTAATACGCTACTGACAGACAAGGAAGGATAGCCTCCAAGATATAAATATCTCTTAATAAAACTTATAAAATATGTAACGTAAAGGTATCAAACACGTTAAGCAACGTACGTGAATTGAACGAAATTTAAAATCAGGAATATCGTTCTGTCAGATTCTCTGCTACCAACAGTCAACAAGGGGGTCCAATAAGGAAAAAAACAGGGAAAGCTGGAACAAATTTTATTATCTTCATAAAATGGTTCTTAACAATATATTAATTTTGCACGCCTGTACCACCCCAGATTTGGCCGCCATCTTGGAAATTGGCCCTCAAAATAAGTTTTTTTTCCAAATATCTAACTTGGAAAGCATTTAGAGCAAAAGAGGTTATAACAAAAATTAATCTACATACAAATCTCTATAAAAAGGTTCTGTGCATTTTTCTTCTAGGATGCGCTGTTTAGGTGCTAGATGAGCTAGAAATTTTAAGTATTTTTTTCCGCGCCGATTTGGAAGTGCGGAGCTCGTGGAAACATGTTTTACATGAAGTTTTGTGGTAATTCTCTTCTATAATACTAGATTTTTTACATTTGTTCTTTCTCATAGAATGTCATTTATGGGTTCAATTGCTTTTATCACTGCATGCAGTACTTACAGGATATAGTTTAGCGTCCCTGAGTGCAGGAGATAATATATTTTGTCAAAAATAGAAGATAACTTCAAAGGAACATATTGACTTGGTCCGAAAAGGTTATTTCACAATAAAACGCCCTTGTAATCAAGGGGTTCTGTATTCAATGCCCGGTGGAGGCACATTTCTCAGTGGTTTGGAGCCCACTATAAACTGTAGGTCCAGTCCCGATTGTCTATCTGTGCATAAAGTAAACTTAAAACAACAATTCAAACCACAATAACACGATCAGAAAAGGTTTGGTCTGGGATCTTGTCAGATATGACGATGGAGCCGTCCGTGATGCGCTCCAAGAACAGTTGTGGGGATGGCAGAGGAATGATCAACTCAATGCTAACTAAGTGGATTTTTGGCATGTCTACTAGTTCACAGATAGGCAATTGGGAAACCTGATGGTAAGAGACCAGTAGGAAGGCCAAGACGAAGATGGAGGGATAACGTTGCGATGGACCTAAAGGAAATCGGTAAGGATGGGGAAGATTGATCTTGCCCAGGATAGAGACAGATAGAAGGCTTGTGTTGCTGCAGCCATAAACCTTCGGGTTTAAGAAGGCTAGAGAGTTAGTTAGTTAGTTACCAGTTCACAGATAAAATGGATGAGCTGCATGTCGATGCACGAAAGTCTCGTACATAAAGAGATAAACAAGACTCTCAGTTCTTTTGTCAGTGATTCTCATCTTAGCCACCATTCCCTGCCTTTGATTGATTGTTTTGATTGCATTTGAGTTTTAAGTCCACTTTATACACAATATGGCTAATCGGGACTGGATTAAAGTGGGATTCGAACAACTATGTGCCTCCACTGGGTATCGAACCGGGGACCCCTTGATTACAAGGCGACAACATTACCACTACGCGATCGGGGATCCCTGCTTTTGATTGTATAAAGCCAATAGTTACAAGATTAATAGGGAATAAGAAAACCAATCCTTCCAATGCTCATGATGTTGGAATGTCTTCAATGTTGAGCATTTGGCAAATGTCAAGTTTGAACAAAATGAGAGAGATTCACAGAAGCGATCACTTCTGAAGTAAAAATCAGAGATGCGTTGTATCCAGTTTTAATTTAAATAATATTTTACTAAAAAATCAAGATCAATTCAGAGAAAACTTTAAGTACAAACTTGCCCCGTACCCCTTATAGCTGATGAGGTAAGGATGTGGAAAACGAAGAAGTCTTATCTTTATGATCTCTGTGTAGCACTCTCTGAAAGTATCACAACAGACAAGAAACTGCACAGTCTGAGCTTCTTCGCATTATATTCTGTAAAAGCCTTAAAAGTTTCATAAGGGGCCTTGAAGCTGTAGGAAAATTGGGCTAAAGTGTTCAATGATCTGTGAACATTGCAATATATTCATGTGTTCAAAATCCGACACTGTTCTATCCTCTGTCCTCGGAATCTCTGGAGCAAGATCGCGTATTACAGTAGAGTAGGGAAGAAAGCGAGTGGGCGGAGCGAAGCAGTACACGCTCCTGTAAACGGCTAGTCCTTTCAGTTATTTTCCCACGCCACGCAACCCCGTTTCCTCTCACGTGTTCATTCCTCGAGCCCTCTCGAGTTACTACTTGCGCAGAGACTTGTTTTCATTCGCTGGCTCCATAGATTCCCGGGACAGAGTATAGAAGAGACGGAAGCTAATCTTAAGAGATAAATGCAACTTTTCGAAGCAAGCTGCACGTGTCGCTCCAACTGCGCCGTGTTCTCAATACCGTACATCGTAGCACGTCTGTTGATCGCGCTTGCACGGGGAATGTTTTACTATAGACTAAAGGGGGACATGTCATCATCACTTCGGTTTGAAATCCCTGGGTAGATTATCGTCTGTAACTTTTGCTTCGATCTGAAAGCTCACGACAACTGTGATGATATTTTTCATATTTATTACAAGAATTCTTGCTGGTAAAAGACAAGGGATGGTTTGGTTTCTAACAGTAGCAAGAAATACAGACATTATATTCATTTGTTTTGTATTAAATACTATAAAATTATTGTTTACGAGTGATTAATATACATATATTACCACTTGAAAATACATTTTCAAGAAAGTCCTTAGAACATTTAGAATAGGTATTTTAGTACCTATGCAAGTTACAGTGCAAAAACGTTTCCTTGTCTTTCTCTCTTGCAAAGTGGAGTGAGGAAAAAAAAGTAAAATTTCTCGCTCATTTAGCACCCAAAAGGCGCATCCTAGAAGAAAAATGCACAGAACCTTTTTGTAGAGAATTTTATGTAGATTCATTTTTCTCATAACCTCTTTTGCTATGCAATGCTTTCCAAGTGAGATATTTGCAAAAAAAAAAAACTATTTTGGGCGCCATTTTTCCAAGATGGCGGCCAAATTTGGGTTGTAGAGCCGTGCAAAATTAATATGTTGTTAAGAACCCTTTCAGGAAAGCAATAAAATTTATTCCAGTTTTCCCTGATTTCTTTCCTTATTGGACCCCAAAATCATCCCTTGTTGACTGGCCTATGATCCCGCTTCATGTCTTTAGTATGTTGGCAACGATGAATCTGCAATGCATGGTTACATATACACAAGATAAGAATATTATGTTTTTCGAGGGCTGGTGGATCTGAAATAGGTCCTGAAGTAGCAATAGTTTTTACGGAAAATTGTTGTCTTGATATCCTCTACAAGCAGCCAAATTTCGTTGATGGTTGAAGGGAAATTGAAAGGGGGTAATAATTACGCAATATTAATAACTAGTGTGCAGATTTTTGCCCATTTGCCTTTTCTATTCTTCTATAGCATAACGTAGGCTTCAATGTTTTAAGTTCGTTTCATGGCGTTTCTAGTTCAAGAACGCATTTTCATCCTGCCTATAATTGCCTATTTTTTGGGCTAGTGCCTATTTTGCTTAACCGTGCCTGAAATGCCTATTCTGCAATTTCTGCTTACTTCGGCTTCCCCCCCCCCCTTTTGACTTACCCTGCATTGAAGAAGGCAAGCCTTTGTTTAAATTGAACTGACTGAAATTTGATATTCGACAGATTTGAGGGAATGTCAGATCTTTGAAAATTCCAAATGTCGCTTAATCAGGGTAAGCAAACTGGAAATAGGTTGTTGACTCGTACTCCGACAAAACCCTGTTTTATTTCAACTGGAAGCTTGTAGGAGTCACAGTACTCATTTGTTTTGTTGTGCTTGTAAAAGGATATAAGGTGGGTACGCTTCAAATTTGTGAAGATATCCTTGGTTTCAAAATACCAAAGGACTAGGCGGCCCAAGGTTCCGCGTGCGATTCCTGTACTCGGTATTTCAGCAATTTCATTTAATGATCCTCCATCCTCATCGTCGCGATTCAGTAAAATGGCGGAAAGCAACGTAATATAAGAAGCATATGAAATAACGGTTCACAAAGAGTGACAATTTTTTAATGGCAGAAATTTTAGCCAATTTTAGTGCAATTTTTAATTTTTAATTTTAGGATGCCTTTTAAGTGCCTATTTCAGTGCTTTTTAAGTGTATTTTGATCCTTTTGGGCGCCTATTTTTCTGCCTATTTGAGCTATTTCTAGTGCCTACATATCCGCACCCTATTAATAACTATGTGAGTTTTAGTGTATAATTTTACGAAGAATTGAAGGTGTATACATATTCATTTTTCAAAATATAAGGGCCTCGTGCTTCCTAACAACGGCTCTGGCATCGGGCACTGATGTAAGTCAGCCATGTCAAGCTCGCGGCCCGCAGCATCTCTTGATGAGGCTCGCTTTGGCGCTACCTACATTTCATGCGTAGAGGACTATATATACCGGTACAATTGAAGTTACCCCGTTTTTTTCCTCATAAAGCAAGCGTCGACTCATCGAAACTTCACCAGATTAACCAATTTGCCTACATTCTTGCATTCCATTAAAAGGGGGAGGAGGCTGCCTATTAAGCAAGTTTATTGACAGGTTGGTTCTGAAGTATAGAAATATCTTGCTGGCTGGTGGAGACGAGCAGGGACACTTTCTGTCGCCAACGAGACAATTGCGAAGGTTTTGCCTTGAAGAAATTTCAGTTTCTGGAAAAGTTTCACACAACCTTGCCGCTGCGTAATACTTGTGGGTAGTAAGAAAATTACTATAGAAGAGGAATGTAGAATTTTTCAAACGAAATAGCAGATTGCATATTTTTGTTGTGAAAAGTGTTGATATTTTGTTTCCTCATAACGTGTATTCACTCAAAAATATTTCTTTGTTACGAAATAAAGTTGTCGACCGCCTTGGTGGAGTGGTTATGTTATCACAGTGTCGCGGTGCGACTCGACTAGAGGGTTCCCAAGTTCGAATCCCGGCCTGGATATGTGTGTGTTCTTTGTGAGTGCCCTTTCTTCCATTTCATCATATTGTCACGCATCATCGCCGTCGCCGTTAGACAAAAGTGACACAAAAGCGATGCTAGATAACAAAAATCGAAATAAAATCAAAGGCTAAAGTATCAGAATTACAGATGAGGAGAGGATTGGTCACTTAACAAGCTATGTCAAAACGAAAAATTGAAATCATAATTTTAAGTTGTTTTTTTTCTTCAAATAGATGAAAGTATGAACGTCTGTGGGCTTGCTGAGTTAGCTGTATTTACTCGTGGATGCGAGTCTCATCTCAGTGTGACAGAATAACTGCTTGTCATGATTTCCCTCCGTGACACAACAGAAATATTTTCATTGACGTAGAGATCATTTAGCAAAGATACAGTATTCCTTTATCTAAGTTAGTAACATATATATTTTACAATTTACACATACAAGTTATAAGTAACTTAAAACTTGATTAATTTGATTGTTTATTGATTTCTTTATTTTACTTCGCTTTTTGCTTTTGGGTAAACACGAAGATATGGATGAGCGATGATATGATGAAAGGGACTCTCACAAAAACATTGATGCCCAGGCCGAGATTCGAACACGGGACTCTCAGCGTCGTAGCGCGCTGTGCTAACCACTCTGTCACCGATATCGGCATTGATGAATTTGAAAACAGGGTTCAAGGCTTCAAAGGGGAATTTTCTTATTCGCTAATTCCTTTTCCTTTGATGGTGCGTGTGCAAGTTCCGACCTTGAAATGGAACTTTTTTAAATACAACGCAACTCCGCATTGAGAGAGAAATATCACTACAAGGTTAGCGTTTCTAATTTTTCTTATATCTCCCAGAGCAGCATCCTCGAATAAGTCATTTTGATGCTGGAATTTTAGTGATGTTGGAAGCATTTTCCTTTGTGAACACCTGTTCTCCATTATGAAGATAAATGAAAGAGCCCAACGATCAACAATGACTAATACACATTTGTTGCATGCATTAAGAATTTTCCACTCACAAAAAAAATAAAAATAGTACGGACATTGGGACATTGAGAATCTGGTTTCTAAAACAAAGTGTCCAATCTGTGGGACATGAAACTAGAATTGTCCATCTCTTTTTTTTATTTTTTATTTTTTTGATGTTTTCAGCAATTGTAACCGATGTACGCTTGAAACAAACATAAAAAATACTTTCACTAACTGCCAAAATATACTTCAGTTTGATTTTATTTCAATAAAATATATAACCCCACACCTCCTATACGCCTTCATAGCGTGGGGGAGCACTTTACTTTTTTTCCTTTTTATATAAGAACTAAAATTAAAATATTTTCCTTTACAATTACATACGTGCGTAATTATGGAGTCATTCAGTTCTAATCAGGGTTATTTGTGAAGGGGTTAAGGGGGAATTTTTTCTTCTGGTTGTTGCGTCCTCTTCCGGTTGCTAATTTTTAGCACCTGAGGGTGGGGGCTCTCTATATATTTTATATAATATACCGATGCTGGAACAGTAATCACTAGAATCCTCCCGCCTGGGCCAACCTCCAAGATATGCGGCCCTACTTACAAACTGAATTTGACATGGTTGATGTGAGTGAAAGTTTCTTTCCTCTTTTGTTCGTGGATTCGCCTCTGGCCTCACCCTCGCCATCCCTGTCGAAGCAAACAATGTGTTACCCTCGACAAGGGTGAAATCCCAAGAGCAACACACATTGGCCTGGCTTTACGATGGGGGCTTCCCACAACAATTGCGCTCAAGGTTACCAGAAGAGTATTCCGAACGAGCCTAGTATTCCAAGGTCTGTGGACCACCCATCCATGTTGATTCAAGAAGTATGTCACCCATGCCAACGGCCATACCACGCATAATGAACGGTCGGAAGAAGGCAAAAACATGGCTGAATATAATTCCAGCGGATATGGTTTTGTTTTATTTTATTTTTACCTACAAAGGATGTTGCGAGGGAAGTTTTCTATTTTCTTCTTCTTGCACAAGTATAGATTTTGAATCGTTTCTCTAATCAACATAAGCAGGAAAACTAAATAGGCAACGGTAAACTGATTTACTAACAAATTAGTAGTCCGTTGGGATATGAAAGACTTGTAGCTTCCATCGTCTGTCCATAAGGGACAATAATATATCTTACATGATCTACTTGTAATGGCACGAAAATTCATTGAATTCAGAACTTGTATTTTTCCGAATATAAAAATGTCTGCCATTACTTTTCCTTGAAAGATCTCTCCTTGAAGCTCTGTTCTCCACACACCCTATACGCCTTTATGGCGCGGTGCAAAGCACAGGGGAGCACTTTACTTTTTTAATTTTTTTTATTTTTTACTTTTCCTCAAGGTGTCCGATGAGAAGAAAATCCCTTCTTATGGACCCTCGTATAAGAACCAATGACAGATCTTAAATTAAGACTTGATTTTAGATTTTACACTCTCATTCTGTCTTCTTGAAACTGGATTACGCTAAGAGAAAGTAATTTCCTATTACCTATAGCCTCTACACATTGATTGTCCGCTATTCATCTCCAATGATACGACAATGTCAATTCTATTTTCCAAAGTTGTAGTAACTATTGCAAACACTGTGATGCTAGTTGCATGAGCTTACGAAGTCCTCCCCCCCACTCGCTCCCCAATTCTTAAATCAATAACAGGATCGATGCCAGAAGGCATAATGTCATGTAATCAAATATTCGGAAGCATATTAAGATAATATGATGTAAGGTGTCTAAGACAATGTAACCATTTATTGTATTAAGGGTAATTCAAATAATACAAGGAAAGAAGATACCTGTTTGAGTATCTGAGACTCCAAGGGTGATCGATATGAATGTTATGGTTGGATTGTAACAAGCCACCAAGGTAATTAAAGTGACTAAGAGAAAGGTTCAATTAAATTTTGGTAGTTAAACATTAAAATTGTAAAGAGGACTAACAGTTTTCAAACCACATGAACCAGTGGCTAAGTCAGGAATAAATTACCAGAGCGGCCAAGAGAGGACCAGAACGGCAAGTGAAGGGGAGGGAGCACAAAAAATATAGTAAAAAGTCTATTTTTTTGGCTTCTCTACCTTCATGCAGGACTGTGGGATATGTGTAAATACATCCCCGGTGCATTGAAACGTGCCCCAGACGCACATGAGACAGAGGATAGGGCTCCACATATTCTCGGCCATTGCCACAGTGGACATTTTTGCTCCATAGAATTTATTATTTATTTGAATTTAATCTTTCCATATTTTCACAATTATATTTAATATTCTTCCACTGTTTTTAGTGCAACAACAACATGACATCCACTTCAAACTAGCTACTTTTACTTCATTTGGGAGGAGCTGCATATCCATTAGGTGGACCGAAAGTTTACTGATGCGAACGATAGACGGGAGGGGAGGGAAGGGTGTCTGAATATATTTTTTTCATGGGAGTGAAACGTTGCAATCAGACATATTAGCCGATCTATTTTGATTTCCAGGGAGTTCAAGGCAAATAATACATAAAAACATACTCCGGTTAAGGATCACCATCATTATTATTGTACGTGCACGAACAAATAAATAAATAACGGTATTCTTTGTTTCAGCAATAATAGGGCAAGTAATGCATATTAAGTTGATATGAGTCAGAAACATTTGTATTGTGAGAGCAGCGAGCAAAGAGACAACAATATTAATGTATTGCTGTACTAATACTTTCAAAGTAATAGGAGGTTCCCTTACAAAGGTTTGTATTGCGAGAGGAGTAAGCACAAACAAATTTGCTGAATTTAGAGTACATTACTGATCTGCTATCATATCTACATCAAATACCGAGCTTCCAATCTATGGTAGCAATTACATCCACGGTTTTCTTAAAGTTACTTTGATCTACGCTGCGAGTTTTGAGTCAGGAAAAATGGGGGGTGGGGGTGGGGGGGAGAGGAGGTAGACGTGTGTCTGGCGGTTTGTGGCCAACCCTGGCCACCCCTTGGCGTTGCCACTGATATGAACACTACGCCACCCCTCCCAAATACACTTATCGCTCACCGAGAATACACATACTTTACATGCTATCATTACGCATCGTTCATGCACCAGCAAAGTAGCAAATGCAGATAAGAAGTGCAATTTTACATCACAAATTGCACAAGGAACGTTTCTCCAAAAGTAAATAAAATACCAGAACATTTCATCCAAAATTATCCATCACTGGTTCGGAAGAAACAAGATAAAAGAAAGGGACTTCGGTCCCGAGGTAACACCATTTCCGATGAGCGTCGTACCAGGCTGCACAGCATATTTCTCAGCAACACATTAGGCACATTACTCTTCACTCTGAAACTTTTCTTCCACACTTTAGTACTAGACCTTTCTCGACCTTAGTTGACTAATTGACTGGGTTGGTCTTTTAAGTTCACTTTATACACAGTAAGGTTAATCGGGACTGGACCTACAGTTTAAAGTAGGATCCGAACCACTATGTGCCTCCAGTGGGTATCGAACCCGGGACGTCTTGATTATAAGGCTACTTGGATTGGATTGATTTGGTGTTTTAAGTCCACTTTTTGCACAGTAAGGCTAATCTGGACTGGACCTACAGTTTAAAGTGGGATCCAAACCACTACGTGCCTCCACCGGATATCTAACCCGGGACCCCTTGATTACAAGGCGAGGACGCTACCACTGCGCCATTGTGAGGCCCTCTCGTCCTTAGTGATAGACAACAATTCTTGACTACAAGAATAATTTCTTCTGGACTTTCTTGACCTACTTGTTGATTTCTTGACTTTTTCTTGACATTGTTGACTGGTAGACACCCTGTAAATACTCGGAAAAAGCCGGAGTGGTAAATGCAAAAAAAAAAAGGTAAAGGTAAAGTGTTCCCCTGTGCATAGCACTATGCCATGAAGGCGTATAGGGGGTGTGGGGGTAACGCCTCACACTTTCTATGCAAGCCCCATAAAATGACCCGCAGTTGCCATTCTTTATAACATTGGGTTCTAAGTTAAGAAAATATCTGAAATTCTCCTTTCCATGTATTATGATATTAATGCATCATACTCGCTATTTTCAATCTGTTATTTACTGATTTCAATACGCAAATACATAATAACAAATATAATAGTAATAACACGACAAATTATCCCTACGAGTTTGCGCCACTGAAAGCATCCAGTTATTAATTTCCAGCCCCTCCCGAAAAAAAAATCCTGCGTACGCCAGTGCTTACAGTACATTTAAACTATTCGTTGTTACAAAATGGGGGTTTACCTCTCTACTCTTCTAAACTACGCATTTTCGTCTCAAAGTTTGTTACTAATTTATATTCCAAGCAACATGCTAAACTTCGAATAAGACAAAAGTACTGTAGTTCCATTGCTTCACAAACGTCTGAAGTCCGTGTGTTATTTTTTAAAAAATAATTTGCATTGTTTCTAAATGTTCAAAACATTATACAACATACATTGAAAATTATAATATAAAATTTGAACAGGTTGATTATTTTTCCGCCTCCGTTACGATGTCATGAGTGTAGCAGGCTTCGACGCCAGAGGTTCTCTGTCATGTTGGAATCCTGGGGGAGGTATTGGATTTGTGTCTATTTAATGATGTTTTTCATCGCTTCATCGTTCATCCTCAGCTTCCGATTATCCCAGTCCTTTTTCGCTTGAAGCGGGCGACAAAGGCAGTGGAAGGACAGACGAGATGTCTTTCGGGGGGAATGGTTGGCAAAGGGACAAGTTTAGTGATGACAGTTTTATGAGGGTCGCGTCAGCCCCAGGTTTCCATTGCCGAAATACTATATACAACACCTTTGCTGTTTCATGCGTGCGCTTGCTGTCATGGTCATCAATCATCAACCTGATTTCCTGCATTTGCAATATATCATAATATTATATAAAGAAAAAAACATTTGAAAGCTCATTCAGTACACAATTGAATCGTTTATTTAAGAAACCGCTTATCGACCACTTTTGGCCAAAACGACATTTTTACAGTTTCATTTAGCCCTTACCAAGATGCATCAATTGATGTAGAAACCGCTCATATAACCGCATCCGTAACGAAGGCAAGTGGCCTTGAAATATCCGTTTACTGCAGAAACCCCTCAGGCGCCGCAACATAGAGGGTTTCTAGAGTAAAGATGTAATTCAGTTGGTACCAACTGATTCAATCGGACGTTCCGTGCAGTTGGCAATACTACGTACATTGTATCCAAGAACAAGTGTTCTCCTGTGGAGTGGTGTGTTTAACATTGTCGTGAATTCAGTGGCGTGCCCAAGGGGAAGGGGGGGGGGTTGGTGGAGGTCATGCCCAGCATTCAAGAATAAAAGAACATCAAAAGCAGGAAAAGATGGCAAAATGAAGGCTGGCAACTAAACAAATGTATATAGAAAATCCTGAGCACGCCACTGCGTGAATTGTTGCTTGACAAAGTTTATCTTCAGCTAAATTCACCAAAAGCCAACAGGAAAGGTCCCATAATCAGGAAGAAACTGGACGATATTCGTAAGTTGCTGGATTACACACGAGAATATGACAACTTCTACTACAACATTCTGCTGTGGCCAACAACACATGCTGAATGCTTCAACTTGGTCTAGGACAGTGGCGTAGCAGCCGCCCCCGCAAAAACCCCGCAATGCTGGGGGGGGGGGCGAGTTATAGGGGTCCCACTATATAATCCCGGAAATTCAGCAGTTACTGTCGCTTATTTAAAAAATGGATTTACGAAACAGAAAGTTGGTTCCCAGTAACATATCATATGACGACATCTGCGATAATAAGCAGAGGGGCTCGGGCAACTTGACATTATGGGTCTCTTCCGAAAATCAGAATTAAGTTACTTGCTCATAGATGGCAATCGGTAGGAATATTATCTCATCTCATACCTTTATACCTACGTGGTTTTCGTAATAGTAGCGTAGTGTAGTGTAGTACAGTTGTGAATCGAGTAGAAAGATTCAGTTGCTCAACCGGTTGATGTCTTATTGTTACACAATACCTAAACAAGCAAACTTGATAATTTATGACATTTTTATTACCAGTAATATTACGTGATATTTAAAATGTAACTTCCTACCAAATATTTTCAAGCCTCCCAAGCCTCAGTATGAGATTGAAATAAGATAAATTTCCCACATTGTCCACACCTATTACATTTTACTTCAAAGGGGCCCAAAAACTCGGGATGTTGAGCCCAGGGGCAATTTTCCCTTTGCCCTTAGGTCCAATAGCCCCAATTCCGCCACGCAGGGTATACAACGTATGCAGTACTCGAAGTTCTCCAATCGCTCCAATAGGTATTTCATTGAGTGACAAATTTTCAGTGAATAAGTCCAGTCGCTGCTTAATTTTCTATCTCTCAAGACTTGAGTCCGCCTCTATTTCTTAGCAGCAGATTGCAATTGACCCGAAGATATTAGGTCACCATTGACAATGTAGAGGTCCAGTTCAATCCCCGTAACTGAAATGATAAGTTTGCTTGAGTATATAACTGACTATTAGTATTAGAAGCGTAATGTGAAGGCTCTTACGTTGAATCTTGGCCTGACATAGCCAGAGGATGGCTTTTTGGGCTGAAGGTGCATCCACCTCTAAGTCCAAAAAAGGAGTGTTTACTATCCTTTAAACAATTTACCCAAAAAGTATTTTTTTAAATATATGTGCATTATATGTAACCTACGTTAAAGAAAAAAAGCTTCGAACAAAAAATACAAAGGATCACGAACAAAATAGTTGGCTATGTGAAGCCTCCACCCTCCTTAAAAAAAAAGAATCTTGGCCTTGCCACCGCGTTGAAGTAAGAGAAAATATTTCTAATTTCTTCATCCAGTTATTTATGAGAGATTCAGACAACCCTGATTTAGTTTCGACAAATTACTAAACTGATATATAGCCTAAGTTGATGTCGAAAAATTGGAAGGAAGGGTTAATTCATTTTACAACTTTGGGGGGGGGGGTGGTAACTATTGTGCGTCTGTCTCAGGCCCGTAGCTAGAACTGACCTCCAGGGGGGGCTTATGGGTATCAGGTGGGGCTTTGTGAACCAAGTCCATTTTTCAAAAGTTCAATAGTATTAAATGAAGGTAAATTATGTGTGTTGGGGGTCATTAAGTTAAATTAAAATATAAAATTTAGAAATATCATACGAATACTACAGTTTTTTTCTATATATCTTCTAAACATCTCTTGAAGTGCTAATGACTGCCACTGACACAATCCCTTAACACACTCTCCATACTATTTTTCATGATACAAATATATTTATCATATGTTAAAATGTACAATATTCACTTCAATCTCAGTGCCTACCGTACATTCCACCCCCGCCCAAAGCAATAAAACTTGGGATCTGTTGACATTTGACGTAGATGCGGAAGGAATGTGGATAATGACATCAAAGTCACAGATTTCTGTTAAACGAGAGGCTGCAACAGGGGCAAGGAAGGTACAGATAAAGAAGGCTCCTTATGAAGGAACATTCTAAAGTCTTGAGAATCTTCTAAACACTTGCCGCTGCTTAGACTTCTGCTCATAAACAAGATGAATGAACGAAGTTGTGAACAAAATTATATATTCTGTCTAAATTTTCGCTCTTCACCTCAAATTAGAATACAAAATAGTTTTACCTAATGTCAAGGGACTGGCGGCAGTGCCAAGGGGGGGGGGTGGCGACCCTGTTAGGGGGGCTGAGCCCCCCTGGCCCCTGCCTGGCTACGGGCTTGGTCCGTCCCACTCTGGCATCATCTCGATGTTCATTCTTTTCCACTGAGGGGGCCCCAATATTTTACTTGCAGGGGAGGGCAGAGAACTGCGCTACGCCACTGGTCTAGGAGAAAGATTAGGTACGTTAGATTACTACCTATTTTGTTCTCTGAAAATGTGAATTTTTTAACTGATTACGTAGAAGATTTTTTTCTTTTGTTCCCCTTAAGTTTAGCTCAAATAATTTGAATAGCTAATGATTATTATGAAGAAAACAATACATTTGTGTTTTCAACCTTTTTCATTTTTCTTCACGCTCATTTATTTCATGAATCAAATAAAGTCTTATTGTGATTCGTTGTGATTTTCTCCCTCCATAAACAAAAAATAATAATAAAGGAGCATTATAAAATCTCGCTGATAATGGCGCAAAATAAATGTACAGAAGTGGTTCACTGAAAAAAAAACTGTGAAATTGGAAAAATAATTATTCCCCCACTACTTAATATCGGTAACATTCAAAAACGATGTAAATGTATTTGGACAATGGGACTTAATTTTGACCAATTTATTTTACTGCGCTCAAATATTATATGGGACAATAGCATTTTTTTTGTTTTCTCACAAACGATATTTGTGGAAATGGGGGGTTTCTGAAATAAACTATTCAATTTCTGTCTAGGAACATAAACAAGATTTATTAGTTCCTCTTGACAGTAGTGTATTTGAAGGAAGGGTGTCGGGATGGGATTTTTAGAGAAACGTTTCTAGTGCGAACTAGTAAAGAAAACTTCTATGACTTTCTTAATTAGCAAGTCAGCTGCAAAATTACTCAGGGAACTTATTTTTTTAAAAGGGAGATAAAATACAATGAAAAGTGTAACGAAAGGTGACCTAAGAGAATTATAGCTGAATGAAAGTGAGAATGCATAAATGCATTATCTATTGTTCTTTTATGTCTGCAATGTGTCTGTTGTCAAAGGGAAATAGGAAAGAACATAACGTTTTTTAATGTGTTTAAGAGCCATTACTTTGAAATTCGAACCAAAAAGTTATATTTGGATAGTTGTATTTTTTGTTCTCCGTGATTTTTTTATATGTTGAAGAATGTCATGAGAAATGAATTTTGTGGAATTTTCAGACGCTGGAAAAATTTTCCCTACCCTGTAGAAAATGTCAAAGTTCAAGGTCAAACCGTCCACTATTCATGAAAAGTGAAACATGAGTACGTTTGGAGTGCTGTATCTTTGGAAAGCAACAACACCCCGAACTTTTGTTTTGATATAATGTTAGTATAAGACTGCTTGTATACATTCAATTGTTTTGATGGGGTATTGTTGCTTTCCATTGTTATGCGGCAACAAAGAGGGTTCAAAATGCAGTTTTTGCCTGTTTTCGGCCCTTAATATCTTGGTTAAGTAACACTACCCCATTTTTTTTTACTGGGCATGGAAACTCACTATTAGGGCAAGCTACCTGATATAGCACATTACTTGGATATTGACGCAGATTTAAACATTCAAAAACTGCGAAATCGGGAACTTTAGATTTAGGCTTATCTCAAAACAGCGGAAGGGTAGCAAAAAACGTGGTATGCCATCTTATAGCTGAATACATGTACTAACACATGGAAATAAAAAAATCATTGGGGCTCGTCCCATTTTCGAGAAAAAAAAATTCAAAATGTTAAGAAATGTCATTAAATTATCACGCTTCCTCTCCTATCAGAAAGTGGAACGGCCATTTCTCCTCCATTTCTTTGTTCCAAATGGAACACTCCATGTCTTGAAAAGTTGTGGGATAGTTTTAGCTTTTATTTCTTTGATGGATAACGTAGTGGTAATGTCACCTCCTTGCAATTAAAGGGTCCCGGGTTTTATGCAGGGTGGAGGTAGAAGTGGTCCGGATTCCACTTTAAATTGCAAATCCCCAGTCCCGATTAGCCATCTTGTGCATAAACTGGGTTTAAAGACAAAACTCTAGATACAGTGACGTAACAAGGATTTACGGAATGGGGGCACTTATACATTTATACAATAGTCAGTCATCATTTCGCCACCTTTTTCTGCTTTGACATTCTTTTTACTGGGCCAAAGGGGGATAATAATCTCCTCCAGCCCCCATTTTTGCACGCCACTATATATTTTTTTGGAATTCATGCGATGACAGTATGTTTGTAAAAGATGCTGTATCATTATACCAAAGAGAACAGAACTTTCTTGTAAAAGTCTGTACTTGTAACAACATACTGTGTGAGAGATTCCCAAAATAAACCAATATCAATTCAGGTAGGCATAGGAGCGGACTTCCTTGCGTAGTGGTTTTCAGAGTACGCTACGATGCCAGGGGTCCTGAATTCGGATCCCTGCCTGGTGTTGATTGTTCTTTGTGAGTGTCCCTTCATCAATTTCATAAATCATCACTCATACTCACCGTCTTGATTAGCCAAAAGTGCCAGAAAGGCGACGTAAATAACCTAGTATCAAGTAATCTCAAATAGATCTAGGAAAAGCAGGTTTAGGTTATTTCCATCATCTTAATATTGTTCCTGCAAAAAAATCAATTTATTTTTGTCATAATCATGGCCATCGTTTCAAAGGAATTTAAAAATATCAGACAAAAATTTATATTTTCGGGTGCTTTACCTTGCAAGCATAATTGCGTACTCCAGATGCGCTTCGTTTTCTTTGGATTGTGGTGCGGTGACCAGTTTTTTTTTAAAGAAAAAATAACGTGTAAGTAGGGAGGAATCCAGAATTTTTCTACCAACATGTTAATACAACCTCAGCGACAACTGTTGCCTTTGCACACGGACATTAGATTTTGATTTAGAACCCATTTGTTTTAGTAATTCCGTTTCACTTCTTTTGAGTTTTGATTGAGTTGGTGTCTTGAGTCCACGTTATGCACAGTAAGGCTAATTGGGACTGGTTTTATAGTGGGATCCGAACCACTATGTGCCTCCATCGGGTATCGAACACGAGACCCCTTGTTTACGTTTCTCTTCTTTTGACTGATGCCAAGTACGAGGGACGATTATTGTGTTGGGGCAAGGGAAGAAATGCATGCTTGTCCCAATAGCCAGTCCGTCCTACGGCCGTATAGTATTTTTCACATCTTTGGTACGGCCTTTAATAGTTACGTACACTCATTGAAATGCGTTTGTAATCACATGTGATTGAAAAATTCAGATGTTTTTCACAGCTTCTAGAGTTCCGCTTCATACTCGTCAATGTTACATTTTATTATTATTACGTGCCATAATCCAACTTGTCAGGTGCAATCTTCGAAATTCGAATATCCTTGAAGATTGATTGATTGATTTGGTGTTTAAAGTCCACTTTATGCACTGTAAAGCTAATCGGGACTGGACCTACAATTTAAAGTGGGATCCGAACCACTATGAGCCTCCATCGGGTATCGAACACGAGACCCCTTGATTACAAGGAGACGACACTACCACTGCGAAATCGGGGAGCCCCTCAATCTTTCAAATAAAAGGTCAAGTAATACCCAAGCTAGACAGAAATTAAGAAGTAGGAGTTGTAATGGTCGGGTTGACCATTACTAGTTTTGTATTATTGTATTAATTAATTGCCGGCCAGCTACAAGGTGTAGTGGTAAGTAATATGTTTTCCATGTGTGTACTTCTATGATATTATTACATGTAAGTGTATGTGCTTAATGAATTGTGATTTTTGCTGGATATTAGATTCCACTGTTTTTTAGCTTCCCGGTTTGGGGGAAGCTACGGGGTTCACGTTCACGGACGTTTACCCCGACTATGAAAAAGGGCCAGTTGGGCTTTAGGAAAAAAAAACCAGTTCTTCACTACCTTCACAACGACGAAGACCCTTCGAAAGTCTTGTCCACTCAGGGTGGCTAGACTGAATGATTGAGAAGAAAATGTAATACTTGGCAAATGAACAGCTTCGAGAGTCTTAGTTTTAGTACACTAATGGTGGATAGACTGGTGACTGAAATTAATGTATCATTTGGCCAAAGAACCTACTTCGAAAGTTTAATTCACTTATGGTGGCTAAACTAATGATGGAAAATATATGTAGCATTTGGTAAAGGTAACCCCTGTTTGAAAAACCACAAGATTCCCAATTACAAAAGATTTGCATTTGTACGATATTGCCGAGTCGCATCAGAATGCCTAGCGGGCTGAATGAGGATGCTGCGTAAGGAAACGCAAGACTAGTCGGAATATCAAGTAAGTCGAGGGCAGGCTACAGAGATAGTTAGGCTAACTCTGTGTTAATGAAAGTACCAATCGTTAGGCCATAGGTACACCTTTGCTTGAATTAAGGAAATTGATTGATTATGTAAATGCACATAAGTATGGAAACGCTTTGTAAATATGTAAATAATACCAACGTATAATAAATCCATATAATCCTACTCGAAATGTTATGATTTGCTGAAGTAACTGTCCATTTTTAACAAAATATTTTTTTCACTTTCTGTACATGTGTAACGAACCAGGGACTAAAAATATAAATGTTATGTGAACCCCCCCACCCCTTCGTAATTCCGGCGCAAATATAATCTGCTCGCTTGGCACGTAAGGTGAGGTGGAAGGAGAGATTGAAAGGAAAATGCAAGGGAAGGGAAGTAATCCCGAGGGCCGGAATTAAACCAGGGATTGGGGGGCCGAACTTTCACAGGGTCTAGTGGTGGTGTTTTAGCTGTGTGTTAAATTTAACAATCCCCAAATTTTCTCCCTCTGGCTGTTGTAGTTTCTGAGATACTCACTTATGAGTGTCTCAGAAGCTATGGTTGACACGGAGGTACACGATGGATCTCGATGTTAATGTAGAACCTAACATTGTGACTTTTAAATCAAGGATTATCGAGTTTGATCCCGATGGAGGAACGTTGCACAGTGGTTCAGACTCATCATTTCGTTCGTTGCCTCATTGACTTTTCAAATTTCACCCCTAACGATCGAAAAGCAAGTAAATAAAGTAGATTAAAATAGTCGCAATCTCGTACTATATGTTCTGCTGCAAGTGACCCAACAAAGGCCCTTAAAATTTCATGCCAGTGACGTTCTCTGTGCCGTCAAACAAATTCCGGTAATTGCACTTCCGTAATTTATTACTACATCTTTCTCTCTCATGGTCAAGCGAAACCTGTAAACGTTGATGTAAAATAGCCAGAAATATAAATAAATCATGCAATTCAACATTTAGATTGTATCCTTAAAGATAATCACGTTGCACATAAATACCGTCAATATCAATATAATCTATAATCTTTGTGGCCCTTCGAAGATTGTTGAATATCTTAAAAGAAGCCCCACGAAGTGATACACCCACAGGGTAAAGTTGGTACCGCCTTTGTTCGTAGAGTGCTTACTCCAAGAAGGGAAAGTGTTAGAACTAACAAGGGAAGTACAATAAATGTGAAGAGAGTGACGGTTTTCACTTTCTGAAAGGGAGATCTCTTCACTTTCTCTTCTTGCGCCCCAGCCTGCTAACTCCACACGTGCCGTTATGTAACCCCTTAACCATCTGAGGGATGTTTCTCTCATTGAGGCCAATTCTTAAAGGCAGGCTCCTTTTATTGTGTTTTTGCGAGTTTATGTGCAACACCCCTGTTGTTCCCCATCCCTCTGCACGCTTTCTATGCCGACCCTTCTCTCTTAAATGTTTTAACATTTTCATCCCTATCACAGCCTCATCAATTTTACCAGAAGGGTTGGACATTCTGGTTCGAAAG